>NC_138768.1:292538214-293073214 GCF_965119305.1 Pelophylax lessonae | reverse complement strand
AGGAGGGACAACTTGTATATTTTAAAAAATGTGTGGGTCAAATAAATCAGTTTTATACATTAATTACCAGAATTAATTACCAGAATGATTAAAAACGTTTTACATTGATATTTTTTGGTATTAGCATGTCCTGATTCAGAACAAAGAAGAAATAACAACCAATTTTACCTCCTAATATCAGTCATGATCAGAGGGCTTTTTTTTTCTTTTTTTCCTTTTTCACTGTGTGATTCAGTCAGTAACACACTTCTAATCAGTTGCATACTGACAACTCATGGGGCGCCCGGGCAATAGGAGACCATAGGGCTCCCTGTGTCCCCACGCACACTCAAGGCACACCCACACAAAGCCCCACCTACATATTGCACTGCTCACAAATGCTCTAAAGCAGAAATATAAGAAAAGCAGTGTGCCATTATCTAGCAGCAGCTAAACTGTAATTCACATACACGATTCGTCCCCATAAGTCAGCATGTACTAGCAAGTCAGTAAGCAGAATCGTAACTACAGGGATTTGAACAGGTCACATTAGCAACCCAACCTAATGCTCCCCTGTCACATATTGTTCAACTACATAGGAGGAACAGCAGGGGCGGCATAGAGAGGAACCGATGCTCTCCATTTTTCTCCTGTAGCCACTTAAAGTCAGATGCACCCTCCTGCCAGCATGCAGCAGCTGCAGAAGTTAAATGGAGGGCATTGGTTCCTTTATATGCCACCCCCACTGCCCCTCCCATCCAGGTCCTGCTGCCCCTAAGCCCTTGTGTGCTTCCCTGGCCTATCCCTTCCCTCCCGCAGCACTGCAGGGTCCCCCCTCCCCTCCCACTAGCTGCTGTGGGGCACGCTTTCAGGATAGAAAGTGGGGAAAGGGCCCAGTAAATAAGTCATTTATCGTCCCTTTCCTTTTTTTAAATGGACACAGTGAGTGATCGGTACTTAACCTGTAGAGATGGAGATTGAGGGATGTGACCTCAATCTCTTTTCTCTGGTTTAAAGTTGAAACATCAGAGGTCTGTTTAGACCCCTTGTATATCACCTAAGCCTCCGAACGGGGCTCTTAAAAAAATAGTAAAAAGTAATAAAAAATACAATTGTAAAAAATAATAATAAAACAAAATGGTAAAATGTTTTAAAAAATATATATATATAAAAAAACAACTGACCCCATCCACTGCCATACTGGCACTGTCCACTGCCCTACTGACACTGTTCACTGCCCTACTGACACTGTCCATTGCCCTACTGACACCATCCACTGCTCTACTGACACCATCCACTGCCCAACTGACACCGTCCACTGCTCTACTAACACCATCCTTTGCTTTATGAGACCATCCACTGCTCGACTGACACCGCCTACTGCCCTACTGACATTGCCCCCCACTGCCCTACTGACACCATTGACTGCCCTACTGACACTTTCCACTACTCTACAGACACCGTCCGCTGCCCTACTGACACTGTCCACTGCCCTTCTGACACTGTGCACTGCCCTTCTGACACCATCCACTACCCTATTGACACTGTTTACTGCCCTACTGACACCGTCCACTGCCCTTCTGACACCATCCACTGCCCTACTTACACTGTTCCACTGCTCTACTGACACCATCCACTGCACTATTGACACTGTCCACTGCCGTACTGACATCACCCACTGCTCTACTGACACCGTCCACCGTTCTATTGATACCTTCCACTGCCCTAATGACACGTCTACTGCTCTACTGACACCGTCCACTGCCCTACTGACACTGTCCCCTTCTCTACTGACACTGTCCTCTGCCCTACTGACACTGTCCCACTGCTCTACGGACACCGTCCTCCGCCCTACTGACACTGTCCACTGCTCTACTGACACCGTCCTCCGGCCCACTGACACTGTCCACTGCTCTACTGACACCATCCTCTGCCCTACTGGCACTGTCCCCTTCTCTACTCGCACCATCCACTGCCGTTCTGACCACTGCCCTATTGACACCATTTACTCCCCTACTGACTGACACCATTCACAGTCTTAATGACATCAGTGGTGGAACTACCAGGGTTGCAAAGGTGGCACATTTGACCCGGCTCTGGTGTTCTGCTAGAGTGGGGGGGGTTCCAAAATAGCAGGAAGGAGGCCCGCTGCAGAACATGTGAAAAGGTCCTGCTGTGAGATCATAATACAGAAACCTGAAATAGAAGTAAAGGGCCCAGGGATCAGTGGGAAGGGACCAGGCCTTTATATAAGTAATATATAAGGTTTGTAAATGTTTAGCCCCGTTGGCGCTCCTGGCTCCAACTCTTCATCAGGTGCCCCCGAGGAGAGCTTTTTTCTATGCGTCCATTGTCCATTGACACAGACAGCAGGGCACGGCCCTGCCCCCCACATCACTGTATTTGATTGACAACAGGGGAGTCAAAGGCTCCTGCTGCTATCAACCTATGCAATGAGGACAGAGACATCGGCTGGAGCCACTGGGCTCATGCACAACACTGGAACGAATGGGCTCTGGTAAGAAAAAGGGGGGCTCTGGGGGCAGCTGCAACAAAGAAGGTTTTTTACCTTAATGCATAGAACTTTGAGACTTTACAATCCCTTTAATGCAAGGATAGGGGAAAGCAGCAGTGTGGCATTTTCTTGCAGCAGATGAAGAATGGATAACAATCACAGTTCCACCAACCTCAGCATGTTATTGTGGTATCTGCATACAGATAGCAGATTGTTTTTTCTCATTTTCTCCGATGACAGTGAGCAGAAGCAAAGTTTGAGTTCAAAGGTCGAGGAAGAAAGCAATATAAAATGCCTTGCTGCAGAATGCAGATAAATAATTGTTAACACTAACGGCCCTTCCAAGGATGTAAGTAAGTCAGAGCGGTCTTACAGATACAGTATCTCACAAAAGTGAGTACACCCCTCACATTTTGTAAATATTTTATTATATCCTTTCATGTGACAACACTGAAGAAATTTCACTTTGCTACTATGTAAAGTATTGGGTGTACAGCGTGTATAAAAGTGTAAATTTGCTGTTCCCTCAAAATAACTAAACACACAGCCATTAATGTCTAAACCGCTGGCACTAAAAGTGAGTACACCTCTAAGTGACAATGTCCAAATTGGGCCCAATTAGCCATTTTCCTTCCCCGGTGTCATGTGACTTGTTAGTGTTTCAAGGTCTCAGGTGTGAATGGGCAGCAGGTGTGTTAAATTTGGTGTTATCGCTCTGACTTTCTCTTACTGGTCACTGGAAGTTCAACATGGCACCTCATGGCAAAAAACTCGCTAAGGATCTGAATGAAAGAATTGTTGCTCTACATAAAGATGGTCTAGGCTATAGGAAGAATGCCAAGAACCTGAAATTGAGCTGCAGCATGGTGGCCAAGACAATACAGCCGTTTAACAGGACAGGATTCACTCAGAACAGGCCTCACCATGGTCGACCAAAGAAGTTGAGTGCACGTGCTCAGCCTCATATCCAGAGGTTGTCTCTGGAAAATAAATGTATGAATGCTGCCAGCATTGCTACAGAGGTTGAAGGGTTGGGGAGTTAGACTATCAGTGCTCAGACCATACGCTGCACACTGCATCAAATTGGTCTACATGGCTGTCGTCCCAGAAGGAAGCCCCTTCTAAAGATGATGCACAAGAAAGCCCGCAAAAAGTTTGCTGAAGACAAGCATACTAAAGACATGGATTACTGGAACCATGTCCTGTGGTGTGATGAGACCAAGATAAGCTTATTTGGCTCAGATGGTGTCAAGCGTGTGTGGCGGCAACCAGGTGAGGAGTACAAAGACAAGTGTGTCTTGCCTACAGTCAAGCATGGTGGTGGGAGTGTCATGGTCTGGGGCTGCATGAGTGCTGCCGGCACTGGGGAACTACAGTTCTTTGAGGGAACCATGAATGCCAACATGTACTGTGACATACTGAAGCAAAGCATGATCCCCTCCCTTCGGAGACTGGGCCACAGGGCAGGATTCCAACATGATAACGACCCCAAACACACCTCCAAGATGACCACTGACTTGCTAAAGAAGCTGAGGGTAAAGGTGATGGACTGGCCAAGCATGTCTCTAGACCTAAATCCTATTGAACATCTGTGGGTCATCCTCAAATGGAAGTTGGAGGAGCGTAAGGTCTCTAACCTCAACCAGCTCCGTGATGTAGTCATGGAGGATTGGAAGAGGACTCCAGTGGCAAACTGTGAAGCTCTGGTGAACTCCATGCCTAAGAGGGTTAAGGCAGTGCTGGAAAATAATGGTGGACACACAAAATATTGACACTTTTGGTCCAATTTGCACATTTTCACTTAGGGGTGTACTCACTTTTGTTGCCAGCGGTTTAGACATTAATGGTTGTGTGTTGAGTTATTTTGAAGGGACAGCAAATTTACACTGTTAAACAAGCTGTACACTCACTATACATTGTAGCAGAGTGTAATTTCTTTAGTGTTGTCACATGAACAGATATAATAAAATATTTACAAAAATGTGAGGGGTGTACTAACTTTGTGAGATATTGTAGCAGAGCAGAGCGCTTTACCCACTTTCACTTCCAGCTTGCTGTTTGTTCTATCAGATCTCAAATACTGTGCACTCCCACATCGGATGTTGTTCAAAGTGTAACACACACTCTGAGCTCCTAATGTGTATTCCTCTCCCCCGCGCCGGCTCCAGCTCACACCACATTGTCCGCCTGCATCACTACAATTCTGATAGCTTCCCTGGGTATAGTGTCCTCGGGCAGTGCTTGAATGCCCGTATGGTCAGTTCGCCCCTGCTTCCAATCCCAGAATGACAATGCTCACTCACTGTACGGTACTTATGAAGCAGCAGACTTGTCGCTCGAGGACAAAAAGTGTTTTAGTACTACAGAAGACTTTCTTCTGTCTTCCTTACCATAACATAGGTTGATGTGCTCTACAGAGAGAGCTAGAAGCAATGCTAACTGATCATAGTCAGCAGTGACAGAAGGCACAGAAAGCTCAGTTTGCATGGTTTCTGGTATCAAACAGATATAACAAAACTATTTTAATGATATATTTATCAAACCAAAAGAGAGGACATACGACAAGTGCATTGTTAAGATTTACATACACTTTAAATAGAATAAAAACAATTTTGGCAGCACCAACTACAGCATTGTAATTGGTCCTGCTAAGAGCTATGTAGATGCAATGATGTATTTTGATTTTGTGCTGCCCTAAGCAAGGCTAAAATGCATTTAAATGTGTCCCACTCCTTCCTATTCAGGGTGGCTATAGTAGCTATTTGGGGTCTCTGGTGGCTATGTGGGATCCTAGGTTGCTATGCAGGGTCACTGGTGGCTTTGTGGGGTTTCTTGTGGTTGTATCGGCTGTTGTGTGGGGTCCCTGGTGGCTGTGCAGGGTCTCTGGTGGCTAAGCAGGGTCTCTGGTGGCTTTGTGGGATCTCCGGTGGACTGTTGTGGGGTAGTAACACCCCCCACTAGCCTGCCACAGTGCTCCCCCCCCCGCTAGGAGAATAGATAGGAATGGGAAGGACAGAGAGATGTGGGACATGGAAAAGGAGAGAAATGGAAGAAAGGGAGAGAGGAGGGGGGAAGAGGTTGGGGGAGAGAGAGGGAGGAAGGGTGAGAGAGACACCCCAGTGTCCACTCTTACCATACACCCTGGCCCCCACACTCGCCCCATACACCTCCAGTTCCCACACTCACATGTCTCCAGAGGACAATTGTTAGCAGGTTGATGTAGTTTATCTATACAAGGTGAAGACAAGCCATCTTTAACAGCACCAAGCAGATCACCCAGCATCATCTTTGCAGCAGGAGTCTGAGGCTGACCCAGATGACAGCTAGGGGTTGCCCGGTGTCTGGGCTATGTTCCCCCCCCCCCCACCCTGGCTCTTCTGCACTCACTCCCATGGATATATCAGGAAGCCAGCTTCGAATCCGCAGGAAAAGCTTGTCCTCCTGCTTCCTCCTCCTCCTCCTCCCTCATTATTGCCGCGGAAACTGGTTAGAAAGTAGGATGCAGCTGTTGAAGAGGGGGCAGGGAGGAGCTGCGTTCGTGCCCAATCCCAGTGCGGGGAGAGAGGACAGGGTCTCAGGTTGCTGCTGTCAGGTATTTTGTGGAGCAGTGGAGTCAGCATCTAACAATGTTAATAATGTTGCATGGATGGTGAGAGGGTGGGGGGGAAGGCGACGCCGCCTCCCCTTAAAATTGCGGCCCCAGGCAAATGCCTAGTCTTCCTCGCAGTAGATACACCCCTGTGCAGGTGGGCACTGTAATAACCCTGACTTTTTTTACTCAAAGCAAGCTTTCAAATCATAATATAGAAAAAGGTGGCATTGACAAAGATTCAGATTGTCAGTTGTAACTCAAACAATTAACATCTGCCCAAGACTTCATGGTGTCATGGCAATTTAATCATGTAAATTAGAACACGGTGGATCCACAAACTTTCACATAAGTATCATGTTCTTTGACAATCATGTGACTGGATTATGGTAAGTTACTCATGTGGCGATAAAAGCCATAGTTTATTTTGGACACTCATTAAAATGAAGGAGGCCACTTGGATGAGTAGCACAACATAGTCAACATGTTAGAACAAGTCTATTTGAATGTGACCAATAGGGATTAGCTAATGGTTCAGTCTGAACCCAGGTACAGACCGAATTTGACTTCTCTGGACATATGCCAAACCTTATTACATATATAGTTGCATTTTTTCTATATATATATAACAGCTTATTTTACTCTCAACATTTGTTAAGGAACCAGTGACGTCACCTGGTCCCACTCATTTGCAGGAATCACTGGGGATGTAAACAAAGTGCATAGTGGTTGACATCATGGCAACATATGGTCACATGACCATCATTAGTGACTAACTACTACTACTGTAAGTGTGGAATTACTATATGCATCATGTAGTATAGATTACTGGTCACATACTTTGACACTGATACTTTGATGTGTACTACTTTTGAATTTTTTAATTTTTGAGTTTTGAATGAACTGCATACACCTATGAACAGCTGTGTCTTGTAATTTTATTCTGCTTTAAAATTACATGAATGCTGGTTCCAGGCACATCTACCTTACCAGCCTTAACAATCATTCCAGCCACCCAACTTTGCCAATTCTTACATTGGCTTCATATTGCCCATAATAAAATTCAAAATGCTCAAAAGAGCTCTGCCCAAGTTACATCACCAATCCTGTCTCAAAATATCCCCCAAACCAGAGCCTCACCCATCCTATGGAACTTTTTACCACTTATGTCCTACTCTGTCTAGCTCTAGGCAATCCCTGAAAACTCATCTCTTCATGGAAGCCTATCCTGCCTTTGCCTAACAACTAAACTATTATTTCTTCATCAATTCATCCCCCTGCATTTGTTATCTTTTGTGCTACTTTCCCTTCTCTATTGTAAGCTATCATAAGCAGGGCCATCCAAACCCTCTTGTCTTGAATTTTATTGTAATGGTACTGTCTTTCTTTATATTGTAAAGCTTTGTACAAACTGCTGGTGCTAAATAAATCCTGAATGATAACAATACTGTCCTATTCTAGCAATCATTTTGTTTGATCATGTTTATTGTGAAGTGTGCATTTTCCTTTATATAATTGATTGTAACTGCGAATAGCTTTCTTTGACTTTCCAGAGCTAGAACTGCTCCTAATTCATTTTATGTAGTATCCACGACACAGAAAACCTCCCCACGTCAGCAATGCTAGTATTCTATAGGTTCAATTTTCTATGTCATTTTCAATAACAAGAGAAGAAAATTATGCAGAAAATAACAATTGCATATAACATGTTATAATTTAGTAAAACGAGTCTTGTGGGCTATATAGGCCTCTGGAGCTCAATCTGTCCTTGGGTCATGCATTCCCTAGAGTTCCATCATAAAATAGTATTCAACTATTTCAGCGCTTGCTACTCACACTTGATACAAGTGCTCGAGCACTAGTAACCCCAGGCGTCGACAGTAGGCAAACATGCATCCTCTCGGTGGGTGGGCTTTGGTGCCAAGTGGCTGCATATTTGTGAACAAATTAGCAGACACAGCTGTGCTGAGTGCGTATGCCCTGCACCCTCCCAGCACAGTTACCGACTGCTAACAGAAAGCTTCTTGCGATCGGGAGCTTTCCGATCATGTGATCGCTGCGACAGCTAATCACTGTGGTTACATGATCAAAAACACTGCCCCTGCCTCCCAGCATCTGCAACCTTTTAAAGGGCCAGGAGGCACCAGGGCAAAGGGATTAATGTAATATCATAACTTTAAAAGCTACAAAAGTTTCAAAGAAGCTGCTGCAGATAAGTAGGCTGTTTAGCTTTGCAAAACTGTTCAGTCATCCTTATACATCAATGCAATCAACATGTCTTGGTTTTGTAAAGACATGAAGGTAAATATGTTTCCTGCAATAGCTCTTTAAAACTGAAGTAACATCTTCATAAGCAATAATACTGTTCTCCTTAGGCTTGCATCTTAACTTTTTTTCTCAGGTTATCTAGAAAGCATTTGCTGTATGGAGTAAGTATTTTCTCGTTCAAAAGGTACTTAAAGCATATAACTTAAAAACTTTTGGTAATTTGTTTTAATAAAATTAATAAAATATTGCTGTCTTTGTCCCTGAAAAGTAGATTCTTCCTATCTATTTGTTGTTGTGTTCATGTTACTATTTAAGAGGAGATTTATCCTCTGTAATGGATCAACTGGCACCCGACCGGGTACCTCCATTGATGGATGCTCCTAGTGCTTCTTGAGGGCTCCAAGCAGTCCACCGGACACCATAACCATGTCAGACCCCACAAACCGAGGCAGCTTGGTTGGGGTTTTGCCATCTCCTACCCATCCTGGACCTACGATAAGGCTCCAGGTTCCAGTGGGTGAACCTCTCTTTCTCCAGAGAGTGCAGCAGGAACAGGAACAAGCTCTTACAAAATCTATTACAAGAGCTTAGTGATTATCCAAGGGAGTATGAAGGACATAGCAATCCCTTGTAGCATATTCCCCCAATGAGAGACAGGACTCTAGATTGAGGGTGAAGTATAACTCTTTATTGAACAAGAAACATATTTTTATACAGTTTTCCCCCACAAGGTTACTGCCCAGGTTGACCTTGTGGAGGACAGGACATGACATTCACAATCCAATGAAAACAGAGTTTTACACTCCCATAGAGTGTACAAAATCCCTCCCCTCTGCATAATGACAGTAGCATATGCAGATGAAAGTGTATACAGGAACTAAACTAATTATCTAGCCAGCTGGACAGAACAATGTGAGGTCATTAACATTTAACAATGGGACTGACACAATCCACATTCCATTTCAATAAACAAACAATAGGGAAGTCTTCCAAAGACAGTTTGTATGTCTCTCTCACAGACAAGCAACCAGAATGCACATTATCTAGGAGGCAATCTACATGGCAATGGTCTATAACAGTCTAAGTCTCCCAGTGTAAAATGGGGATAAATCTTCATATTTCTATGAAGATATTGCTGACAAAAATGACTGTCCCATCTGATGCAATTCAAACCATTAATTATCGGTCCACAAAAATGCTGTGTGTTGTCAGCACAATAGGGCTTAAGTACTGAGTGTGTTTCTGGCACGATCAACAGGTATTTTTCCGTAGTTGAAGGCATTTTAAAGGAATATAATTTACATATATAGCAGAGATATACTGCATAGTTGTTTTATAATTTTTATATTTTGACTCGGCATATAGAATGTTTTAATGCTTGCCATTCAAATTTTATATAATAAATATTCAAATAATAACTGTTATCATGCTGTTAATACAGACATACTGTAGATAGAACAATCATTGTCATATTTTATATAGTGGTCCTGATGCTTGCTTAATGTAACGTTCTTCCAAATGGAATTACATGATGTAATTTCTTGTCACTGTGTACCTGTCATTTTCCATTAAATCAAGAAGTGCTCAGCCCTGTGTCTAGCCCCATCTGACTGGGTTTCAACAATAAATATATACATTTTATGCACATCCTATTGACCTTAACCTATGTAGCTGCATGCACCAAGTGAAAGGATACAATTACCGTAAGTGAAAATAAACCAATTTGTGCACTCAAACTAAAATAAGTCTCTATCTACACAAAGTGCACAAACAATAACAATCATGTTATATGAATACACAAGCACTGTTCTTAAAAACAAATATGAAAAATGCATGGAAAGTGAGACCTTAATGTAAGTGCTGCAAATTCATACATTTCCCAGGTAATGAACATATAATAACCACATATAAGAGAGGCTATATTTTAAATTCAGTGATGAAGCATCCTATAAAAGTTATAAAATAACACACAATAATGAAGAAAGTGCTAAAATGCCAGATAATAGTCAGAGCTAGAAATTATTCAATCCACTCTTAACAAATTGCCAAAGTGGATGAAATCTCACACCTTTTTGCTGGATATTTAACTCATAAAAGGCCACTCCAAAGGGCTGATCGTCATAACTGGCTCAAGGGAGTACTCCTTCCATCCACAATAGTGAGGCTCGGGTATAAAAAATAAATAGAACCTCATAGTGTTTCAGTTAAAAGACACATGGCAATCTTTATAATAACAGTTCTAAAAACCAACATTTCTTGGTACATATTAGATCAAGCACAGAATATACAAGCACAGGACTTTATCAAATGTGTGGTATATTAATTTACTACATAATATTTGTTATGAATGAATAACCAGGGGTCTTATGCAGCTCTTACGCATTTATATAGAGGCAGGGCATTATCTGGGGGCTACCAGATTCTGGCCAGCCCCCCTCCCACACAGACATCTATCGGCACCCAGCCAGCGATGCAGGAAAATTAAGAAGAAAATGGGGACAAGGTGTTTTGCCAGGTGGGTCCGACCTCCTGAGGTACTCTCTCACTGTTGTGAACATGTGGCCTGTCCTGGTATGGTTCAGGGGTTTCTGCTCCTCCTTCACTGGTCAGCCAGGCTGCATCTTCAGGTGGATTTTTGGGGGGCTCATGCTTTTTTTAACTTGTTTTACATGTTTTTTTGTGTGTAGTTTCCCCTTAAAATCATAACAAGACCCTTTTCGAGGTAAGCTCATGCCCATGTTTTTTTTTTTTTTTTTTTTGTTTTTTAAGTTGTAAAAGGCAATGTAGAGAAAATAATATTAAAATTTTACAACAGAGGGACTTAAAGTTTAGCTCTTTATCCTAGATGAGGGTAAGATGAAGAGAACCATGGCTACTTTGCTTACAAACAGAACAAAGCACCTGGGAAATGTAATTTGGTGATCGGTAATTGAAATGGAAATTTTTTCTTTCTTGCTGTAATTGTCACTTTTGTTTGTTTTGGCTGTATCACTTAATAGACAGGTAGGCACACTGAGACATGTTATTTACCCTCTTCATGCCTGTAGCACACATATATGTGGCCTCTCAGCATGGGGGCCCTCACGCTGGGCGGCTACATATATGCAGCCCTATGTAAATGACTTACCTGCATGCTACGAACACAGGCGGTTACAGGAAAGCTCCCAATGCATATTAGCGATCGATAGCTTTCTAATCATGTGACATCTGTGACAGCCTATCACCGCTCACATGACCCGAATGCCCACCTCTCTGTGTTTAGAAAACCCTAAAGGGCTGGGAGGCAGCCGGCGGGAAGGGGTTAAAGGAAGTATGTACTTTTATTGATGCACTTTAGGCCTGGTAAAAGAGCTGCTCCCCTCTAATCAGTATATTTCCCTTTTCTGCATTGGTACATGTTTCCCAGGACAGTGCCAAGCTTTCCGTGTCTTTTGTTTGATTTGGGAAGGGGAGTCATCAAACAGTTTTTTGCAAGAAAAAGACAAGCCAGTATGGTCATATAATTTAGCAGTAAATGGTATTTTTTCTTTGTAAATCTCACTTTTGCTTTAAATCATTCTACAGGTGCACCACCAATTTACATGGAGGTTTAAGGCATTCCCTAAGCTTGTTATTTAAAGGAATTGTGTATTTTTATTATTGCCCATTATGCCTTATTTAAAAAAAAAAAAAAAAGCTGCTCCCCACTGAACATTTTTTTGCATTGGTTAATGTTCTCCTTGTCAGTGCCCAGCTCTCCATGCCTTGTCTTCTAATCCTTGACCATTAGCCTTGAACAGAGAAAAAAAAATTTCCAAGAATTGCCTCTCATTGACTTCAGTTAGGTTTGCATTAAAGTTTACAATCAGCCCTCAAAACAAACTATGAATATATATTGGTTACACTTTATTTATAATTCCTATATACAGAATATTGGAAAAAGAAAAGCTATACTAAGTGATATGTAATGTCTGAACAAAACAATTTAAAACATTTTTAGTGGGCCCCAGCTATGTTAACGTTTTTTTTTTTATTATTGTTTTGAACCTTAAAAAAAGTACATTTGTGGTTGTAAAATGTGCAGTTTTACACAATGTATGCATTAGAATGTAGGATATGCAATTATAGCCTAAGCTGCTTGAGTCCAAGTTTTTTCTTACTGTCCATTGATTTATGCATTCTAAGTGATCTTGTCCAAAAAAATCAATTAGTCAAATTCTATTGAACGGAATCACTCCTTTTTGATGACATTGATAATTGCTAATTGATCAAATTTTTCATTTAACACAATTTATTTCCTAAAGATATGATTCTTTCATAGTCTACATAACAGAGATAATTACAGCATACTATTTTTAACATATGTACTTTTGAGACAAGGACAAGTTCACTTTAATGGCAGGTTTACTTAAAGTGACACAAAAGATAATACTATTCTCCAGATATCTTCCATACATATCTACTACTTGATGGTCATGTAATACATTTTTCATGAAATCACCCTTACCTTGTTTTTCAGTCTCCCTGTAATGTCCTGCAAGTGCTCACAAAGCTTTCCTTTGCGCCTCATTTTGATTGCTTTGGAAAGAGCAACACACATTTAGTTGTGGTCCTGTGTGCTGCTCTTTCCAAATCTCATACTGCATAGTGCCTTCTAATCTTAAAGCACATGTGCCAAATTATCTCACTTTAAGTCAAGAGCCCAGGCAAAGATAAATGGGTGGTGATGTGTTTGTTGGAATTATTTAACTTGAGCCCAAGGAAGCATTTTTCCAGTGTACAAACTATCAGGAATTTCTAGATTATATAAAAGACAGTTTAAAGCGGAGCTCCACCCAAAAGGGGAAGCTCCACTTGTTTGCCTCCTCCCTCCTCCACTGCCACTTTTGGCACCTTTCTGGGGGAAGCGGGTTCCTGGATTTGACAGGGGCCCACTCCCTCTTTGTCACGGCAAACTCAGCCAGGTGTTCGCCCCCATTTCTCCGCCACCGGGCCATTCACTAAGTGCAGCATGCTTTCACTGCCGCTTTCCCTTAACTGAGATGGTGGCGGCAGAGCCATTTGAAAAATTGGCTCGGGTGAAGACAACGCTGGATTTGTGGACATTTAAGTGTCCTAATATTAAAGGTTAGCAACGACAGTATTTGTAGCTGCTGGTTTTTAATTGTTTTTCTGAACGAGCCTGGAGCTCCCTTTTAAGCTAAATACAGATGACTTGAGAGAGTAATATTGTTTACTCTTCTTCCAGATAAATAATGTAAAGGCTACAGGTGCAAGAAGAAGATGATTCAAAAAAGTAAAGCTTTTATCATTGTCAGACCAGATCAATGAATTGAGATGCACTGGGAATAGTAGCCTTGTTTTATTTCTTTGGTTTGGTTAAAAATTATTCCTAAATGATTTACTTTTATTTAAAAACACTGTGGCCCAGTTCTGTAAATTTCCCTTTTTCTATTTCTGTCCATGAATTTGGAGCATATTGAGATGTCCAAGATATTATTTGATGGCGATGAGCAATGTGATAATATTTGAGTAAATCAGATGTGTTCAATCCACCTTTCGTTTGGAGGAGTAAAAAACTGAGCTAGCAAATATGTGTACCCAATAATGACAGATAAATTAACCACTTGCCCACCGCTCACATTGAGCGTACTGCGGCAAAGTGGCACGATCCCGTCCAGCGACGTAGACCTACGTCGCTGGACTCCTCCCCCTGTAGGCGGCGCTCGCGCGCCGCCGGAGGCGCGCTCCCGCTGTTTTCATTCACAGCGGGAGTCGGGCCAGGGGAGGAGCAGCGGCGATCGCCGCTGCTCTGCCCCGATCGTCGGGGAATCGAGTGAGGAGATCCGCCCGCTTGTGTAAACAGAGCGGGTGGATCTCCATAGTGACAGGGACAGCTATGCTGAACACTCCGATCTGTCCCTGTCTCACACAGTCACCTCCCCCCCCCACACGTCAGCAAGCACCAGGCATACATTAACCCCTCCCTCTCCAATAAAATTAACCCCTTCACTGCCAGTGTCATTTTTACAGTAACAGTGCATATGTATAGCACTGATTACTGCAGTAATGTCACTGGTACCCCCAAAAGTGTCAAAAATGTCAGTCAAGGGTCCGATCTGTCCGACGCAATGTCGCAGTCCCGCAAAAAAAATCGCAGATCACCGCCATTACGCGTTAAAAAAAAAAACACCAAAAATGACAGAAATCTTTCCCTTTGTTAGTAAACGCAATAACTTTTGCGCAAACCAATCAAAATACGCTTATTGCGATTTTTTTACCAACCATAGGTAGCAGAAAACAAATTGGCCAAAAATTTTTAAAAAATTAGATTTTTACATTTTTGGGGGGGGAATTTCATATAAAAAAATGTTAAAAATATTGTTATTTTTTCAAAATAAACGCTCTTTTTTTGTTTATAGCGCAAAAAGTCAAAATCGCACAGGTGATCAAATACCACCAAAAGAAAGCTCTGTTTGTGGGAAAAAAAGGACGTAAATTTCGTTTGGGTACGACGTCGCACGACCGCGCAATTGTCAGTTAAATTCGCACAGTGCCGAATCGCAAAAAGTGGCCTGGACGGAAGACAGCAAAATCCTCCGGTGGTAAAGTGGTTAAGTGAAGGCCCTCTGTAAATTATGCAACTGCATCATAGGTACTGAAACAGGTAGAGTACCAAAAAGATATAACAGTTTAGGAAGTATAGTCATCCTATACATCCAAGTAAAGATAGATTACAGTTATCCCATTGTTTAAATAATTTAATAATTTCTTGTAAAAAAGGGAGATATTTTGCTTTATACAAATCTGGAAAAGTGGGAGCGATATTGTGTTGGCACCAGTTTGTAAACTAGTGGGTTGCGCAGGAGGAATATGAATTGGTAAGTATTAAAGTGATACTAAAGTCTTGTTTTTTTTTAGTTAAAAATAATAAACATGTCATACCTGCTCTGTGAAGTGGTTTTGCCCAGAGCAGCCACTATCCTCCTCTTCTCAGGTCCTACTTCGGTGCTCCTGACCCACAGCAAGCATCTTACTATGGGGGCACCTGCGCCGAACCACAGCTCCCTGGGTCCATTCAGGCGTGGCCTGACCCCGCCGACTTTCTCTTCTCATTGGCTGATTGACTTTGATTGACAGCGCCAATGAAGCTGTGCTGCTGTCTCAGCCAATTAGCAGGGTTGTCCTGGGCAGCTGAAACATCCCTGATACATCGCTGGATCTAGATGGACCTCAGGTAAGTATTGGGGGGGCTGAGTAGAGCTGCTGCACACAGAAGGATTTTTATCTTAATTCATAGAATGCATTAATCACTTTTGGACCGGACGGATTTGTCCCCTTAATGACCAAGCCATTTTTGCGATTCGGCACTGCGTTACTTTAACAGAAAATTGCACTTTCGTGCAATGCTGTACCCAAATACAGTTGATGTCCCTTTTCCCCACAAATAGAGCTTTCTTTTGGTGGTATTTGATCACCTGTGCGATTTTTAGATTTTGTGCTATAAACAAAAAATGAGCGACAATTTTGAAAAAAAAACACCATATATTTTACTTTCTGCTATTAAACATTCCCGATAAAAAAATGTAATTTTTTTTTATCAGTTTAGGCCAATTTGTACTACTTGTAATTTCTGCTACATATTTTTGGTAAAAAAAAAAATCCCAAAAAGCGTATTTTAATTGGTTTGCGCAAAAGTTATAGCGTTTACAACCTACGGGATCGATTTTTGGACTTTTTATTTATTTATTTTTTTATTAGTAATGGCGGCGATCTGCGATTTTTAGTGGGACTGTGACATTGTGGCGGACAGATCTGACTCCTAACTGACATTTTTGACACTTTTTGGGGACCAGTGACACTAATACAGTAATCAGTGCTAAATAATATGCACTGTTACTGTATAAATGACACTGGCAGGGAAGGGGTTAATACTGGGGGTGATCAAAGGGGTTAAATGTATGTCTGTATGCTTACTGACTGTGGGGGGGGGGGGTCTGTGACAGGCACAGAAAGATCGCAGTTTCAGCTTAGCTGAAACTGCTGATCTGTCCCTGCCTGTCCGAAAGAAGACCCACCTGCTTTGTTTACATAAGCAGGCGGGTCTTCTCTCGGTTTCCCAGATGATCGCAGGAGGGCAGCGGCTATTGCTGCCGCTCTTCCCATGGCCCGCCTCCCCCTGTGTCTAAACACAGCAGCTGCCTGCTTGCGCCGCTAAAACCGCATGAACTCCAGTCACGTAGTACTACGTGACTAGATGCAGCCAAGCCACCCTGCCTCAGTAAAAAGGCGTCGGCCGGTCGACAAGTGGTTACGAAAAAAAAATCTTCTGACTTTACAACCACTTTCATTTCCATTGCAGCAGAATCTTGGCTACCTACCAGCTTTTTTATGTAAACAATCAGCAGGTGTTTCTAAGCTGTTAGAAATTGACTGAAACCAACTCTGAGTCTTTGTTGGGAACTTTGAGAATGACTACTTTTCAATATCAACAGCTAGAGAGGCCAGGAATATCTTGTTCTAAAGATCTTTTACTACTTTTTAAGAGCATATAAATAATTGTATGTCCATAGTCTGAGCACAGATGCACTTTAACCTTTTGATAGCTAGTGTACAGTTAAAGTAAGTCAGTTACAAAAAAATAGCAATTCATACTAAGGGTATAAAGAAAAGATTTAATGCACTTATCCCATTCCCTACCATTGATTTTTGACAGCAGGAGAAAATAGTCATAGTCCATAGATCAAGTTTTAACTAAAGTAAAATGTAGGCCAGATATCAGGGACATGCACAGTAACTATATTTATCTACTGTACATGTACACTTCATTATGCTATGTTATAAAAACTTGCTGTATGGTTGCTGTAGGTACTTTTCTCATTCAATAGCTCCAATCTTAAAAGACTGACAGTAATGAAACTTGAAATCAGATCTCCTGTCTGACTTAAGTTTTTTTTTTTTACTGGACAAATTGTTACCGTCATGGTATCTTTTATTGAACAAATGTAGTCTAAACTGCATTTATCCACTTCTGGTTTAACCTTGCTTATGACACGAAAGGAGAGAGTGGAATGAGCTGTCTCTTTAGCTGAAGTGTCTTCAAAATTAAATGGGTGATCTGAGCCGTTCATTTATCTGGTCAACTTAAATGAGCAGACACTGTCACCGAGATACCCCGGGGCTCATTTATCATGTGTACAAGAGTGGCATGAAATCCAAAATCTATATACCTAGTAATGGTTCTACTATACAACCATACAGCAAAAAGTTTATTGCAAGCAGCTAATTATTAAGGTTCATTTTGACTAAAGCACCTGGTAAATGCAAGAACAATGTCTGCATACCCTGTGGAATTAGCTGGATGTCTTCATTAATTGCCCCCAATATTTTCAACACAAGTCAGCAAGATAAAAAAACATTTGAATAAATACATGACATAATGCACTTTCATGTCTTTGTTCAACATATTGTATATAAAATGATGCTGCAGACTGGACAAAATGTGTGACCACTTGTATTGAGTCACTGTTGGAAACTTCAGTAGTGATAATATCTAAAAAATAATTTCTCTAGTTGCTAATCAGACTTAAAAAGTTAGGAGGCTTTAAAGACAATTGTTCCCTGCAACACAGATTCATGTCGTTGATATTTCTGTAATTCTTTGCATGGCTTTCTATGCCATAGAATTTCAACTGTGCTGAGATCTGACCTCTCCAGCCACCCCAGAGTACACATTTATTTAGACAAAAAAGAAAAAGAGGGGCGCACCGACCTAGCACATTACCATAAAACCATTTATTAAAATATTAAAAAGTGTACAAAGTACTCACAAGACTGGTGTGATACAACACACATCAACATAGCATATGCAATCTCCAAGGTAGCCAAGGTCCCAAATATAGCGAATGGACATGCAGATGGTCGCATGGGGCTGCTGTGGCTAGGCTGACGCATTTCAGGGGCGAACCCCCTTCCTCAGAGCCAGAAAGAGTGCTGCCACTGCAGATTGAGCCAGGGGCTGCAGATAAAACAGGGTGCCGTGTCGTGGCTCTGCAGCTTACACATGCGTTTGCAAATGCGTGTCAACTAAACCCCTGTTCTTTATTTATATCGAGACAGGTCTACTTGGTTGGTGGCAGACTGGAGGGTGAGTACATCAGACTGGGGGCTGGCTGGCTTCCATGCACCTCTTTTAATCCTTTTCAATTGTTTTTTCCGAGTACACATTTATTTTCTTTTATACAACTCTGTTGTTTATTTATTTATTTGTTGTTATGTGCATCGCACAACTTTTAATACGTTTCATGTCATGGACTGCTGTTCTGATATTCTTTCTTTGTACAGTTTTTTCTTTATTGTTTCCTTCTTAGAACCAGCTGTCCAGACCCCTAGCTGTCTCAAACTATGCTGCTCCCTTCTCCATGCTTCATTATAAGGATGATGTTGTTGAGGTATGGAGCTTAACATTAGGGACACACAAGCTTGCTACTATTATGGGTTTAAGGAAAATCCTGCAAGTTCAGGATTCGCAGTCCTGGTAAATTTATAGGCAGATGTCCAGGAGACTTTTTCTAAACCATAATGCACTGTATGGCTTTTAAACTGATGTGGCATTGATGAGACACAGATGAGCACTGATGTGGCATGGATAGGCCAGGATGAGGCAAGGGTGGCCACAGATAAGGCAAGCATGTGGCACGGATGAGAATGAATGAGGCACATATGAGGCACAGATGGGCATGAATGAGGCACAGATAAGGCACAGATGGGCATGAATGAGAGACACGGATGGGCAAAATTAAGGCATGGATGAGGCACAGATGGAAATGAATGAGACATGGGTGAGCACTGCTGTGGTCTCCCTCCTCTCCTTGCATGCTGTACCGATCGGTGTGTGCAGCGTGTGAGGAGAAAGCTGAACCGGACATGTACTGGTTTGTTGACACTTTATCATTGTACAGCGTGATCACATGGTAAAGGGCCACTATCATTGGCCCTTTACGCTGATTCATGATGCACCGGGTCCAGAGAACCCGACAAACATGGACACTTCCTTGTGTGTGCCCCAGAGGGTGATGGAAGCATGATTCTGGGAGGACATCATTGTATGCCCTCTCAGAATAAGCCGACCGTGCTGTAGACGTCATTCGGCTATGGCCTGGTCAGCAAGTGGTTAGGGGCCTCCCAACAATGGGTCAAAATAATTTTATTTTGAAAAAAAATTGCAGTGAAGCTTTCTTAAACTGTTTATTACCCACTACAGCTCTGGAAGATTTACACCCCCCCCCCAATGACCAGGCCATTTTTTGCGATAGGGCACTGCATTAATTTACCTGAAAATTGTGTGGTCGTGCGACGCTGTACCCAAATACAATTTATGTCCTTTTTTTCCCTCAAATAGAGTTTTCTTTTGGTGGTATTCGATCACTTCTGTGGTTTTTATTTTTTGAGCTATAGACAAAATAAGATCAACAATTTTGAAAAAAAAACTCCATTGTGGTGTGAACGGGTCACATAGAACACAATTGATTTCTATGTGCCCTCTATGTGAGCCTGCATTCATGTGTGCAGAAAATGCAGGTCATGTCACGTCCTGTGAATAAGCCCTTAAATCGGACTTATTGCTATGAGCACCACAGACACGAACTTCTAGGTTTTCCTAAAGGTTAACTGCACATTTAACCGGTTGCCGACCGCCGCACGTACATATACTGCGTCGGTCAGCCCCGGCTAGGCAAAGTAACGTATCGGTACATCACTAGCCTGGGAGCCAATAGCGGTCTGCCTCGGCTTGTTCAAGGACACCACCTGAAAATTGTGTGGTCGTGCGACGCTGTACCCAAATACAATTTATGTCCTTTTTTTCCCTCAAATAGAGTTTTCTTTTGGTGGTATTCGATCACTTCTGTGGTTTTTATTTTTTGAGCTATAGACAAAATAAGATCAACAATTTTGAAAAAAAAACATTATTTTTTATTTTCTGCTATAAAACATAGACATAATTGGGCAAAGCCAACCCGTACCCATTCAAGATAACTGACGGATGTGATGTAGTAGTGTTTAAAATGGTTTTAATCCCTCACATACCTCAGGTTAGACACAGTGATTAAACAAATCCACCTACATACGTTGTACCTGTTTATCTGTAGTCCTCTCCCCTCTACATTTGTTCAAAGTGCATAATTTATACAGCTTGTCTGAGATTTCAGAAAGCAGGAGTGGGGAGTTGAAGTGAGATGAAGTGAGAGCTGAGGTAGGGCCCCCCCCCCCCCCCCCCAAGACACAGCACACAGGAAAAGAGCTGAAGCTGTCAATCACAAGCCTTTTTTTCTATTGGTGTCAGGAAAACTTGTCAGAAGTGATTCATGTAGAAAGCAGAGGAATGAGGCAGCAGAGAAAAAGTATACACAGGGTATATGCTTTCTTCATATTTCATATCACCACTTTACGTGTTTCACGGTAATTCAACTGATACTCCTTCAAGGCCATCAATATTTACAGATAACCATGTTTTACAGTCTGAAAATTGCAAAGAATGAAATTACAGTTTGAAAGAGATAGAGATTTGAGGTGACCAACCTGCCTTCTGGACATTATAGGAAATGTGTGATAACAAACTGATTCTATTTTCTTATAGGTTTAGGTAGACATGTTTTATGAATGTAGTGTTATCATATTACCTTTTCGGAAATATCAATACATTTTTATTTGATCATTTAAAGAAAATGTCAGGCCAGGATGTGTACAGCTTCCTAGAATATTTTACCAACTGTTTATGATAGCTATTAGTAGAGTCTGGCTTAATGGAGGTTTAGGGCTCTGCAAGAGGATTCATCACTTGACAGTTTTACAACGGGGCTCAATTAGAAGTCTTTTGAGGATTTACAGAGCCTGACAAGTACTATTATGAATGGAGGGGCATGAGATGTGTCTCATGCCTGTTCCCACACACAAGATATAAATCGAATTCTTGTTTCTTACTTGTGACTTTTAGAAAAATAAAATAGGCTCACTGTCAACACTTTATCACGTGCCTGAGAAAGGGGTCCTATGTGACTCCGAAACGTTTCACTTATCCCGATGTGATCCTTTTGCAATAAAAAGTTTCTTCAGACTGCTGTGCAAGATCCATGGTGTGCTGGCGAATATGTATGTATTTTAGAGAAAAAAGGCAGGCACTGCATTTAGCACTTCCCCTTTCTCTACTCAGTTTGGGGTTATTAGACTTTAAAAAGATTTCTGTGCCCCCCCCTGTTGTGAACATTGAGGACAAAATTCTCCACAACAGAATAGATGCAAACTTACCCTAGCTCTATCGCATAGTGAAATAAATGTGGAACTGAGTGTCGGTGCTCAGACTTCAGTGTCCAGTTGCATTCAATTGCTTCCAAGTAACAAGAAAAGCCGGCACACGAATGCTTCCTTTTGATGCGATTTATTCCAGCATGACAGCAGTGTACAGCATGGTAAAATTCTAACGCGTTTCGACCATAGACTTACTCATGGCATGTCATGTTGTACACTGCTGTCATGCTCGAATAAATTGCATCTAAAAAGGAAGCATTTGTGTACCAGCTTTTCCTGTTACTTGGAAAAAATTCTCCACAATGGCTATAGCTAGCCACACGCATGTTTGTTTTAAAGAGGGTTTACTACTTGTTCTAGATATGCAAATACTTCAGTGCACAGGATCACTTTAGGGTCCAAAACCATAGTAGGTTTTGTTGAGAGTCTCATAATTTCAGTTCCTGCACAGGATGCCAGTAGCCAGTGCAATTTTGCTCTACATAGACATAAAGAGGTTGGATAAGTTGGTGGTAGCCTGGCAGGGTTTATTTTAGAGAAGTGCAGGTTTGGAAATGTTGGCAACTACACCTGAATGTCATTGTGACCAGTTTACTCTTCACCGCTGTGCCGCTCTGGCTCGATGAACGAGGCATGTACAAGTGGGTGCCTCCACATCTGCTGCTAAGAGCACCAGCAGGGGATGGAGTCCCTCCTGGCTCCTGTAGTGGCTCAGAGGGAAAAGGGGCGACCCCTGTTGCTGCACATCTGAAAGACCTTAGGGGGGTGAATGGAGTGGCAACCTCAGCCTGGACTCTGACCAGACCATGCCCCAATGCATTTTGCTCCAACCCCTAGAGCTTAGTCATGGGGAAAGAAAGGATATTTCAAATGTGCAGCAACAGGGGTCACCCCTTTTCCCCCTGAAACACCTGAATGTCATGTTGACTATATTTCAGTACAAAGTTTTGAATATTATGACCCATTTGTCATTCCAGAATTTGATAACTGTAAAGTGGAGGTGTAGTAAGTGGCCGCTAGTTTCTTTATAACTGTAAAGGTTTTAATTGATTAGGTTATTTTGGCATTCAGAATGAGTCTTTCACACTTACCACTAATAGTCAATGCCGTGTTGCCATTACATCATGCAAACTGCATGCAGGCATACAAGACTAGTTTGATAATTACTAAAACACTTCAAAAATGCATTAAAACCATCATCACTGGAAGAACTAAGCTCATAGGCTACAGCCCATGCTGTAACCCTTCTTTTACTACTTTACCTAACTAATTATGTACAAATCTTTACGCTACAATTTGGAAATAATTTCAAAAACAAAAACATTCACCCAAAAAGCAAATAAAATATTGCAAAGCATGCACAATGGCAAAATGTTTACCTTTCCTAAAAGTGAGTTTGCATTTCCTATAATATGTTGTATTTAATCTTATTCGACAGACAATTTGAAATAAGTATGCAGAAATGTATCAAAGTTTGGTGCAGAAAATACGTTTCTTGGTTTCTACGGTTACTTGGTAAATCCATGGCTTATCGATGTAGGCTGAGCTTGATTTTCCAAAGTAGCACAAGGGTTAATTAGGGGAGCAAATTAGATATATGGTCAAATAATTAATTCCTTGCAAAATGATTACTATTTAGTAATGCGTATCAGCTTCCGCTAAGTGATTAAGCATTACATACATGAGCAACCTCAGTGTAATGCTGAAAGTCTATTAATCGGAGATTGAAAGACTAAGTAGGCAGACTAAAGCACTAAATAAAGTCTCTTTATTTTAATTCAGAATCAATGTGTTCATAGGAGCAGAAATGTCTCCGCTGTTCTGAGGCTGATTAGAGTAGCTTCAGAATGGGGTAAATTGGTGTTAAATAAGAACAAAAGTATTATAGCAAATAATGACACTTAAAGGGATTTACTTCAACCAGTTTGTGCTTATATTCATGTATACATGCTTTGCTTGGGTTTAATATATAGCGATATCCAACTGGCTGCTTTGGTTAAGTCACACATCTGGTCTGTCTATGTATGTACTGTATGTACATACCTTCTTATTTTTCAAATGTAAAATCAAAGTAGCCTTAGGGCTCATTCACACCAGCCTGAATGCAAGAACTATACTTTTTATCATGCTGGCTGGTGTTGATTCTGCATAGACAGCTGAGAATGTTGCCTTCTGTTTTTGTAGTGCAAGCACCACTACTTCCTACTACCTACTACATTTTCATTTTTTTTAACTTTGACATTTCATTAATTTCTGAGCACCACAGCTGAGCTGTGGTTCAGTGACTGACAGAGACTTCAGTGAGCTCCATTGTGGTGTGAACGGGTCACATAGAACACAATTGATTTCTATGTGCCCTCTATGTGAGCCTGCATTCATGTGTGCAGAAAATGCAGGTCATGTCACGTCCTGTGAATAAGCCCTTAAATCGGACTTATTGCTATGAGCACCACAGACACGAACTTCTAGGTTTTCCTAAAGGTTAACTGCACATTTAACCGGTTGCCGACCGCCGCACGTACATATACTGCGTCGGTCAGCCCCGGCTAGGCAAAGTAACGTATCGGTACATCACTAGCCTGGGAGCCAATAGCGGTCTGCCTCGGCTTGTTCAAGGACACCTCCGTGCGTGTGACCGACGGACCCGATGTCCGCCGGTCACTCGCGATCGTCCGCTGTGAAGGGAGAAAGGCAGGTGGCTAATGTAAACAAAGCTGCCTGTCATTCTTCCCTGTGTAAAAGCACTGATCTAACGGTCCTGCTATGTAGGACTGTTGATCTGTGCTGTTACACACACAGCCACATCCCTGCACAGTTAGAAGCACGCCCCTAGGGACACACTTAACCCCTCCCTCTCCAATAAAGTTAACCCCTTCCCTGCCAGTGTCATTTTTACAGTAACAGTGCATATGTATAGCACTGATTACTGTAGTATTGTCACTGGTACCCCCCAAAGGGGCAAAAATGTCAGTCAAGGGTTCTATCTGTCCGCCGCAATGTCGCAGTCCCGCAAAAAAAAAACGCAGATCGCCGCCATTACTCGTTAAAAAAAAAAAACAACAAAAATTACAAAAATCTTTCCATTAGTTAGTAAACGCAATAACTTGTGCGCAAACCAATCAAAATACGCTTTTTGCAATTTTTTTTACCAAACATATGTAGCATAAAACAAATTGGCCGAAAATGTTAAAAAATTTTGATTTTTACATTTTTTGGGGGGGAATTTCATATAAAAAATTTGAAAAATATTGTTATTTTTGCAAAATTGACGCTCTTTTTTTGTTTATAGCGCATTATCAAAAAATCACACAGGTGATCAAATACCACCAAAAGAAAGCTCTATTTGTGGGAAAAAAAGGACATCAAATTCGTTTAGGTACAGCGTCGCACGACCGCGCAATTGTAAATTAAAGTCACGCAGTGCCGAATCGCAAAATAGGCCCTGGTCAGGAAGGGGGTAAAATCTTCCGGGGCTTAAGTGGTTAAATATGAACTAGACAAAAAAAAAAAATATATGAATTAGACATAAAAAAAAGTTTGACATGTATAGAATAGAGATAACGGAAAATTCCTATCATACTTACCGTAATTTTCCTTTCCTGGTGGTCTCCATGGCAGCCTACGTGTGGGTTAACCCCGCCTCCTCTCCAATGGTATAGGACCCCCCTCTATAAATTTCAGCTTGCAGGCACAGCCAGTGTTCCATATCTTAGCCGAATCCAAGACCAGAGGGTGGGAACTCCGGCTGCCATGGAGACCACCAGGAAAGGAAAATTACGGTAAGTATGATAGGAATTTTCCGTTTTCCTGGCAGTCTCCATGGCAGCCTACGTGTGGGAAATAACTAGCCCAAACCACACGGGTGGGAATGTTTCAAATCAAATTTTACTTCAAATTATTAGCAGACAAAACAGTCAAGCCAAAATTAACTGAAGATAAGGAGGCTGGCTCCACACAATAATGTGTCATGAACGTATTTACAGAAGACCATGAAGCTGCTCTGCAGACTACTTCTGGTGCAACATGATGTGAAGCCGCCCAGGACGTTGAGATGCTTCTCGTCGAGTGGGCTGTCACCGCCTCCGGAGGAGCCAAACCCTCTACACAGTAAGCTCGCTGAATGGCAGACACAATCCAGGCCGCAATGGACCTTGACGAGGCCCGTTTCCCTCTATTCTTGCCTGAGAAAAGGACGAAGAGATTATCCGATTGTCTGAAAGAAGACGTTGACTGGAGATATTCCATAAGAGTTTTCCCTACATCCAAGGGATGAGGTTCATTATCCTCTGAAGAACGAAAGGTAGGAAGTACAATCTCCTGGTTCTCATGAAAAACCGATGATACCTTCGGATTGGAATTGAGCATCGGAATTAGGACTACTCGGTCCGGGAAAAACGTGAGAAAAGGTTCTTTATAACCAAGAGAACTGATCTCAGAAACTCTTTTAGCTGAAGTGATTGCTACTAAAAAGGCTGTTTTAATGGTAAGATCTTTAATGGAGTCCGACAAACTAGATCTTGAAAGGACGTTAAGGACAAGGGGAAGGTCCCATTTTGGGAACCTTGGCTTCCTCTGAGGTCTGAGTCTGACCGCACCTTTGAAGAATTGTTGTATGAGTATATGCTTGGCCCAGGAGAACCCTGAGAACACCGATAAGGCTGATATTTGCACCCTGAGAGTCCCAACTGATAGGGACTTATCCAGACCTGCTTGAAGGAACTTCAGGACTTCTTGAACTCCGAAATTCAGGGAATGATTTCCCTCCGGGTACGTGAATTCCAAGAATCTAGACCAGACTCTACAGTAAACTCTGTTCGTGCTAGGTCTCCTAGAGTTCATTAAAGTAGGGATTGCCCCAGGAGGGCATCCGAGTGACTCCAACCTCTCCCTCTCAAGAACCAGACCGTTAACCTGAGCAAGGCGGGGCAGGGGTGTAATGTTGTTCCCTGCGAGAGAAGGTCTGGTTTGATGGGCAGGGGAATCGGGCTCCGATAGCTGAGTTGCAGGAGAAGTGGGAACCAGGGCCTGTTCGGCCAGTGAGGGGCTACCATGACGATCTCCACATCTTCCGCTTGGAGTCTCTGAAGAAATCTGAGGATGATGGGAAATGGGGGAAAAGCATATGCCCTGCTGAATTCCCATCTGTCGGTCAGAGCATCCGTTCCGCATGCTTGGTGACACTTGCTGCGTGTGAAGTACCGGACTAGCTTGTGGTTGCATGGAGATGCAAACAGGTCTACTTCTGGTGAGACCCCTAGGGACAGAATCCACTTGAATGAGTCTATGTGGAGAGACCACTCGTTGTGATTCAACTGAACTCTGGAAAGGAAATCTGCCTGAACATTCTGTGGCCCCGGAATGTAGGCCGCCGAGATGTTGGACAGATGGGCTTGGGCCCATGTCATGATTGGGTCTACTTCTTGAAGAAGGGAGAGACTCCTGGTACCGCCCTGTCTTTTCACATAAGCCACTGCCGTGGTGTTGTCCATTCGAAGAAGTACGGATTTGCCTTCTATTAGATGATGGAAAGCTTGAAGAGCTAGAAAAGCCGCACGAAGCTCCAGGACGTTGGAAACTGGGGAGTGGGCTTGCGGGGGCCATTTCCCTTGAGCCACCTCTGTCATGCAATGGGCTCCCCAGCCAGAGTTGCTGGCGTCGGTTGTAATGATGACCCATGTGATGGGGACTAGAGAATGGCAATTGAGCAGGTTCTTGCGTTGGAGCCACCAAAATAAGCTGCTCCTCATGCTGTGGGAAATAAAGATATGCTGATCGTGATCTTCCGGATTCCACTGCCGAAGGAAGCCCCTCTGAAAGGGCCGCATTCGCCACAGTGCCCACTTGACCATAGGGGCCGTCGAGACCATTGTGCCGATGATCTTGAGACACTGGGATGCCGTCAGAAAAGAGGATGAGAGGGCTGGAAGGATCCTCTCCCGAACCACCGGGATTTTCTCTAGAGGCAGAGAAAGTGTATTCTGAACGGTGTTGAATTGAGCCCCTAGATAGACCAGATGTTGAGAGGGCTCCAGATGACTTTTTTGAAGATTCAACAACCACCCGAACTCCATGAGAGTTGTAGTGACCAGGTCCCTGTGGAACAAAAGTTGATCCCGGTCTTGTGACAACAGTAGAAGATCGTCCAAGTAGTGATGTAGACGTACACCCTTTTTTCTGATTAGAGCCACCACAGCTAGAAGGACCTTGGAAAACACCCTTGGGGATGTGGACAGGCCAAAAGGAAGGCAGATGAACTGGAAGTGTTGATGTTCTACCGCGAAACGAAGGTACTTGTGGAAGTTTACTGCTATAGGCACATGGAAATACGCGTCTTTGAGATCTATTGACACTAGCCAGTCTCCTGGAAGTACTGCTTTCTGGATAGTAGATAAGGTTTCCATTTTGAACTTTTCGTTCTTGATGAACCTGTTGAGATAGGTGAGATCTATCACAGGGCGCCAGGATCCATTCTTCTTCTGTACTCGAAAGAGGGGCGAGTACACGCCTTGGAATCTTTCCTGCACGGGCACCGGAATTATTGCGCCCTGAGCTACCAAAGTGCTTACATAGTCGAGCAAAACGTTTCTTTTCTCGTCCTGAGAAGGCAAGCGAGTGGGAATAAATCTGGACACGGGATCTGTTGAGAAAGTCCATGTGTGTCCTGTGGACACTGTCCTGATGGTCCAGAAGTCTGAGATTGAGGCCGCCCAGACACGCTGAAAGTGGAGCAGGCGTGCCCCCACCTGGCATGTCTGAACGGGCCCAATCTCAAAAGGACTTCGAGGTTTCTTGACCGGAAGGTGCTGAGCCTCTGACCGGCTTACGAGAGGATGCTTGGCTGCTCTTCCAATTTCTCCTGTAATCTCGCCCAGGCCTATATGAGCGGGCATCCTTTGATCGCTCTGCAAACTGCTTTCTTGGTTGCTGCTTCTTAGGGCCAAAGAGGCGCCTATCTTGGGGAAGGAGACCTGACTTTCCACCCGTCACTTTAGTAATTGCATTATCCAATTTGTTTCCAAATAAAGAGGAACCTTCAAAAGGGATTTTGCACCAAGCCTGTTTAGAGGCTGGGTCTGCCAGCCAGGGACGCAACCACAGGGCCCGTTTGGCTGTGACAGAAGCCAACATGGATCTGGATAAGAGACGTAACACATCAATGGATGCTTCTCCAAGAAACACAGAAGCTAACTTCAGTTCCTGAACAGGAGAGTTCTCTACTGCATCTTCAGACACACTTCTTAATTTTAGTTCAACATCAGAAACCCAGGTTTCCATGGCCTTAGACATGGCTGCTAGTGCTAGCACAGGTTTACAAGCCGCACCGGCTGTGACATAAATTCTTTTTAAATCCAAGTCCATCTTCCTATCCAGAGGGTCTTTAAAGGACACCGCATTATCCAGCGGGAGTGTAACGTGTTTAGCCAGTCTGGAAACTGCAGCATCAACCAGAGGAGCTGATTCCAGGTGACTGACTTCTTCCGATTTAAAAGGATACAACTTGGACAGTTTGGAGGATAAGGAGGTCTTGCTGTCCCCTTTACTCCACTCTTCTAGGATGACATCCTTCAATTCTGACAGGAGCGGAAAGTTTAGCCGCTCTTTCCCCAAATGTTTGAAAAACCTTCTCTGTTTTACTTGTGGGGTACTGGGATCTTCCCATTTCAGAGCCTCTTTGACTGCTCTTATGAGAGGTGCAACAAGGGCAAAATCAAAACCCCCAACTGCACCTTCCTCTTCTTCCGAATCGCTCTCTGAGGATTTCCCGGAAGTGAAGCTTGGCTGAGAGGGACCTTGCTCTTCAGGAGCATCAGCAGGAGAGCTGGGAGTAGCAGATCCAGGTGTGGGACTAGCATTCCACTCCTTCATGGATTGTTGGACAATCCGTTTCACCAGGGATTCCAATCTCTGATCTTCAGACTCTCTTTCACCAGCTGCACGAGCGAAACAGGGCTCGCAAAGGGACTTGTCCTCCGGGACATGCGCCCCACAACCCCAACAGGCTCTCTGGGCCGTATGGCTACTGTGGCGGTGTGTGCGGTGTCTGGAGGAGGAATGTGAGCGTCTCCTCTCATGTCTGCTCCCTGATGGAGACTCACGGCGTCTTGACCTTGAAGATGATTCTCTTCGTGGCCTGACAGGGTCTCTTTCTTGACCAGACCTGGAGGAGCTGGGAGAAAGAGAAATCCAGGGAGACACAGGATTTAGCCATGAATCATGAGCCAGCATCCCTCCCTTCATATCCCTCTAAATGTACCAGCACTCACCTGTTGTGAGAGGGCTGGCCACAAGAGGGCGGTGAAGCAGGATCCATGTTTCAGGCAAAACCACAAACTCACTAGGAAGTAGAGCATACAGGGATCACTACAAAGCAATAAGGAACATTCAGGTGTTGTCCTAATATGCATCCAACCGCTCTCCCCCCCCCCCCTGCATACCACAAAAAGGTATGCAGCATCCGGTCCCCACATACCTGGTAAACAAACGGACAAGGTACCGGGAAGACGTCGCTATGCCCACAGTGCATTCCCAAATGCTCTGGAGCTGACAGGCGTTTAAATTTTCGCGCCAGGATGACGTCAGCGATGGCCGGCCGTGATCGCAAGTGCGCATGCGCGGACCAGGCCTCGCTTCCGATCGCGGCGAAGTGCGCATGCGCAGGCAGCGAGCGGAGCTCCATTACCACACAGCGCATGCGTCCGCCGGACTGAGCGGAGGGGAAGCAGGAAGGAGATGGCTGGAACGCACGGAGCGTTCCAGCCGCCATTGGGCCACCAGGGATAGCAAAGAAAGATAGTTTGGAGACAAACAAACATAACAAAAACACTGCCATGGAGGAGACAAATCTTCAGACCCTGTCAGGATATCCGTCGGCCATCCGAAGCACCGCACAGTTATCAGCCAAAGGGGATTTTGAAATGTCACTCACCCGCCCGTGGCTGGGCCCTGGACATAGACACCGACTTTTCATTCTGAGGTAAGCCGACCAAATTCCAACAGGAAATAATCCAAATAGTTGATCCTTGGAGGAGGACAAAAAAGGAACACTGGCTGTGCCTGCAAGCTGAAATTTATAGAGGGGGGTCCTATACCATTGGAGAGGAGGCGGGGTTAACCCACACGTAGGCTGCCATGGAGACTGCCAGGAAATAACTCTTACATCAATGATAATAATATACTGTACATATCAGCAAAAGAAGCAGAACAAGTTACATCAACTCATTTTTGACAATTTAGCAATGATCTTGCATTTGTATTTTAAGGGACTATAGAGTCTCTTGATTTACGTTCATTCATTAATCATGGTACTACTGTATATACTAAGCATAATTGTGCTTATTTCAATGGCTTAGTGGGTAGTACTCCTACCTATAAAAGACCATGCGTTCAAATCCCAAGCATGGTATCCCATGCCTAAATTTTAAGCAGCAGAGTACGCACGCCTAATTGTCACTGCCACGTCAAAATGGTTGTTTCCATAATTTGCATGCAACGGTATGTTATTTAGCAAAAATATTATTGTGAGGAAATAAAATAATCAAACATTGGTGAACATGCAGGGTGTAGCATGGTTGGGATTTGAACTCATGACTCAGATCACTAAGCCAATGTCCCAAGTACAATCATACGTGCATAATAGTTTAGTATGATTAAATGTGAACATAGATAATTAGAACTCTATAGTCTCCAATCCAAAAAAATAAATGTAATATGAAAAAAAAAAACATAAAACAGATATGTAACTGTAAATGATAAATACATGTAACTTAATGGAATAGCAGACATTACTTGTAATATAAATTACTTGTAATTACTTGTGATATAAATAAATAGCCACACATGAGGTAAAGCACACCCCATATTTATTGGCATACGTGTTTCATATAGGAAACTCTGTGGCAATTGCCAGTTATGGAACGGTGACTATGACAATTTGGAATTCACTAATGTATATTTGCCTATTCGTACTCGCTTTTCTGTTCACATGTTCAGCTAGTTGAGGTCTCAGCTGTTTTAATTGGGAGTAATTAAATGTAGAATGACTATTTCTTCTGCTAATTCTTAGTGAATTAGGCCCTGTATGAGAACAGACATCTGTGGCAAATACCTGTTTGACTGAATGTCTTTATTTCTACAAATTATGATTTCTATAACTGCAATGCACTCCTGCAGTCACTGGAGATCACAGACTGTTAGAAGCATTGCAATATAAAATGTATACTGAGCATCACACTTTCCGCCAGTTTACTGAGTTTGACAGCAAGATGAAGAAATATTATAACAGAATGATAGGCAGGATATAAAGAAACAAAAGAGTTGGCAGTGTTAAAACAGGAAAATGTTAACTATTGTTTCTTTTATACAACTGTGTTTTTCCATTACACAGTCTCAACAGCTGCTTAAATGATCTTTTTTTATAGGAAAATGTGAAAACAACTTCAGCTGAAGCTTCAGAGTTGAACTAATCTTCTCAACCAGGGATAACTCCAGTAAATAATATCAGGTTCATTCATAAACGAACAAGTTTTTCTAAGCATAAGTCTAGCAAAACAAAAATGTTAAAAGATATATGACTGTTGTATACATTACTATTGAGTGTATGTGTACAGTTTCTGTTCACTGACTTTCCAATACAGTCAGGTCCATAAATATTGGGACATGGACACAATTCTAATCTTTTTGGCTCTATACACCACCACAATGGATTTGAAATTAAACAAACAAGATGTGCTTTAACTTTAGACTTTCAGCTTTAATTTGAGGGTATTTACATCCGAATCAGGTGAAAGGTGTAGGAAATACAACAGTTTGTATATGTGCCTCCCACTTTTTAAGGGACCAAAAGTAATGGGACAATTGGCTGCTCAGCTGTTCCATGGCCAGGTGTGTGCTATTCCCTCATTATCCTATTTACAAGGAGCAGATAAAAGGTCCAGAGTTCATTTCAAGTGTGCTATTTGCATTTGGAATCTGTTGCTCTCAACTCTCAATATGAGATCCAAAGAGTTGTCACTATCAGTGAAGCAAGCCATCATTAGGCTGAAAAAACAAAACAAACCCATCAGAGAGATAGCAAAAACATAAGGTGTGACCAAATCTACTGTTTGGAACATCCTTAAAAAGAAAGAACGCACCGGTGAGCTCAGCAACACCAAAAGACCTGGAAGGCCACGGAAAACAGCTGTGGTGGATGACCGAAGAATTCTTTCCCTGGTAAAGAAAACACCCTTCACAAACAATTGGCCAGATCAAAAACACTCTCCAGGAGGTAGGTGTATGTGTGTCAAAGTCAACAATCAAGAGAAGACTTCACCAGAGTGAATACAGAGGGTTCACCACAAGATGTAAACCATTGGTGAGCCTCAAAAACAGGAAGGCCAGATTAGAGTTTGCCAAACAACATCTAAAAAAGCCTTCACAGTTCTGGAACAACATCCTATGGACAGATGAGACCAAGATCAACTTGTACCAGAGTGATGGGATGAGAAGAGTATGGAGAAGGAAAGGAACTGCTCATGATCCAAAGCATACCGCCTCATCAGTGAAGCATGGTGGTGGTGATGTCATGGTGTGGGCATGTATGGCTGCCAATGGAACTGGTTCTCTTGTATTTATTGATGATGTGACTGCTAACAAAAGCAGCAGGATGAATTCTGAAGTGTTTCAGGCAATATTATCTGCTCATATTCAGCCAAATGCAGAACTCATTGGACGGCGCTTCACAGTGCAGATGGACAATGACCCGATGCATACTGCAAAAGCAACCAAAGAGTTTTTTAAGGGAAAGAAGTGGAATGTTATGCCATGGCCAAATCAATCACCTGACCTGAATCTGATTTGCTGAAGACAAAACGGAAGGGAAAATGCCCCAAGAACAAGCAGGAACTGAAGACAGTTGCAGTAGAGGCCTGGCAGAGCATCACCAGGGATGAAACCCAGCGTCTGGTGATGTCTATGCATTCCAGACTTCAGGCTGTAATTGTCTGCAAAGGATTTGCAACCAAGTATTAACCACTTAAGCCCCGGAGGATTTGGCTGCTCAAAGACCAGGCCCTATTTTGCGATTTGGCACTGCGTAAATTTAACAGACAATTGCGCGGCCGTGCGACAATGTACCCAAATGAAATTAACGTCCTTTTTTTCCCAGAAACAGAGATTTCTTTTGGTGGTATTTGATCGCCCATGCAATTTTTATTTTTTGCGCTATAAACAAAAGAAGAGCGACAATTTTAAAAAAATAACAATATTTTTCACATTTTTCTATATAAGAAATTCTCAAAAAAAATGTAAAAATCTAAATTTTTGAACATTTTAGGCCAATTTGTTTTCTGCTCCATATTTTTGGTAAAAAAAATCGCAATAAGCGTATTTTGATTGGTTTGCGCAAAAGTTATTACTAACTACAGGAAAGATTTATGTAATTTTTATTGTTTTTTTTAACTAGTAATGGCGGCGATCTGCAATTTTTTTTGCGGGACTGCAACATTGCGATGGACAGATTGGACCTCTGACTGACATTTTGGACACTTTTGGGGGTACCAGTGACATTACTACAGTAATCAGTGCTATAAATATGCACCGCTACTGTAAAAATGATACTGGCAGGGAAGGGGTTAACTTTATTGGTGATCAAGGGGTTAAGTGTGTCCCTAGGGGCATGATTCTAACTGTTAGGGGGCGTGGTTATCGAAGTAATAACAGAGACATATGATCCTACATAGCAGGATCGCATAGCCTCTGTCATTACTTCAGGGAGAATGACAGACGGCTGTGTTTACATCAGCCGTCTGTCTTTCTCCCACTCCTGTGGAAGATCGCAAGTGGCCGGCGGACATTGGTCATTGGTCACACGCACTGGCTAGGCAGGGAACAAGTGGGGGCAGGAGTGCGCCTACAGGCTCTTGGGCGAGCGATGTGGAGGTACGTCACTTTGCCTGTAGGGGGCTGACTGCTGCAGTATATAGTTGTGCGGCGGTCGGCAAGTGGTTAAAAAGTGATTTATGATTGTTAATCTGTCCCATTACTTTTGGTCCCTTAAAAAGTGGGAGGCACATATACAAACTGTTGTAATTCCTACACCGTTCACCTGATTTGGATGTAAATACCCTCAAATTAAAGCTGAAAGTCTGCAGTTAAAGCACATCTTGTTTGTTTCATTTCAAATCCATTGTGGTGGTGTATAGAGCCAAAAAGATTAGAATTGTGTCCATATCCCAATATTTATGGACCTGACTGTATATTTCTAACATCTTACAATTTTTCTATTCTATGCATTAAGATAAAAAAACCTTCTGTGTGCAGCAGCCCGCCCTAATACCTGAGCCCTCTCGATTCAGCGATGTCCACAACTGTCTTAGCTGTCCGGTACTCCCCTCCTTATTGCCTTAGACACAGCAGTGGTGCCATTGGTTCCCGCTGCTGTCAATCAAAGTCAGTAAACCAATGAGGAGAGAGAGGGGCAGGGCCAGACTGCAGCTCCGTGTCTGAATGAATACATGGAGCTGTGCCTCAGCTCGGGTGCCCCCATAGCAAGCTGCTTGCTGTGGGGGCACTCAAAAGGAGGGAGGTGTCAGGAGAGCCGAAGAAGGACCCGAGAAGAGGAGGATCTGGGCTGCTCTGTGTAAAACCAACTGCAAAGAGCAGGTAAGTATAACATGTTTGTTATTTTTATTGAAAAAAAAACAAGACTTTGCAATCACTTTAATTTCATGGACCATGAATAGAAATGTATCTAGGTTTGGTTTGAGGAGGGTTCGGCAAGCATTACTAAAGTCTGGGTGCTGAGTTCTAACCCTACTGAAGTCAATGGGAGCTGAATGTTAAAAAACAGCAATGGAGATTTTCTAGGCTAATAGGCAAGGGATTGTCAAACAAAGGTCAAAGGGGACTGGGCATTGCTCTTGGGAATTTAGGAACAAGAGAATTTAAAAATGTAAATATGCTACATTTCTTTAACATTCCTGGGGGGTGGGGGTCCCCATAACCTGCCTATGAATTTGCACATCTATACAATGTAAACAAACTACTGTAGTAGAACTGACAAGAAAAAATTAAAATCCTGGCAATCGACAGCTCCTGCTTGCTTCTTCTTGTAAATAAAGCAGTAGAGGATTCTATTTATCTATACCAGACCCTTATCCAAGATGAGGGACTGTTGTATATGGTAATAGGGAACCCCATGCAAAACTAAAAAAAAATAGCATGGAGTTCCACATAAAAATACATACCAGACCTTGATGAGAGTCTGGTATGGAAGCCAAGGAGGACACCACATAAAAAAAGTGTGGCCCCCAAAATCTATACCAGACCCTCATCTGAGCATGTAGTCTGGCTAGCCAGAAAGAGGGGGGATGAGAGTTTACCCTCCATCCTGATCCATACCAGGTCACATGCCCTCAACATTGGCAGTACCGTTCCATGGGATAGCTCCTTGACAAAGCATTTTGTCCCCATGTTGAAAAGCACAAGGGTCTCTTCCCCACAATCCTGTCTGGCTGTTGGTTGAGGTATGTAGGTGGGAGTCTTATCAAACATCTCCTTCATATAATGTGCTGCAGCTAAGTACATTGATCCCTCCTGTTGGCTTGGTTGGACAACTTTAAGAATCATCTAGCATTTTACTCAGAACCCTACTGTTCTTAGCCTGCCAATTTAAGCTATTTGCTTTCCATGCTGTCAGTCCTTTAGTATTAGCATCATGTGTGGGTGTTACCCGAGGTGGTCTGCATGAAAACAAAACAGTCCTTCTGGGAACACCAACTCCTCAGGCATTTGTAGTCACCCACAAGGCTGTCCATCAAGGCACCTTAAAACAAAACATAACACCTAAAATGCCAATTCTGTGTGTGTTCCTGCTATGGGCCTCTACTAGATGTGCCACATCCCAAAGAGCATAATAGTACAGCAAAAAATTCCCCTGGGGGTGGGACTTTATAGGCACAAATTTTAGAAAAATCAGGTCATAAATGTACAAAGAAATTTTTATTAAATACAAAAAATATAGAAAAAAGTACAACAATTGTTGTTGATAGGTTAAAAACAAACAATGCAAGCAATAATGTATGTGTGATGAAACAACTCAACCAACAGGTCCAGGCTATCCGACGCGTTTCGAGGTTTTTGACCTCTTCGTCAGGGATGATACTGGAATCCTATATGGTTGGTTTTCAAAAAGACAGACATAGAGCTTGCTGGTTTTTGTTAAAAACAGGAAAAAGGCTATAACCCACAGACTGCCGTGTGTTCACAGAGTAAGATTTTCTCCAATACGCATGTCATGGACAAGATGTAGGTAGGACTGATGGTAGAAGTGCCCTTTAAAAACACACTCAGAACAGCTGGAGTCCAATTATTGCTTAGCGGGATGGACAGGGCAATACATATGCCCGAGCTTGAGATGATGTTTGGGATCAAATGCTGCATGGACTCCTTCTCCCAGCGGCGGACTCCTTCTCCGCAGCGTGTGCGATCCACCGCTGGGAGAAGGAGTCCATGCAGCATTTGATCCCAAACATCATCTCAAGCTCGGGCATATGTATTGCCCTGTCCATCCCGCTAAGCAATAATTGGACTCCAGCTGTTCTGAGTGTGTTTTTAAAGGGCACTTCTACCATCAGTCCTACCTACATCTTGTCCATGACATGCGTATTGGAGAAAATCTTACTCTGTGAACACACGGCAGTCTGTGGGTTATAGCCTTTTTCCTGTTTTTAACAAAAACCAGCAAGCTCTATGTCTGTCTTTTTGAAAACCAACCATATAGGATTCCAGTATCATCCCTGACGAAGAGGTCAAAAACCTTGAAACGCGTCGGATAGCATGGACCTGTTGGTTGAGTTGTTTCATCACACATACATTATTGCTTGCATTGTTTGTTTTTAATTTTACAATGTTAATGTTTTACAATTTTACAATGTACAATGTTTACAATTGTTGTACTTTTTTCTATATTTTTTGTATGTAATAAAAATTTCTTTGTACATTTATGACCTGATTTTTCTAAAATTTGTGCATATAAAGCCTAAAATGCCCAAACACACTCCCCTACGCAGAATTGCATTTTTCCTTCTGTATTTATTTTTTTTTTTCTTTGGCCTCGACCTCCACAAGCATTATGTATAATAAGAGCACATTACAATTCAGCTTTAGAGAACAGTACCCCACTAATTAGTTGACATTTACTTTTATTGTTTACATACAAAGATACTCTAGTCATTTTATTAGTTTTTTGTGCACACGTTTTTTTTTTATTAAATTTATTTATTTTTTATTTAATTTTTAATTTAAAGGCACTTCAGAGTTTTATTTTTATTTATTTTATTTCTTATGTGTTGTCATTTTCATGTAAGCAATCTCCACTGTTGCACCTGCCCCTAACTCTTCACAGCTTAAAGCTCTTTAACACTGTTTTCCTATCAAAGTTTATGTTGGACTTTATAGGCCTGAGACACTGAGGTCTGAACACAACGAGTTGAACTAAAAGGGATGTACTTTCTCTATAGCTTAGTATGGGCTCATGCACTCTCTAAAACATATGGGAGCTAGTGTCCGAGTAGGTGGAGGGCTTTGTTACAACACAGGGCGCAGTTTACTTTTTTTAACTGTATTGAAGTGTCCCAAAATGACACTGCATTTAGGTCTCTGCACCTCAGCATATTTTGACATGCTGTGGTGTGGTTATATGTAGTGAGGTGAGTGCGATGCGTAAAAAAATGCAGTATGTCTGCCACCTACCTCAACACAGAGTTCTGGCGTGAACAGTTCAAATAAAAGTTCAAATAAAAACAATTGTTTTCTATGTGCCTAACAGAAGCACCCTTTTCAACTTAATGAACATTGTGTTTCAATTATTTTTATTTATTTTAAAAAGACATAACAACAATGCAAAACAATACAATAATACAAAACAGTACAATACAATCAAAAACACAGGTAGCATTCCTGAAGTGAGCACAGGAAAAAAACATTAAAACTTTATTAAATACAAGCATGTATAAAATAAAAAAAAATAGGAATGAGGCATAAGACAAGAAGGAGGGGGACCGTCTGTGAATCATAGGTACCTTTTCTGGTCTTTCTCCTAACTATGGTCTAAAGTCTAATCAGCCTCTCCGTCTAGTCCTCCCCTCCCAAAAAGAAAGGAAAATAAGAAAACACTAAACAAAACTAAAACCAAAATGATGTGTAAACTAATTATATAATGAAGAGGGAAAGTGCCAGGGGGTACCTCCTTAATTCCCACCTTCCCACCCTTCTATTGATCCATTCCAGCCCAACTTTGGCAATCTATTTCAGTGAACATATTCACTATACCCATTTACTAAAAGCGAGGGAAAAAAAAAAGGGGGGGCACCCTGCACACCACTAAGATTCCAAACTGTGACCCCACTCAAAAAGGAATGCACCCCACGAAAACAGTTTTAAACCATAAAAAAATGAAAAAGAAAATTAACATTGTATTGTGGTAAAAAAGGGTGGTCCTAATGTAATTGACTAAAGACTTGAAATAATATTCTGATAAAAATACAAGTAAAGTAAAAAAAAGTAAAAGTAAAATTATAAAGAAAGTAGTTTGCAAAGTTGCTTTACTGTTATTACATGTTGCAAAACATGAAAGTGACTATAATACTACCTACAGTATATTTGAAATTCCTTCAATTTGAATATTTCCGTTTTTTTTTTTTTTGTTTTTAATTTGTTGAAGTGTGCCTTTAATTTGTTTGTTTGCTTGTTTTTTGTTTTGTTTTGTTTTTTTGTTTTTTTCTGTACTGATATAAAAATGTTTGCAGCTTTTGTATATGAGAGTTAGATTTTATGCATACTTGAACACCTGTATACATTTGGTTGTAGTATGTTGGAATATATTCATATCCTAGAATGACACAGTATATTTTATTTGCTTATCCTGCAAACACACAACCTACAGTACTTAAGGTTTTAAACAGCAATAAACTGTGACATTTTACAATAATTGCAAAGGTGTAAAATGTAACAATCTGGATCAAAAAAAATCTGTATTTTGGCTGAGAGTGATCATGGATCATGACTGCACATTGTTTGAGCTTTACATCCTCAGTTTCTAGGGAGGGAGATTTAATGGCAAGATCAACATCTAGCGCTGAAAATTATGCTGTGTAACTGCACAAACTAACACAATCTCTTGTCATTACATATTGACATAAAAACATGTCAGGAGAAATTCAGCATGCAGCTTGTCAGTTTATTTGAGTTTTTTTTTTTTTTAAATAGAATTTCATATGGCATTTAAATATTGGCCATACTATCTGTAGACACCAGAGTACATTGTACAGCTGTAGTTGTTGAAATATATAGATATGATGCTTACAAAGCAATGATATGTTGCATGCTGTTTATGTACCAACATAAAGATATGGAATTTTTACTAATAGTTGGATTGCTGCAGGCAGAGTTTGCTATAGTAACATATGCACTGAATATTGAGGGCTTGTGGATTGCTTAAATCCCTTTTTCATTAGAACCTGTATAGTTGTACTGTCCTGATGGGTCCCAAGTCCTTCTCTATAGAAGCTGTGGTTTCCATATACTGTACTGCAATGATGATGGCTAAATTGCATGAAGCAGCTGTATACTGTTTGCAATAAATGGATCTATAATATAAGGCTACATTTGCACTGTACACCAGCAACTCAAGATGTGCATCTGGCCAGAGGGACGAAAAGCAATGATTTGCATGACCTTGTCCACTGTCATGAACTGAAGGATAATTCTCTTTTTTTGGGGGGGATACGTGATGGAATAAGACATGTGCATTAGAGATCGACCGATTATGGCAACACCGACATATCGGGGGCCGATATGCACTATCCCCGATATATCGAAATCGGCCCCTGAGGTTTCCGATATTGCCAATGTTTAGGGAAAGTGCATGTCCTGGGGTGATGCCTGCAGCTAGAGGCATCACCCCAGTACCGGTGTCCATAGCCGACGGTCGGCTGACTTGTAATGACAACCGATGCGGCTGAGAAGTAGCTTGACTGTCATCACAAGGAGCGGGAGGGGACACCCCCCGCCCCCGGCTTCCACGACTCACCCGGGTCTCCCATCCCACCAGGAGACCCGGGCATCCTACCTCCACCGCAGCCACCGAAGAGAAGACCCGGTGTAGCATGAAGATGTGTCCCCGTGAAATCCGGTATCCCTGCCGCAAGTGCGCATGCACCGGTCTCCATGTAAAAACCCGGATGTGATGTCATGACATCACTTCCGGGTACTCAGCACCAAATTAAAAAAACTGACAGCATTCAAAACAGCCAAACTTGGCGTTTTGAGTGCTTTTCAGTGCCGAGGAGGGGTTTGGGGTCTTTAAGACCCCCAGATCCCTCCACAAGGAGTACTTTAGAAAAAAAAATGTTTTACATGTCCGAAAATATCAGCCGATATCAGCCGATACCGATATCCGATGACCAAAATATCGGTATCGGCATTAAAAAAACGATATTGGTCGATCACTCATGTGCATAGCTTCTGTTTATACACGGCTTTACTGTTTTAGTGAAATAAAAAAGAGACATAGGGTGAAGTGTAATGTGTGGGTATTCGGTTCAGCAATACCATGTTGCACTGTATTTAGTGGATAAGTTGTAATAAACAAGAGTACATTTCTAAAACTTGACATTTTCAAATGCAATGGATAGACAGTTCTGATTGCTTTTCAATTAAAAAAAAAGTTTCAGGGGTGTTTAGATTTTTTTCCTTTTTCTGTCAATATACTGAAAATATTATCAGTAAAGTGATAGTATATGTATGCCCTTTGTTGTACGCTGTTAAGGAATTGTCCTCCAAGTCTGCCATAAATAAGTTTGCATATGCAGCAAGTGCACTAATACAGCTGCAATTACATTAAGCATGAGGGATTCTGAAACAAACCGCAAAAGAATATTGGTTGCAAATTTGGCTTAAACCAAAAACATTTATAAAAAAGAAGCAATGCTTTAGGAATAGTTCTCACTTTTCTGCCTAAAATGTGTTCTACTTTTATGCTAATGCTTTGCCTGTCAAGCTAAAGGGATGTTACAATGTCATATACATTTAATATGTATTTAAACACATCAGTGATCCTTTGTTAAGGTACATCGTGTGCCCAAGGCAAAGGATTAGCACCGAAACATCAGCTCAGCTACTTAATAAGCTGTTTTGACAATCCAGGTCTAATTTGCACTCGCTCTGAACTGAATGCTTTAAAATTCTCCATGCCAACCTCATACAAGCATTGCAATTGGGAACTGAGCTAGACTTGCCTAGTACGTGGTGCTTTAAGATGTATGAAACAATACGAATACTGCAGTATTTGAGATTTTTTTTTACATGAATGCATATTCACATGTATAAAATTCATAAAATTCTTTCATCAGCGTTTTCTTTTAATTGTGTTTGTTACAGCAGGGAAGTTATTTCCTGAGGTGCCTGCATGGAGTAAAATATATTTTTAGATGATGTAGTCATTTGCAAACTGTTTTCAAGTTTTGTATTTTACCCCCCTGTGTGTAGATTGTAAAAACAATGAATCAGGCAATTCTTCCTGAAGTTTATTTCACTTTAGTTTATAAAACATTCTGCCTCATTTATATCTGTTTACAATATTTACTAAGGCCAAATATAATTGATTATATTTGTTTAGCTTCTAAAATAAAATGGAATCATTTGCTTATACAGTATGTGCAAGGCAAACAGTTTCTCTTTTAATATTTTTGAAAAATGATTCTCAATTGCAGATAGAATAAGAACTTCTTTGATCTATGTTGCTTCCACCTTGGTTTGTAAGGTAGCGATGTACGTGGTTTATATTTATCCAACTAAATCGGGTAAAATTGCTTTACTTTTGCATCTTTATTACAAAGGTTTGCATCATTATTAAATAATAATTAAATAGTAAAAGATGTACCTGAAAAAAGGCAGGAAGAGGACCAAATAATAGTCATCCGAATTGATGGGGTTTCCCTGTAGCTAATTTTTCCCCATTACTGACTTACTATGCCTTGTGAGGAGATCTTTTCAACAAGGACAATAACTGCACTGAAAGCCTAACAGACAAGGGCCCAAGGATGGGCAGGTGGTCCTACTAGGGAGGTTGTCTGATGGTGTCTTTCCAGAAAAGTTGCTGCCAAATGCTCAGGTTCATGCTTAGGTAAGATGATGTTGCTAGTCACAGATCTTCTGTGCACCACATCCCTCCCCCCATCTTTGAGTAAATGTATTACCGTCAAAGCTTCTGGTCATAGATGCAAACACTTTTACATTGAGCGTGCATGCCTTATACAGCTCTCTGAGGCTTTGAAACTGAGTAGCTAACTGGAGAATTGAAGTTAAAAGTTAATTATCTTCCTGCTGCCCCATTTCTTTTGGCAACCTCTTTCGGTGTTCTGGCTAACCTCGGCCAACAGCACTGATCCCTAGTAGGGATTGGTTAAGTACATGGGCTGTTTGTAAAGTGCTTCATAATATATGAAAATTGCGAACATAATCCAAACACCTTCAAAGTCTATAGATAGGGTCTTTTTTTTAAGTTAAAAGCTTTTCTGCTGCTTGTCCTTGATTTAGGTATAATTTATATTATGATCAATTACACCCCTAATTTTTCTGTAATTTTGTTTTTACCCAGGTTGTCAGATAAGGGTTTTCTTTGTTGACAGCCACCAGGTTTATCTCCAATTTGGCAAGCTCTTGCTCCTGAGGGTAAAAAAAAAACATTAAGAAAGCTTAGATCGCTTTTTTGCTCTTGTAGAGAAGAGTGGCTCCAATATTTCCAACTACGTCACTTCTATGATGGGTTGGAAGGGGAGTGGCTATGAGGAGACATGACCCTGTTTGAGAAGCTGTGCCTCTCTGATTTGAAATGTTTGCATGCTCTTTCAAAAAGTATATGGTATTCTCCTGTCCTATGCATTTTCTGATCACCCTTTCTATATTCAAGACTGGGAGCGAGAATTGGGTAACGCTTTAGCGCCTGAGGATTGGGATAAAGCTTTTTTCCTTACATTCAAATCAACCCTAGCTTCTCAATAACAGGAACAAAACAATAACATTTTAACTAGATGGTATTGTTGCCTGGCCTTATTAAATAAGTTAAATTCAGCTGTATCGGATTAGTGATGAAATTGTGGTGAGCCAAGTGATACACATCTCCACATGTGGTGGTCCTGCCTGGTAAAAAAAAAAACATTTTGGACAGCTATATTTCTGCTTAGACGGACAAAGGTGTTGCACTGTCAATTAAAGTGCATATAAGTGCCTAAAAACCATATATTAACAAGGTATATATATATATATATATACATATATATATATATATATATATATATATATATATATATATATATATATATATATATATATAGATGTGATATGAAAATGCATCATAATAAATAATAATTTAAGTCCCAGATAGGATAGTGGTATTAGACAATGGACAATGGTGTATTGTTATCACATGCAAGCAGTGTAGATACCTGAATTTGACCTGGCATCATCCTCTTGCAGTCCGTTCATCTGCTGACACAGAACATTCTGATAGGAGGGGAAACCAGAGTAATACAGAGATGAATAAACAGCCAGGAACAGATCAGGAGAGTAAAAACACTGTGACAGAGCTGCACCTCGTCATGTTGTCATATGGGGTATATTTCACACAGGGTTCTTGATGGTGCAGGCTCCAAGCAAAGTAAGAAAATTGATTTTACAGCTTTCTCAAGGATTAGTAACTCCTGGATTGGATTCTGGAGTCCAGAGACTTCAAAGAGTCTTGGAAGCGATAAACCTTCAACCCTTTCTCCACATCTGGGGACCAGCAGCCTGATGGTGCAGGTGGGAGCCTTTTAATCAAAGGGCTGGCTGGGATTCAGGGCTCCTTCCTCTGAAGACAAACTTCTGCAGGAGCAACATGTGTGTGAAGGTAGACACTAAGAGAGTGTATACCCTGGCCTTTAGGATAGGCTGCCAAATCTGACTAGACCGTGGCCTGAAAGTGATAATAAAATACTGTGACACTGAGCAGGAGCCAGTGCAGTCTAAGGTAGACAGGGTTGTGATATATGTCCTTGGCTGGCATCAGGTTGATGATGAGCTTTACATTTGAATTAACCCCTCACAGCAGACAAATCTATGCAGAAGCTGACCCAAAACAGCCCAAAACCTCCAAAGGGCACCAAAAAACAAAATATATACACTTCAGGCAGTGCTTACAGGAAAAACAAATTGAATAAAGTATAACAAATGAATTTCTATCTTAGATTGGCAACAATTACTGTAAAATGTTGTTAAATGTTGTTGAGTGGAATACACTAATCTAAATGCATCAGAATAATGATGTAGGTAAAGTCATTAGGTTAGGAGAAACAATATTTTTTGTTTTCTCTCTGGTGGCACCAGCTGTACAGTATATACCACAACCAATAACAGTGCAGCCCCCTGCCAGCCTGCAAAGGTAAAAAACATGGTGAAATATTCAGTTTAAGGGCCTGTTTTGATGGGGGTTTTTTTGTTCATGCCAGATGGGTGTTGCATTGCCATACAAGTTGATGGGAACTCAAAACTAACCTGAAGCAGGTCCAGTGGGGGTCAGGAGGTCAACTACATGTTAAATACACCTTTTAATGAATTCTGAATAATCTTAGCAGCATCTAAAATAATCTAAAAACTAAAGCCATTGACACAGGCCCAAAGCCTTTCAACATAGGCCCTAAATCTCACACCCAGAGGCTTCGTCCTCTCCATATAATTGGTCCCCTTACACTGCTCCCCTTTGCTGCTCAACCAGTTGCAGCTCTTCAGTCATGCATTGAGGACACTGATGGGCCCATCCACATCCCAGGAGCATAAGAGAGCAGAGAAGAGCACAGTCAGTCAGCCAGCCAGGGGAGCAAGGAAATAATGTAGCTTTTGTGCTTATTCTAATCCCCATGCCAAAACAAGCAGGCTTAACCCTTGTAGGGAAGGGGGAGGGGCAACACTATATAGAGCTATGGATCAAAGGTTAAGAAATTAACTGTGGCACAGAGGTTTGTGAATCTCATATTAAAACTATTTTACATAACAGTGCTCTTAGACTAAATAAAGACATGTAAAATAACCTAGAAATCCTCTTCATAATGTCAAATCCAGCTACATCAAAATAATCAGGCATGTCTTTAAATGACATTCATTGCTAAATCTTTAATTATCACAGTCATCTCATCTGGCAAATTGTGGGATACTCAATCCATACTTTCTTTAGGCTTTAGTAATCATGTAGATATTTAATAACCCATCTAACAATGTTACATGAAAACTCAGGGCAAACAGCTGATTAAACAGTTGAAAAACATATATGTTTACTATTTTTCCTGCCAAAGGATTTAAGCTCTTGTGATTTATACACTTTTCTACATCTAGACAGGTGGCACATGTAGTTCCTGATTAGGCCAATAATTTTCATGGCTGTACAATACAGCTTCCTATATTACCTACAACCTCTTCATTGGATAGCTAGGGTTCGTTCATGCAGGGATACTGATCCATACATTCATGCAAAGGGGTCATCTTCACCCAAGCAGGATGCATAGGTGTACCCTGCAAACCTCTGCAGGCAGTCAGCTGAAATGAAAGACAGGCAGCCAGCTGCACTGGCCTGCAGAGATTTATATGGAGTGTACAATCGTGAGGGTCCAATGCATGGATTATAGTCTGTCTGCATCTTGATCTGTATAACAGACTCACACTGGATTTACACTCCAGGATGCATCTGGACACCTGGAGATCCATGCAGGTCTGTGCTGCTGGACACCTGCCATTGGTCTGAGTTGGCTGCTTGCATAGGTCTGCATGGAACACCTGTGCATCCTGCATTGGTGAAAACAGCCCCTTCGTATGGCATGTGGATTGGTAGGCTTGTGGGAGTGAGCCCTTAATTGACATCATCACCTTGGTCCAATAAACAGGATACTGAACTAGAAGAAGTAGCACTACATAGAAATAAGAGTGAAGAAGAGTGTTGAGGTTGAATAAAGACAATAGTCCATCCAGTTCAACCTGTGTAGGTGTGTGTGGCCGTAATCATTTCTCATACCCCTGAATGTTTTGATCTTACGTCTAAGAGTTTTTTAAAAGTAAGCTTAGTCCCCGCAGTTACCACCATTTGTGGTAGAGAATTCCACAGTCTTGTAGCCCTTACTGTAAAGAACCCCCTGCGTAGCCTGAGGCTAAAACGATTCTCCTATAATCGCATTGTATAGCCTCGTGTCCTCATGCATTCCTTGTGACTGAATAGTTTTTTTCTATGCTGAGATCACCGTTGAGGTATTTGTAAATCGCTATCATGTCCCCTCTCAGGAGTCTCTTCTCTAGGGAGAATAAATCTAGCACTTGTATGTGATCTTCATAATTAAGGTCCTCCAATCCAATTAGTTTAGTTGCCCTTCTCTGGACTACTCCAGCTTAATAACTGTCAGTAGTGTATGTATCACCATTATATCACTGACCACAAATCCTTTCATAGGTAAAATAGTAAAAAATACATGCATTTTAACCGCATAATTAGCTTTTTACTTGAAGTTGAACGCTAAGTGATTTGTTTCGTTCAATATTACCACAATATCTGCCAGTATATTGCTTTTTGTCTCATGACAATACAATAAATATATAATATGACCCTATCCCTGGGAAATTTAAAAATGGATGTAGTCTTGATATTTACTATTTCCTCATGCTCCAGTATTTGGACTGGTCTCTTTAAACTATACAGTAAAACCACAGGATCATAATAACAGCTGCCACTTTCAAAATCACAAACAGAAGTGCTTTTCTGTAATAAAGGATGATATTATATTCTGTTTTGCAAGCCGCTCCATTTTGGCATGGCATCTGTTGGCTTCTTTACAAATGATTTTATGATCCTCTGCAGGTTCCAGGGTGAAGAAAGATGATTTTCGCTTCCGAATTGAGAACAGACTGCAGCAAGAGAAAAAGCTGCAATTTCAACTAGTAAAAAGTTTGCAGTAGTATATGAAGTAAAACAAATAATGGCATGCAAGTAAGAGCAACAGTAACATTTTTTTTTCCTGTTGCCCCTTGGATGTTGTTGGTTAGGACTTAAAATTAATAAATAGAATAACAAATATAAGGGAAAATAAAGCAAATTGTGTGCCTGTTGGTAGCAGTGGTATAGGAAAAGTGGATCCATATTTCTTGGGTGCCTATGGAACATATTAGGCATTAATACATTATTAAATTTTTGGTAAATGTTTTGATAATGCTGCCAATGCATTAGTGGTGATGATGCCACATTTTTGCTGGTCTATTAAAATTATCACAAGTGTTTTCAATCCTGTTTAGTACAATTTAAAAATTGTACTAAACAGCTCTCCTTGAAACAATGGTTGTCTTGGATAGTAATGGCACAGGTTGTTCACATGGAAATTAAAGACGGTGCAGGTTAAATGCCGGTAATATTCTAGGCCAGTGTTGGCAAACCTTGGCAGCCCAGATGTTTTGGAACTACATTTCCCATGATGCATTATGGAAAATGTAGTTCCAAAACATCTGGGGTGCCAAGGTTCGCCATCACTGGCCTAGGCACAAAAAGGGTACAACTATGCTAGTACTGACCATGTGGAAGGCTAGTGCGGTTATACATGAAATGTCCACTAATATGTTTACCATTGGCAGATTAAAATAGTGGAGGTCAGTTAGATGAAATATGTTAAATGTGAAAATTCTCAGTACATTCAACCACTTGACAAATGTTGTGCAAAAGTTCTTCAAATTTCATTTGCTTTTATCATTAGATTTTGGAATGACTAGACTTTCTTGAACAAAAAACACATTCACTGTTAGAAATTTCTTCCTTCAAGGAAAATGTTCTATCCTGTTCCTTGGAATTTTATCATTGCTACATTTGGAAACTAATATCAAATTGACCCCACTAACCATTAGAAAACTGAATGAACTTTCTTAAAATAAAAAAATTCAAATAAAATTCTGTATGGCCACCTTTACCCCTTCATTACCAAGCCATATTTCAATTTCCAGTGCTGTGAAACTTTGATTTTATCCAATGAAAGGTAAAATGCCAAAATGTACTAGAGATAAAAAGTATGAACATGTGTTTTACTACAAATATTTAAAAAAATACACAGATAATACAGTAGTGTAAAGTGGTTCAGCAGCAGGACAGTTTTATTTATGCATAGTAGGTCTTATTATAGGGGTGCAGTGAATGTGCGAAAACGTGCGTGATATAATGTGAAGTGGTTTTCGTGCAGCTTTGTTTTCTTTCGAATGATGCAGTGGTGTGCAGAGAACAAAATGCAGTTCCAAGGACAAATGGTCAGTAACAAAAGAATTCTCCACTTTGAGCACCACACACTTAAAAAAGGCCCTTTCAATATTAAATTAAAAAAAAAATACAAAAAAGAAATGAAAACCCCAAATTACTATCCCTGAGAAAAATGCCCGCTTTTTAAAAAAAAAAAAGAATAACAAAAAAAACCACTGATATTAAATCAACCAGAAAAAAAAGTCAAGGAAGCCCCCAATAATAAGAATAAGAAAGAAGACAGCAAAAGGGTTCATTGCCCACAGAGCTAGCAATCAGCATTAGGACAATTTCCTAACTGATATCTCCCTATGCAGTTTGTAAGCTTTCCCTATTTTCCCTTGGCATCAGTTTCCAGTTCATTGGTATTATGATTGCACTGTGACTTAAAGTAAGGGAAATGGCATAAGCAATACCCCCTTCGGCCCTTCTATGCCTACTCCCCATAGTGTAAAGTCAGTGGAGTGCACTAAAATTTACAATTTTCCCTGATAAATCTGCATATAAATTTACTTTAAATCCCAAACCTGCAGGATTTGACTCAAACCTATTTACAGGCTAATATCAAAAATAAGCTGTATGTATGAGGCCATTTAGGTATATTATGCTGAAAAGGAATTATTTGCATTTTTAAGGTAGAAAACCACTCTAACAGTAATTACCAAAAGATAAGGGAAATGGGGAAAGAGGTTTTGTTTCTTTAAATATTCTATGTAACATGTACTGTATCTTTTCAGGCTTGTAACTTGTCTGGATGAGATCCAGATTATCAGATTCTCCTCTTACCTGTGCAGTCCCTGAGCTATTTTTGTAATTTGGTTACTGTCAAACCAAGAGACACATGGAGGAGATAATATTCCATATAATTTAATGTACAAGGATGTTTTCCAGTTTCCTAATTGTTTCAAAGTTTTTTCTGCAAATGAATTAGTGCTTTGTTTTTTTTTTTAAATCAATGGAATAGAAACCAAATGCTAAGGCAATGAAAATACTGATAAAGCGGTTTTTAAAAAAAATCTACTTTCAATCTTATGACAACATAGATTACTGCGCTTTTAGTGTGCTTTTTGCCTGTTGAAGCATTCCTAAAGGGTAACTCCAGTTTCGTGGGGGAAAAAAATAGCAAATAAAGAAACAACAATATAGCGTATACACTTGTGACACAAATCATATTGTAATTGAAAGGTATTAAAAATGACCTTTCCTTTTCAATCTGCAGCTGTTGTGATTTTCTGAAAATGCAATGCAATATGGCTACCTGGAGCTGTTCTGTCACAGAAGGTGTGCTGACCACACCCCAGAAACATCATTTCCTGCTTGTGTGATTGGCTCACCAATTTTCCTAGATGTCTGCCTAAGATACAAGTCAGATTTCTGGAATCCCCTGCAACAAAATTGTCATTTTTGGTGAGATACTCCCAAAAAGAACACATCTAAAGGGATGCAGGCCCAGCAGATTTCCTCGATAGAGCCCTGCAGCTGCCAAAGCTGGTAGATAATTATGAAACCTCTCCCATTAGACCCACTAAGCACAGAGGCACAGAGAAGCAAACAGGGATTTCTTCAGAATAACAAAGGGTAGAAATCTGGAACAAAGTTTTTTAAAGACCTTGTAATATACATAGATCACCCAGAGGGGATCATTTTTTTTCTCAATAAAATTGGAGTACACTTTAAATACAATGGGTCTGGTCTCTGTCTTATATTCATATACATGGTGGCCCCCAAACTGTCACTTCAAAAGAAGCAAAGTTGTTCAGAATTCACTAACATGCCATATCAAGTCTTTCTCCAGATATATGTGGGTCAATTTACTAAAGGCAAGTGAGATTTTCCCTTTGAAAGGGAAGTTATGTTTTGCAAGGGAAATTTCGCCAGCGACTAGTGAATAATGTGAAGCTCTGATGACTTCCACCATGGGCAGGCAAAAATGCTGTCTTTTCTAATTAATTTTTTATTGCCCTTGGTTGGTTATTTATTCTAAAGTGACAATAATCACTATGCTCTGGCTCAAATTCCCTTGCAAAGTAAACAGCTTATTTGTTATAAGTGGTCAATCATGGTTTATAACACATTACTTTACCACTTAACTGTCCAATGTCCACATGCCCTACAAAGGGGCATGCAGCTATTGGTCTATGGTAAATGACTTCTTGACAACAGTTCAGGCCCAGATGGAACTGAAAATTGTCTTTTGCCATATAAGTAGCCTTTAGCCATTGGTTCACTATCCTTTAAACAGCGGAAATATTATTTTCAATCCTTTACAATGTTTTTTGACACTCCTCAAACATGCTAAAAACGTAATTTTCTATTAAATACAGAAATCAATTGATCCAAGGTTCTTTTTATTGTGTTCTAAATTTCATTTGAGTAAATAATTCTGTTAGAGTCGGTTCACACTGGGGCGACACGACTCTGTACTACTTCGGGGGCGACTTGTGCATTCTCATGCACCACGACTTCGGAGCGACTTGCATGGACTTCACATAATGGAAGTCTATGCAAGTTGCTCCGAGTTTGCCCCGAAGTAGTACAGGACCCTTTTTCTAAGTCGGAGCGACTTGTGTCACTCCTATTAGAACGGGTCCTGTAGCAGTCAATGGACTGCGAGGGAGCGCGACTTGTCAGGCTGACAAGTCTCCTGACAAGTCACGCTAGTGTGGACCGGGTCTTAGTGGAACAGAATAAAAACGTTATGAGATTATGTATGAGAAAACTTGCAATGTAAACAAAAAACTGAATGTAAATAGTACTAATGGCAGACAGCGTCAGGGGGACAGTCAGAAAATAGTTACACAGAATGTTTCCACATTTGTCTAATAACAGCAAGAAGTGCAAACTTAGAGAATGGCTCAACCCATTACCCCCAACTTTGGAAAGGGTACAAAGAGACATAAAGAACTTGTTTTACTTACAAAATCTATCAATTAAAATAGGTGATGGAGGGAGCAAAAGTCGAAGTAAATGGATCAAGTACGGGTATATCCTTAAGTATGGAGAAATCCTTAACTGTACAGAGTAAAGCTATGTAATCACCTAATTGGGTGTATAAAAGCTGTAAAACTTGAATATGAGGGGTGATAATATATATATATATATTTTTTTTTTTTTTCATTTTTCCCTCCCTTTTTGTTTTCTCTTCTGTTACATTTTTTATTTTATTTTATTTTTTTTATTTTTATTTTTTTATGCTATGTTTCACATCTAAGACTCTGAATTTTTGATCTATTGGAAAAAAAACAAAAAAACATATAGACTAAGAGAGAGTGGTGGAAGCGATAAATTGACAATGAATGAAGCATAGAAGGAACTTAGAGGCCAGAGCTGGTTTGGTGAAGGGTAAAAGAGAGAATGAATTAGGAAAAGACCCAGATAATTGATATTAATAAATACTGGACTTCCTTTTCTTTTTAACATGTCATTTATTTGTAAGGAAACTATTTTGAAAAAATTCGTAAAGTGTTAAAAAAAAAAAAAAAAATAGTAGTACAACATAAAGCTCTAGACAATGCTTATTGATTGGATAAATATTCAAAACTAATTTGATTATTTATATATATATATATATATATATATATATATATATATATACTCATGTTTTAATACTTATTGTATAGAGAGACTCTGAAACAATGTGCTTTTAGGATGTTTTAGGTAATGACTTTATTTACTAGGGTTAAAAGAGTTATCAATTTCCTGTAGTGGCAAATGTTTACCACTTTAAGCCCTTAGAGAACTTTGACACTCATAAATAAACTTAGAAGTTGGGTCAATTGGAATATTGATCTGTTTGGTTTCACTGCAATAGATTAATAGGTGATCCTTTAGGCATGAAAATGATGCTCATATTTTCTTCAAGTACCTTTATATACATATGCAGTATACCATATTTTTCATCTTAAACTTGGTTAAAATTAATATTTTTTTTGTTTTGGTGCTCCCTGCAGAGGAAATATTCAGAAGGAATGAATTCACGAATGCATGACACTTACATTAACATAATGATTAATTACAACTAAATATTGTAATCTTTTGTCATTGTTGGGCATTTCAGTTTAACAATTCAAAAATGTCCAAAAGAACAGGGTAATGTCATTTACTGCTAAATGTTGGTACGTTTTCTCTTTTAGCATGACCTTATTTTGCTTCTTGCAAAGCTCACTTTGATATGCAATGGTTCATTAAGTATACAGGACGGCAAGCTCTTCATTGGAGTACAGTGCACTTAATCTTTGTCACTATCCCAGGGGCTGTATGGGCCAAGTTGTTCAATATAAGTAGGCTGGTTAAGAACTTGATTTACTAAAATATAAAGAAATTGCATGGGCTTAATCATGCATTTAAATAAACAATTTGTCTTTGAAATCTGCAGTTACAGTGATATAGAAAAGCACTATTTTTTTCATCTTTGTTTTTAAAGAATTACATGCTTGGCTGTACATTTATTTTTATGGCTGGGACACCAGCGTGGTAGTTCTGAGTGCATGGCTTTCGGGGCTAAAAAACAAGATAATGCTAAATTGTGTCACTAAATCTGGGACTTCCAACCTACAGATATTTATTATTCTGTACTAAGATTGCATTTTTCCCCTTTCCAGTCTGTAAGCTTTAACTTAAGCCCAAAAATTTACATTTGATACTTAACTTAACCTGGACCCTTAACAAATAACCTCACCCTCAAAGGGTAACTCCACTTTCACGGTGGGGGAATAAAAAAAGCAAATATAGCGTATACAAGTGCGACTCAAATCATATTTTACTTGAATGTTATTAAAAATTACCTTTCCTTTTCAAACTGCAGCTGTTGTAATTTTCTGAAAATGCAATGCAATATGGCTACCTGGAGCTGTTCTGTACACAGTATGTGTACTGACCACACCCCAGAAACATTTTCTGCTTGTGTGATTGGTTCACCAATTTTCCCAGAATCCTGCCTAAAATACAAGTCACATTTCTGGCATCCCCTGCAACAAAAATGTAATTTTTGGTGAGATACTCCCAATAGGAACACGTCTAAAGGGATGCAGACCCAGCAGCTTTCATCATTAGAGCCCTGCAGCTGCCACAGCTGATAGATAATTATGAAACCACTCCCATTCGACCCACTCAGCACAGAAGCACAGAGGAACAAACCGTGATTTCTTCAGAATAACAAAAGGAATCTGCAACAAAGTTTGTTAAAGACCTTGTAATGTACAGAGATCATCCAGAGTGAAATGCTTTTTTCTCAACAAAAATGGAGTTATGCTTTAAGCTTAACCACAACATATAACCTGAGCCCCAAAACATGCTCCCTCACTTTACAAGTATAACCCCCCTAACCATAACTACCTGACCTTAACCTAAACCTTATCTTTATACATAACATTTATCCATTAAAATACCACCTGTACCTTACTGGCCAGTGGCCACTGGAGATATAAGAACAAGGGTTATGCAAATGTTGTTCAAATTTTGCTAACCCAAACTTAAATCTGAATCCCATTAAAGTCTATGACAGGCAGATTGTGTTGTCTGGGAGGCATGGGAATCTGGGTTACTGCTATGAGAGGAGGGAAGAGGGGAGGGGGGGGGGGGGTCAAAGCAAAAGAAAAAAAAAACAGTAGAGTCTTTTAATATAGCTTCAAGGGCAACATGTAAAATCTTGTACACAAATGTTTCATTATGCTTAGAGAATGCTTTAAAACTGTATGTGGTTTAATGGAACAACATGCTTTTCATATGTAGTCTCAGTGACAGGGTACCCTGGCAGTGTATATTTCACTTTGGAATTGATTTTGTTCTTTTACAATTAGCTTGGCTAACATACAGCAGCAGCACCCCAATCAGATACATTACAATTCGACAGATAATTTTAGTAGTGACACATGCTTTGACCAGTGGGTAGAAATTAGGCAGTAATTCATTGTAGCTGCCCCTGTTCTTGCCGATGCAAAACTGTCCTGTTACTGAACAATTTCTAACAAGCTCTAATAAAGAGATTGAAAAATATCCAGCAGCAGTGTGAATTTGGCCAGCAGTGTTAAATATAAAAGCTAGGCTCAAATTTACTAGAGACAACGTGCAGGGCTTCAACTACAAGAATTAAGATTCTGCAGAGGATATGACACTGTAAAATTAGCCAGCAGCAGGATAGTTTTAAACAGGCATAAAAGGCAAAAATGTAGATGTGTCACGTACCTAATAGGAGATAAAAATTATGAGGTTGGCCTCTCTTGTATCTCCAGCCCAAGCAGCACTGGAAGTGGAACAAATTGTGCCAAGGGACAGGAGGAACACAGGTGCCAGTAAATGTTGATAGCAGAACCTTGGGCTGGCAGTGAAGACCTGATAGATCTAGCAGAACCTCAGATCAGAAACAGCTGAACTGCAGGATGAACCAGTCAAGGTTAAAGAGGAACACTGAATGTACTGCGGGTTCAGGAGGCAGAAAATGACAGGGCTCCCAGTAAGCTTCTGGCAGATGCCCACAGTGACAGTTGTAGTGGATGCAGCCAGGACAAGCACTCAGTAATAGCATAGAACTGATTTAGAAGCAGAAGCAGAAGCATGGTCAACAGGATAGCCAAGATCAGCAGAGGACAGGCAGTGATGTAAAGAGACATATGGATCAGGTCAGAGACAAGCCAGGTCAGTAATAGAAGACATATGCAGGACATAAGCAAGGTACAGGATATAGCTGAAGCTCAGTCAGCACTGACACTGGCTAAAGGTTTACTTTAAATAGGCCCTCTGGTGTCAACATAAACTGTGGATGCCCTTCAACATGTGCTTACCTGGTTACCGTTCTATGAGCAATACAATGTGCATGTCTCTGAGCCAATCATCCTACAGGAATTCTCTGACAGAGTGCAGACAAGTGTTTACCTGCAAGGATTTACTGATCGCAGATAATACAGTAGTGTAAATGTTGCCAGCAGTAGAAGAATTTTAATGAGCAATGCTTGGTCCAAATTTACAAGAGACAAAGGGCACAGGCTTGGGTTTTGTTAGAAGAATTAATATACTGCAGAGGATACAGCAGGGTAAAATTAGTTAGCAGCAGGACAGTTTTAATTAGGAAAAGTGAGCCAAAATGGTATATGCCCAGCTTTTAATTTACCTATGAGTATGGGGGTGTGGTGCATGTGAGTGATGTGATTTTAAATATAAGCAGGTAAGGATTGTTCCTGTAACAAGAACCCAAATAAAATACAGTTTCTAAATTACTCAATATGTAAATTTTCTAATTACATAATTTATTTCTATGAAATTTGTCAGCCTAACTGAAAGCCCCCTTACAACCCTTCTACTACTACTAGTAATAGTTCAAGGGCCTCAAAGTGCATTATGGTTAAAAAAACTTTCCTGGGCAAACGTACACATGAATTTGCTGGTGAGCTCAAACCTCATCCTTAGTCAAAACTGAAAACTAAGGACAGGTGGATAAGCTCACCTAAAAATGGATCTCCTACCTGAATCGGGTTGAAATTGTCAGTTTTGTCCAAAATAGTGCAAAGAATGTCAATTTGACATAGTAATTTGCAAACATTTGCAAATATAACATGTTTGTAAAGCTCAATGAATCCTGGAATGGTTTGATGATTTAATGATGTATAAGTGAATACAGAGCTACAATAATTTGTTTATTTTCTCTGCCTTATTTGCCTGGAAATCATCTTTGAGCCCTTGCTCACACTGAGCACGGCTTTGATTTCAGAGTCGCATTTCAGTCCGATTGAAATCGCCCCCCAAAGTCGCCAAAAGTAGTGCAGGAACTACATTTGGAAATCTGTGCAGCGCCTCAAAGTTGTTGTCGCACCGGTTGGGACACTCCTATTGCTGGCAATAGGCTCCGATTTGACATGTCAAATTGCGCCGATGTGATAGGGGGCTAAACTAAAGCAACCAATTCTATAGAATAAACTGGTATCCTGCAAAACTAATAAAAAGCCAGCAACCTGTTTTCCCTGTGCATAAGGTTAGGTTCACATTTATGCATTCCCTGAGTTCTGCTTTTGCGTGGTCACAGCAGCCAATTCAGCTGATTAAAAAGTGCTAGCTGGAGTTTGGCTTTCATTTTTTAGTCAAGTCCCTCTAAGTCTACTATTGCATCTAATACTACCCACTTTCAGACTGTCCAGAGTTGCCTCTGTTGCTCCTCCAGTGGAAGAGATACAAAGACATGAAGTGTGTTACAGGCTAGATCAGCAGATAAAAGTAAAGTAAAATAGTGCATAAATAAAGAAAACAAATGCAGCCACCACATTTAAGGATTGGTAAACTGCAATATATTTTTTTAAATTCAATATCGGTTTAAATTACAAAACTTCTCGCACAACAATTCTATAGACTATAACAGTTTTCTGCCAGAGTTTAAAGAGTTAAATCATCTTTTTTTTTTTTTTTTTTTTAATGTACTATGCAATAATGGGGCCCCAGTATGTTATAAAGCATTCAGTGGTTACAAAATGCTTAGTTAAAGCTTCCTGTGTGCCAAGGTTGACTTCACTGAAGCCTGGCCAGAAAACTTCCATTAAGAGAGATGCTGTTTCTGTGCAGAACCTAGGACAGGAGAACCATTGGGAGCCCCACTAGCATCTAAGGCAAGCCCATAATATCTAAATAATGAGCGTTCTTTCTCTGACATACAATGGCACATGCATAGTGCGCCATTCCCCCCTATCACAGCAAAAGCCTGTTTATTTCCTTGTAAATTTTAAAGGTGAACTGACCCTTTATTGGACTTAGTTCATGAGAAGATAGATGGGTTGAACTTAGCTGCATAGGTTCCTCCTTAGATATGGCACTGGAGGAGGAGGAATAGGGTGACAGGAAGGCACAGGTTTTGCTTCAGCTGTGCCAAGTATCAGTCTCCTCTCCCACTGACAATGGTCAATTTTGATGGCCAATTTCATGGCCTTCTCCAGTGAAGCTGGGTAGGGATAATTAACCAAAGAGTCTTTAATTGCCTTGGATAGGCCAATTCAGAACCGGCTGTGGAGTGGTGCATCATTCCATCCAGATCCAGTTCTGGGGTTCATCTGCAAAAGTATGAACAAAATATCTCAGCAGAGTGTGCCCATTGTTATAAGTTACACAGGGTTGTTTCAGCAGCAGCAGCAGCTGTTTTTAAACATACAGAACCCCTTAGAGTCACCAGAAAAATGATCATTCAGTTCAGGTGGCAGAGTTTTGGTAGTGGTAGAAGGTGGAGAAGATTGCACCTTAGTGAGCTGGGTTGCCAGTTGCTGAACTTGCTGGTGTAAATAGCCAAGTTATTAAGCAAACATCTGGGCTTGTTCATAATTAATTAGGTCACCTCCCCTTTAAATATATGGCATTGCATGCAGACAGTTAAAAAATAGTTGGCACATACCACGAGCTGGACCTTAGGCAGAGTATGTTGTCTTGTACATGTGGTGCACCACTGCATATGACAGTAACAAGGACTGGTGTGTAGATGAAGCAGGTCAAAAGAGGTCAAGAAATTAACAGGTAGTCTGATAACAAAGGAAGGTCAGGCAGAACCTTAGTCTAGACGAGCCGGGTCTAGAATAGTAGATCAGAGTCTAAACAGTGGAGATTTACAGTGGAGATTCACAGTAGAGAGAACACGGTTAGAGCAAGCCAGGTCATACATGGTAATTCACAGAGCAGATACAAGCTGGGTCAAGCCCAGATAGCATGGATAACTTGCCACAAATGTGTGGCAGTGTTGAATTGTAAGTCTGTTAACTTGCTGCACATTGTCACTAGCAAGCTGTACACTTGCAGAGCACTTAAAGCACACGTTCTAGTTGAAACTTTTCCAATTTTTAGCAAATTTGCATGGCAAGTCTCTAGCAAGAGCAAAGTTGCAGTAGTGAGTCTCCAGCAAGAGCATGAAAATTCAGCCACAGTGACCCCTGGGGTGAAATGACTATTGCACAACATAACTGAACCAGAACTTGCAGCAGACTTGTAAAATGTTTGGTAGAAAGTTGATCTGGAGTCATGCAATGTGGGCTTGCTGCAATTGTGCAACAAACTTGTGAAGCCTGGCAAGTCTAGCAATAACAAGTAATTTTCAAACTTGCCGCTCAATTGCTTGTTATCTGGGAGCAAGTACACACCAGGTAGTGTCTGCTATCACGAGCCCTATTGGTATGGAAGCGGCCAATCACTGTTGTTTCCAGGTAAAGGTTGTCTCAGGTGAGTTTCGCACACCCTTAAAGGGCCAGTGCATATACTGATACTGAGAGAGTGCTTCAGCACAAGGATAAGGGTCCTAATGCCGGCAGAAACTTTTTAGTCCCACCAACTCATGGCATAGGCAGAGTCTTTTGTTGTTCTTCCTGCAGGTATTTAATCTGGTTAAGGTTGTTACTATTTTAGTTATCATACATCTGTTTACTGTTGCATTGTATTAGTCTAAACTACCCATTTAGTCTTAATAAAGAACGCAGTGCTGAAAACCATTCTGTGTGCTTTTTCCACACTGTGCAATCTGCTGTGGTTCTCAATATATTCTTAACAATATCCCAAACATAGTTTGCAAATGCATTTTCCTGCACTAGATCTCATGGTACTGCATTACTGATTCACATGGGTATTGCACAGGAACGCGGACAATACTCCAGTAGGAAACAGGTTTGAACCAGCCCTTAAACTGTTTTCCGGAGTGTTAATGATGACTCAGGAACTCGGGACAAGGCACAGGGTTGGTCATCACTCAAGCAGGGAAAGAGTCCCCAAACAATCCAACAGGACTTTGTGGGGTGAGAGCTACATACTATACTATAAATGCTGTGTACTGTATATAAATGCTGTGTACTGTATATAAGATAGATAGATAGATAGATAGATAGATAGATAGATAGATAGATAGATAGATAGATAGATAGATAGATAGATAGATAGATAGATAGATAGATAGATAGCACCCTCCTAGTGTGGAGGAAACCTGGCCAATAGCACACCAGGGCTTGTATCTACCCCAGAGGGCAGAATCTGCCGAAGTGCATCCTGGGAGGGGATATAGGTCTGAGTGTAGCACATGACAGGGCATCTTTGGCGGGAAGCAGAGTCCCAGGAGGAGGGTGACGCCTGTCTCTCCTCCTGTCAGCGTCAGGAATGGTGTCCTTGGCGGTCAGCCTAGAGGACAGAAGGTTGAGCTGAGCAGCAGAGAGGGATCCAGTGTGCAGAAGTTTCCAGGAAAGCAGTGTTGTGAGTACTGTAAACTGCCCAGGGGTCTACCTACAATAGGGGACCATTCCAGAGGTTCAGAGGGATCCAGGATCCAGCTAACCAGGAGGAGGCTTAGAAAGGGGGTGCCAGAGTCTAAGCCCTGAAGAGAAGTGTGTGTCAAGAGGGCGCCGTTGCGGGAGCTGAAGTGTTAAGCGTTGCAGCAGATGTACAAGTAGCTACCTCACAGGAACGTGTTAAGGGAGCTTCTACAAGGACTTTGTGCCACAAGAAAGTGACAGGAGTCAGTTCAGTGCTAACAGACTGCAAGTCGGCGTTCATTAGCGCCAACCGGCGTTGACCGGCATTCAGCCAGCGTCAAGTCAGCGTCAGCAGGCATTTTTTCAGTTGTCCACCTAATTTTGTGCATAGTTGAGCCAGAAGAGTATCCCACTCATCCCTTCTCCCATCCAAGTTCTCAATAAACCTAAAAACCCAAAGATACTGGACCGATGCAGATAGATACAGATAGATAGATATTTCAATTTTTTTTTGTTTTGTGTAGGTGTAGTCAACCAAAAAGATACAACAATATCACATTCTACGACCAACTCACTGCAATTGGGAAAATATATTTGGCAATTTTTTGGTAATTCATATAAAGTACAGTGCATAATACATGTCCAGATACATTCCATTTATTTTAATGATTATTTGATACACAAGATTCTGTCAATGACTTGCATCCTGAATTAGCCATGCTTGTAATTAATTTAATCTTAATTACAAACATGACTCTTAGTCTGATTATAGGTCAGTTCCAAATAGCAGAGAAATGTAGCCACACAGTTTTCCTGTTGTGTTCTTTAAAAGTATATTGAACATAACATTATTATTATTATTATTATTATACAGGATTTATATAGCGCCAACAGTTTGCGCAGCGCTTAACAAAATGAAGGCAGACATTACAGTTACACTACAATTTGGAACAAAAGGAATCAGAGGGCCCTGCTCGTTAGAGCTTACATTCTAAAAGGGAGGGTCAATTGATACAAAAGGCAATAGCTGTGGGGGATGAGCTGATGGAGCAAGTGAAACAGCGTTATTAGTTAGTAGCCGGGTAGGCTTCTTTAAAGAGAAGGGCTTTCAGGGATCGTCTAAAGATAGATAGATTAGGGGACAGTCGGACAGATTGGGGTAGAGAGTTCCAAAGAATGGGAGAAGCTCTGGAGAAATCCTGGAGGCGAGCATGGGAAGAGGTGACAAGGGAGCTAGAGAGCAGGAGGTCTTGGGAGGACCGAAGAGAGCGGCTAGGTTGATATTTTGAGATCAGGTTAGTGATGTAGCTGGGGGCAGAGTTGTGGATGGCTTTGTAAACTATTGTTAGCACTTCTGTTAGCACATGTTCTATATGTTTGTTTATAGTACATGCCACTTCAACTTTGTATACCATCACGTCATGAACAGAAGACCTACTCTAGTATATGGCTATGGCAAGTAATTTGTTTGTACTGGATCCTAGTGGTATGTAAAGGATTTAGTATGGGAGTCTGTCTCCCTTGCTCCCACGAATACCCATACTCAATACCAATAGCCACTATAAGGCAGTTTGTAGACATGAAGTAAGTGACAAGTATCTGTCCTTCATTTTCCAAAGTGTCACAATGTTGAAACTTCTGCACCTTTTGATTGTGACTCCTGCAGTGTTAAACTAAAGTGCACATGCACCTGATTACAAGTGTCCGTGTGGATGTGTGTGCTAGTTATTACTCACAAGTGGCCCCAACACTGATTGAATAGCAGGGCTTGTGTACATGTTTTTCAAAAAAATATATGTGTGACTCAAATAGAGACAGTTGATCTCCCTAAAGGGGCATAGACAGCAATAAAAATTGACAGGTGTTCTAATCCCTCTTCACTCTATCCAAAACTAAAATCTAGTTAGTGCTTTTTTTCTTAGAAAATAGGTGCAGAAACTCCCTCCTTCTGAGTCACCCCTTTTCTCTGCCCCCTTCTCTGCCCCCTCTGAGCACCGTATGATGATTCCACCCCCTACCCACCTCCCAGTACCACCATTTTTAGAGAATAGAGAACCAAGTGTCATTTTGTGGTGCTAAATAATTTGTACGGGATTTTTTATTGTTAACCAAAAAGCAGTAAAATAGATCACCTGCAGCCAGCGACCATAAACCCCCCCCAGCAAAGATAGATTCCCCACACAACAATAGACTCCCCCAGCAACAATGGACCCCACCCCAGCAACAATGGACTTCACTCTAGCAACAATAAATCCCACCCAATCCTCAATAGACTCCACCCCAGCAACAGTTGATCCTCCGACACACAAATAGCGCCCCCCCCCCCCACACACACACACACACATACAGCAGCAATGGACCACCCACAACAAAATACCATATCCAGCAATGAAAGATCCACCCGAGCAACATAAGACCTCCCAGCAACAACAGATCCCCCATCAATAACAATAGACCCTCACACAAAAACAGATTCCCACCAAGAACAATAGATCCCCCAGCAGCCAGCATCAATAGACCCTCCAGCACACCCCACACCCCTTGCTATTACATACATTCAGTGCTGGAGGTGCCAGAACTGCGTTCCCCACTTTCCCGCTGAAAAAATCCTATATATAAAAATACAGGCAAAAAGTATGGAATCATCACTCTTGGAAAATATTTATTCCATTGTTTTATTGTGTAGAAAAAAAAATTGAATCCCAGACATGTCTCAAAACTATTTTTTTTTTTTTTTTTAAACGGTTTTTATTAAAGGCAAAAGAAACATGGTACAGCAAATGCAGTGGAAACAGAAGGTTCATGCCTAGGTAGAACAAGGCGCATTGAAAAACAAAACTGCTGTATATAACACACAAACAACATGTAGAAAATGCAATACGTATATGGGATCGACCCGGTGTCCCTTCTGGGATGTAATGGGGGTGCGCTCAAGCTGTAGGTGTGGCCGAGGCCATGCTGCATGGATGGACTCCCTCTCAGAAGGGGTCTCAACCAAAACCAAAGTATAGCTCTAAAGTGGGTACACCAGGGGCCGAGTGGGGGGGGGGGGAAGGGTTGGCGGGGTAGGAATGAAAGTGGGGTAAGCAGGGGAGGGTCATGGGAGAGGGGGTATTAGCAGGTGCCCGGAGGGAGCCTCGAACTCCCTTAGAGGCCCAGGTGGGAAAAGAGAGAGCCGGTAGTGAGGGTAACCAATCAGGTGAGTACAAGGCTGTCGTCAAGGCCAGGTGGTAGGCAATGGTCAATCCAGGGTCGCCAGAGCCGTTCATAGGGGGCCAGTTTGTCCAACAAAATTGCTTCCGTTTTAGCATGGAGCATGGCTTGGGTAACCCTGTGTAGCATAGCCAGATGACAGAGCGTGGGGGTTTTCCAGGCTTTCGCGATGGTTTGCTTTGCAGCCGTCGTGACATAAAGGTAAAGTTTGAATTGACCGTGTGTGAGGTTAGGTGGCTTGCGATTCAGGAGGGCAGATGCCGGGTCAGGGGCAAGAGGGATGCCAAACATGGTAGACAGAGTTTCATGCACTTTGGTCCAGAAGGCTTGAACCTCAGGGCACTCCCACCAGATATGTGCGTGGGTGCCTGGGGATTCGCATCCCCGGAAGCAACGCGGGGAGTACTGAGGTGCAAATTTAGAGATCCTAGCGGGAACCAAATACCATCTGGTGAGAACCTTGTAATTTGTTTCGAGTGCTACAATATTTGGGGATGCCGACTTGGTAGCCTGCCAGATTTGTATCCAGTCCTCATGGTCGAGTGTGATGTGCAGGTCACGTTCCCATTTGAATGTGTATGTGGGCGGGGTGGTCTCCTGAGCTGACAGGAGGTGGGCATAGAGGTCAGAGAGGAGTCCTCGTCTGTGAGGGTCAGTTTTGCACGCGCGTTCAAAGGTCGAGAAGGTGGTGGAGTCCTCCCTAATCGGAGCAGCTTGTGTAAAGAAATGTTTGAGTTGTAGGTAACGGAATATCTCCCCAGAGGGGAGATTGTAAGTTTCCCGCAGGGTAGGAAATGGGCAGAAGGTGCGCGGGGTAAAGAATTGATGGGCCCGTATCAGTCCAGCATTAGTCCAGGCGGAGAAGGAAGTTCGCGAGGACCAGGCCGGGTAGAAGGATGGATTGCGGAGAAAAGAGAGTAGGGGGTTATGAGGAGATTGCAGGCGGAAGCGTCGGCTAAGTCTGTCCCAGATGGTCAAGCTATGCTTCGTGATTGGGTTGGTAATGCTCCGCCGTTGTGCGGGTGTTAGCCAGAGCAGATTGGCCACAGAAAATGGATCACATTCCACTGCTTCTAGGGAAACCCACATTGGAATTTCCTTCGTGGCGTGATATTTAGGGAGTTGAGCTAGTTGTGCTGCGTAATAATATTTGGCGAAATGCGGTACGCTCAGCCCGCCGCGAATTCGTGGGCGGTATAGCGTCGGTCTCGGTAAGCGAGGTTTCGATTTGTTCCAAATAAAGTCTAAAGTTCGTTTTTGTAAGATGCGTAAGAAGTAGGCCGACACCTGAATAGGGAGTACTCGAAAGAGGTACAGGATTTTGGGTAAAATGGACATCTTGATCACTGTGATTTTCCCCATCCAAGATAGGGGCAGGGAGGACCATTTAGACATGAGATTCGTAAGTGTGGATAGCATGGGGGGGTAATTAGCGGAATAGAGCCCAGCAGGGTCAGCCGTGAGGTTCACCCCCAGATAGGGGATATACGAGGTTGCCCAAGGGAACGGGAGAGAGGACCTAAGGTGGGCATGGACATCGTGTGGGAGAGATACATTTAGAGCTAGTGATTTTCGAGGATTAACTACGAGGCCCGAAACTGAGCCAAAGATCGCTAGGGTATGTAAGAGGCTAGGAACCGACACCAGGGGGGCAGTAAGAAAAACGAGGACATCGTCCGCAAAGAGGCAGAGTTTATGGTGATGCCCCCCCAGCTCAATTCCCTTAATGTTAGGATCAGAGCGTATAAGAATAGCAAGGGGTTCAATAGCTAGGGCAAATAGGAGGGGGGAGAGGGGGCAGCCTTGTCGTGTGCCTCTTTCAATGGGGAAGGACTCCGACCGGAAGCCGGAGTAGTGTACATATGCTCTTGGGTTCCGATAAAGGGCATCCACCCACTGCATAAAATGCGAGCCGAATCCCCAACGACCGAGGACCGAGGTGAGGTAAGGCCAGGATAAAGAGTCGAAGGCTTTGCAAATGTCAAGTGAGAGGAAGCAGGAGGGAATGCGGCGGCGTCTAGCGATGTGGGCTAGGAGAGTGGCCCGTCTGATATTGTCGCCTGCTTGGCGAGATGGGATGAAGCCAGTTTGGTCTGCGTGTACTAATGACCCGATGACGGTATTGAGGCGGGTGGAGAGGACTTTGGCTAATAGCTTAATGTCTATATTCAGTATGGAGATGGGTCTAAAGTTAGACCAAGAAGTGTGGTCGGAGCTGGGTTTAGGGATCATAGATATAGCAGCCGTAAGTGACTCCTCCCGGAAGGGGTGCCCGTCTAGCAGGGAATTGAGCGCCCCCACCAGAGGGGGGATCAGAATGGGAGCGAAGCGCTTATAATAAGTAGCGGAGAAGCCATCTGGGCCTGGGCGCTTACGTGGTTTCAGAGATTTTATGGCTTGCTGCAGTTCCGCAGCTGTGAGGTGCTGTTCCAGCATTTCCCTGTGAGTGGATGATAGGGAAGGGAGTTGGACGGAGGATAGGAGGGCGTCTAGCTGTGTTTGATCAAAACCAGAGGGGTCCTTATAGAGTGCGGAGAGTTTGTCGCGAAATTTGCGGAGGATTTTAAGGGGATTGCTGGAGTAGGTGTCTTTGGATAGTTTAAGACGTATAGGTTTCGGAGTGTAGTCAGCTTTACGCAGTGTCAGAGCCAGGAATGTATCAGGTTTATTCGCTTTCATATAGAGAGTGTGTTTAGATTTTCGGAGCGTTTGTTCCGCCGATTCCGACAGGAGGAGGTCTAATTCCAGACGTGCTTTGTCGAGAGCCTGTCCCGTGGAAGGCATGGGGGTCGTCTGAAAGTCTGCTGAGGCCTTGTAAAAGGCTGCTTCTAGTTTGTGGAGCAGGAGGCGCTTTTCTTTGCGTATGTAAGAGGCTCTGCTAATGCAGACCCCCCTAATAACGGGTTTGTGGGCTTCCCACAAAGTCAAGGGGGACGTGTCTGGTTGAGAATTAGTAGCCAGGTAGTCGGTGATGGCTCGTTCTATTTCAAGTTGGTGAGTAGGGTTAGCTAACATGCTGTCATTGATTTGCCAAGAGCGAAGGTTAGGTTTAGGGACCATGGAGGAGAAGGAGGTGATCACTGCATCGTGGTCAGACCAAGAGCACGGTATAATGGTTGAAGTGGAGATAAGTGGGGATGTACCAACGTGTGTAAGTATGTGGTCAATACGGGAGAATACTTTATGTGGATGAGAGTAGTGGGTGTATTGCCGCCGCGTGGGGTTGTGCTCCCGCCACGTGTCCAAGAGAGAGTGTTGGTTAAGGAGCTGTTGAAAAGAGAGTCGTTGTGGAGTTGTAGGGGCAGGGGATTTGTCAAGCAGGGGATAGAGCGTATGGTTTGAGTCGCCGCAGAGCAGGAGCGTGCCGCTCTTATGCGTGGTAGAGACAGACAGGAGGTGGGAAAGGAAGGCCTGGGGATTTTTGTTTGGGGCATAGTAGGACACAATTGTGACCTCAGAGTCAAGAAGTCAACCTGTCAGGAGGAGGTATCGACCTTCCGGGTCTTTGATCTCCTTCTGAAGCGTAAATGGAGTAGTTCTATGGAACGCAATCAGTACCCCGCGTTGCTTCGTGGGGGCAGAGGCCGTATAGACCTGTGGATACTGGTGGCCAAAGTGTTTAGGTGTCGATTGCGATGAAAAGTGTGTCTCCTGAAGGCAAGCCACATGAATGGATAGTGAAGAAAACGATCGGTAAGCTTTCACTCTTTTAGAAGGGGAGTTGAAGCCTTGTACATTTAAGGTAAGCACATTCAAGGTGGACATGGTGAAGATTGGGAGTCGGGAGAGGGAGGCAGGAGTCGGGCGCAAGGGGCTGGAGGCTCTCCCCGGGAGGGGGGGAGGGAGGGAGGACGGGATGGGAAGGAAGGCCGGAGGGAGAGGGGGGATAGGGAAGCTGGGGAAGGGAAGCTTAGGGAATGTCTTAAAAGGTTAATAAAACCTAAAGGTGTCCTCCGGAAGGAACTGCGGATCCCGCCGGAAGGAATCAAAGGGTCCAGTAGATGCCAATCCAATCAGGGTTGGCTCTAGTGGACAAAAAAATGGGGTGCAGTGAGCAGGCCCCGGGTCTAGGACAGCCTAAGAAAAGTATAATGTAATGAAGTAAGCAATTCGAGTCAGTCTTATGGTAAACTCTGAACAATAAAACTTATTAGGGTGGACAGTCATACCCAACCATATAAAAAGAAGTAGGCAATCAGGGTAATAAGCCCCGAGTGCCTACTGCATATCAATGCACTCAGAACAGGCAGCGATGGTGTTAGGGGAAGATAAAGCTGCAAGGCAAACAATTAGTAAGCTGGCTCAGAAGGTGTAGTGAGAACTATTATAACCCATCCGTGGGTAGTTTGTGATTGGCTTAGGGGGGTCTATGTGGAGACTAATAAACAACCACAAGTGCCTGGTAAGAGTGCATTGAGCAGCAAAAAAGGCTGCTGGCAAAAAAGGTTCAAAAAAAAAAAAAAAAAAAAAAGGAAGAGGGTTCAAGGTTACTGTATCAAAGGAGGCACCTGTACCGTGGTACCCAAAGGGGTCGGCAGAGCAACAAGGCGCTCGCCGAGGTATTGAAAAGCTGGTGTACGGCGTGGTGTCCCATCAGTCCATGGAATCTTCTGGAGCGTGGACGGGACGTGGAGTCGGTGAAGAGTAGCGGCCTCTTTTGTGGATTCCTGGCTGGGCTTCTTGGCCAGTGTGGGCTTGTGCTTTCTGTGGTGAGGAGGATGCAGCTCGACGTCTAGAGCTTTCAGACGATTGTTCTAGGGGTGTCAAGTGAAGTTCCCAGAGAGCGTGTTGAAGGTCTTCGGAAGACTTACATTGGTAGGAGGTACCTTTGTAGGAGAAACGAACCGCAAAGGGAAAGATCCAGCGGTAGATGATCTTATGGTGTTGGAGGGTGAGCAAGTGAGGTTTCATAGCTTTGCGCTTAGCAAGGGTGGCTTGTGATAGGTCTTGAAAGAATTGATAGCGATGACCCTGAAAGTTTAAAGCTTCACGGTTGCGGGCTGCCGCCATGAGTTGCTCTTTGGAGCGGAAATAATGGAGTTTCACTATGATATCTCTTGGTGGTCCATCATCAGAGCGAGGGGCTAGAGATCTATGAATCCTGTCCATTTCCAATCGCTCAATTGGTATAGAAGGGGCTAGCTCCTGAAATAGTGCTGTTATGGTGGATTGAAGGTCCTCTACCGATTCCGGGATTCCCCTGATCCGGATATTGGATCTCCTGGCTCTGTTCTCAAAGTCTTCCAAGCGGGATTGCAAGGTCAGGTTCTCCTCTCTGAGGGTCTCAAGCTCCTCAGCATGGTTGCTCGTCGTTACCTCTAGTTCTTCAGTACGCTGTTCCAGTACAGTAGTGCGGAGGCCCACTTCCCTGATTTCATGTGTGAGCCTATCGGTGATAGCATCGGAGGTCGTTTTTAGGGCCCGGGTGAGCATTCGCTCAAATTGCTGAAGGAGGTCAGTTTGTGAGGCGTCGCTCCGGAGCATAAGTGGGGTCAGTCCAAAGTCGGGGTCAAATTCCCCCTCCTGTGGATGGGCCGAAGAATGCATACGGGAGGGAGTGTGGGGTGATCTGGAAGATGGTGGGCCCGCCATTTTGGAAGATGACTTGATTAGCACGTCCCGGATGGATTTGGTTTTGACTTTTGATTTGGTGCCCCCGTATACCATCTCTGGGCAGACGGGTAGTTGGGTCTGTTAGATGCAAAGCAGGTGATGGCGACTCGATGCGGCCGGGCTGTCCTATCCCCGGAGATGCGGAGCTTTAGGCCGTCATGTTATGCCTAGAAGGCTCCGCATTTGCCGCCAAAGGAAAGACTGAGCTTGTTGCGGAGGAGGATATGGGTCTCTGAGTGTGGAAACAGCTGCGTGGATATCAGATAGTTGAAGCGGAGATGAAGGGCTGTAGTGATAACTCCGTATGCAGCGAAGATGGCTGGAACCCCCGCAATGTAGACTGGAGGGAGTTACAAGTCCTTGCGTGGGGTGTTCAGCGGGGTGTTAAGGCTGAGGAGCGGAGGATGGGAACAGTAGGTTCCTGCAGGGGGATCTCTGCCGCTTACCGGAATCCGGCCGCCAGGTCTCGTAGGTGGTGAGGAAAGGCCGCGGCTGAGGTTGCTAAGTAGGCCCCAAAGTCCACACAGGGGTGCCTGGGCGTCCGCTGCTGTCAGAGGAGTATGTGCCAAGTGGTGGTCTAGGTGGGCCCCTGGGGGTATATTGATCGTTGTGGAAGGCTGGGGGTGTGGTGTGGACACTTCGGCCCCCCCCCCCCCCCCGCCGCGATCGCGGTGATTTCAGGCAAGGCCGCGGCTTATAGAGGCAAGTAGGCCCAAGGGATGCTTCGGGGAGGAATCTCCCAGTTAACGCTGTGGTGGATGGCTAGCAGGTCGGGCGTGCTGATCCCCGCTCGAGTGTGTGTCTGTAGCGCTCCGGATGGCTGGTCGCGGGGTGATTAGGCGAGGCCGCGGCTTCCGACCGCCACTAGGCCGCACCGTCCCCGGGCGGCAATCGGGCCGTTTTTCCACTCAAAAAGCCCCAAATTTTACAGAGGGCACCAGAGGGAGGCAGTGAGGATCGATTTGGGCTGGTTTCTGATGTTCAGAAAGGTCGGATGGCTATAGATTAAAGATCTCGGCTTGGAGCTCACTCTCTGGCGTCCTCCTCAGGCGACTTCCGGTCACGCCCCCTCGTCTCAAAACTATTTTTTATTTAACATTCCAATCTTCTGGATCTGCAAAAACAGTTGCCATCGACTACAGTTTTTTTTTCTTTTTTTAAGTGTTTCTTAAAGCCAGAAGGTTGGAATGTTAAAGCAGAGTTCCACCAAAAAATGGAATCCCTGCTTATCTGATTGCTCCTCCCCTCCAGTGCCACATTTAGCACCTTTCAGGGGGAAGAGGAGAGCAGGTACCTGTTTTTGACAAGTACCCTGTCCACAATTCCGCCCGACCTCACCGTGGCGAGATACGTCACCAGTTCTGCCCCCTCCTCTTCCCTCCTCCTTCCCCCGCTGCCGGGCCAGTAAGAGAGCGCAGTGCACTTCACTGCCGGGTTCCCTTACCGGCAATGGCGGCGGCAGCACCCGACAGCCAATGGAAATATCAGCTGGGGTGCCGAAATCGCTGGATTCCAGGACAGGTAAGTGTCCTAGTATTAAAAGTCAGCAGCTACAGTATGTGTAGCTGCTGACTTTAAATTTTTGGAGGGGGGGGAGTGGACTCTGTTTTAACCACTTAAGCCCCGGAAGATTTTACCCCCTTCCTGACCAGGGGGTATTTTGCGATTCGGCACTGCGTGACTTTAACGGACAATTGCGCGGTCGTGCGATGCTGTACCTAAACGAATTTGGCGTCCTTTTTTTCCCACAAACAGAGCTTTCTTTTGGCGGTATTTGATCACCTGTGCGATTTTTTGATCACGCGCTATAAACAAAAAAAGAGCGTAAATTTTGCAAAAATAGCAATATTTTTCCCTTTTTTTTATATGAAATTCCCCCAAAAAAAAATGTAAAAATCAAAATTTTTTAACATTTTTGGCCAATTTGTTTTATGCTACCTATGTTTGGTAAAAAAAATCGCAAAAAGCGTATTTTGATTGGTTTGCGCAAAAGTTATTGCGTTTACTAACTAAGGGAAAGATTTTTGTCATTTTTGTTGTTTTTTTTTTAACGCGTAATGGCGGCGATCTGCGATTTTTTTTGCGGTACTGCGACATTGCGGCGGACAGATCGGACCCTTGACTGACATTTTTGACACTTTTGGGGTTACCAGTGACATTTCTACAGTAATCAGTGCTATATATATGCACTGTTACTGTAAAAATACACTGGTAGTGAAGGGGTTAACTTTATTTGAGAGGGAGGGGCTGTGTGTGTCCCTAGGGGCGTGATTCTAACTGTGATTGGCTGTGGCTTCAGCTGTATGCAGAGTGATCAACGGATCTACATAGTAGATCCATATGATCATCTCTCATACAGAGGGGAGAATGACAGGCGGCTTGTTTACACAAGCTGCCTGACTTTCTCCCTCTCCCCCGCCGATCGCAGAGTGGCCGGCGGACATCGGGTCTGCCGGTCACACGCGCGGGGGGGTCCGTGACCACGCGGGAGCGGGAGCGCGCCTCCGGCGGCGCGCGCTCGCTCCCTAGACCCTCACAAGCTAGTGACGTAGCCCTACGTTACTTTGCCTGTGAGGGGCTGACCGCCGCCGTAGATAGTCGTGTGGCGGTCGGCAAGTGGTTAAATGAAAATAGTTTTGAGGCATGTCTGTGATTAGTTTTTTTTCTACACAATTAAACAATGTAATAAACATTTTCCAAGAGTGGTGATTGCACACTTTTTTTCCAGGGGTTGTGGATATATATTTTGTCAGTGTAAAAATGATTTTGATAAATAGATATTAATGTCATGACCACATTAATCTGATAAATGCTAAAATGGTGTTTGTTTGGTGGGAGTTACTCATTAAATCATGCCTCATGTTATTAAATGAAAGTGCACTAACAGTTCTCGTGTTAACCCAGAGCAAGCGAAAGAAGTAAAAAAATAAATCCAGTCCAAAAAATTCATCCAGAGCCTTACTAACTGACACAGCTCTGTAGTCAATGGAAAAGAAAAGCTGACTAAACAAGCAGATCAACTTACTTGGATCAGGCCTTGACTACATGCATTGCAGTCTGAGGAGTCATGTAGACATTTTTCTGGCACTGGTGATAGCTAGTAAGATATAGAATTATAGATTAGTTTTTATACGTAAATGAGATGTAGCAGATTTTAAATTAAAACACATTTTACATGTAAATTTAGAAACATTACAAATGATGTTATTAAAAAAAAAAAAAAAAAGATTTAATTTTCTAACACCCTAAGTGTTTTCTTACATGAGGCAAGGTATAAGAATACAATTAACCACTTGCCTTCTGTGCATTTAAACACCCTTCCCATCCAGGCCAATTTTCAGCTTTCAGCGCTGTCACACTTTGAATGACAATTGCGCGGTCATGCTACACTGTACCCATATGAAATTTTTATCATTTTTTTCACACAAATAGAGCTTTCATTTGGTGGTATTTAATCATCTCTGGGTTTTTTATTTTTTACAAAAAAAAAGAATAAAGACAAAAAATTTTGAAAAAAAAAAAAAGTTTTTCTTATTTTCTGCGAGTAAATTTTGAAAATAAATTTTTCTCCTTCACTGATGTGCGCTGATGAGGCGGCACTGATGGGCACTGATGAGGTGGCACTGATGGGCACTGATGAGGTGGCACTTATGGGCACTGATGAGGTGGCACTTATGGGCACTGATGAGGAGGTACTAATATGCCGCACTGATGAGCACTGATAGGCGGCACTGATAGGCGACACTGATAGGCGGCACTGATGAGCACTGATAGGCGGCACTGCTGGGCACTGAGAGGTGGCACTGAGAGGTGGCACGCTGGGCACTGAGAGGCGGCACTGCTGGGCACTGAGAGGCGCCACTGACGGGCGTCACTGATGGGCACTGAGAGGCGGCACTGATGGGCACTGGCGGATGGCACTGATGGACACTGACGGGTGGCACTGATGAGCACTGATGGGCGGCACTGATGAGCACTGGTGGGCAGCACCATCAGTGCCCACACTCAGTGCCCATAGTGCTGCCAGTCAGTGCTCATCAGTGCCTAGATGAGCAGGCACTGATGGGCACTGACTGGCAGCACTATGGGCACTGATTGTGGGCACTGATGGGGGACACTGATGGCGGGCACTGTGGGCACTGTTGGGGGCAATGTGTGTATGTTTTTTTACCTTGCAGTAATCAGGGCACTGGTGATCAGTGCCCTGATTACATGTCTCTGTGTCCCCAGCGCTGTGAGGCCCCCCACTCCTTCCTCACACTGCAGGCTCCTTGTGAGGAAGGAGCGCCGGCGATGAGAGATGATCTCATATGTTTACATATGAGATCATCTCTCATTGGATGGTCCGATCACGTGGTGAATGGCCGCTGTGATTGGCCATTCACCACGATCTGTGATCGGCCGTGTCCAAGGGACACGGCCGACACAGATTCTCCCCGATGCGCGCTCGCGGGAGCGCGCGGGAGCGCGCGGGGAGCCTGCTTCTGGGAGGCCGTTTAAAAACGGCCTCCCGAAAATTCGAGTCCGCGCTGCAGCCGTATATAGGCTGTAGCGCGGATGGGATGTAGTTAAATTGTACTTTTCCTAAGGGCCAGTGTCAGTGGGCTTTAGTTAGCTCCATACCAGCTTTTTTCTTATATATAGAATTTCTTTGAATTCTGAATGAACTCAAAAGTGCCTCAAACTGATGGTACAGGATCCACTTTCTGGATGCCATCTTCTTTCTCTTATATACATTGGATGGAACATATCAGTGTATACATCACTGAGTTTTTCCTTAAAAGGGAAGTCCACTCTAACACTAAAATCGCTACATTTAGAGGCATCTATGATCTAAGACTAACCTATGTAGCCTTGTAAAGAAGAAATCGCTATACATACCTTCTTTAACCGGTTGCCGACTGCCGCAAGTACATATACTGCGGCGGTCAGCCCCGGCCAGGCAAAGTGACGTACCGGTACGTCACTAGCTTGTGAATCAATAGCGGGCGAGCGCGCGCCCGCCGAGGCGCGTGCCCGCCCCGGCTCGTTCCCTAACAAGTCAGTGCGTGTGACCGGCGGACCCGATGTTCACCGGTCACTTGCGATCATTCGCCGTGAAGGGAGAAAGGCAGGCGGCTGATATAAACAAGCCACCTGTCATTCTCCCCTGTGTAAAAATGGAGATCACACGGTTCTACTATGTAGGACCGTTGATCTCTGTTCTTACACCAGTAGCCATGTCCAATCACAGTTAGAAACATGCCCCTAGGGACATACTTAACCCCTCCTTCCCCAATAAAGTTAACCCCTTCCCTGCCAGTGTCATTTTTACAGTAACAGTGCATATTTATAGCACTGATTACTGTAGTAATGTCACTGGTACCCCAAAAAGTGTCAACAACGTCAGTCAAGGGTCCGATCTGTCCGCCGCAATGTCGCAGTCCTGCAAAAAAAATCGCAGATCGCCGCCATTACTCGTTAAAAAAACAACAAAAATGACAAAAATCTTTCCCTTAGTTAGTAAACGCAATAACTTTTGCTCAAACCAATCAAAATACGCTTTTTGTGATTTTTTTTTACCAAACATAGGTAGCAGAAAACAAATTGGCCAAAAATGTAAAAAAATTTAGATTTTTACATTTTTGTGGGGGGGAATTTCATATAAAAAAAATGTGAAAAATATTGTTATTTTTGCAAAATTGTCGCTCTTTTTTTTATTATAGCGCATTATCAAAAAATCGCACAGGTAATTAAATACCACCAAAAGAAAGCTCTATTTGTGGAAAAAAGAGAAGTTAAATTTGTTTAGGTACAGCGTCGCACAACCGCGCAATTGTCCGTTAAATTCACGCAGTGCCGAATCGCAAAATAGGGCCTGGTCAGGAAGGGGGTAAAATCTTCTGGGGCTTAAGTGGTTAAAAGGGAAGTCCACCGTAACACTAAAATCGCTACATCTACAGGGATCCACAATCTAAGACTAATCTATGTAGCCTTGTAAAGAAGAAATCGCTATACATACCTTTTTTAAAGCAGCTCTGGTCCGGTTCCACACTGAGCTGTCATTTCACAGCCGGCTGTGTCCTCTGCAGAGCTTCGGCCGAAGGAGACTGGACTAGATCGGCTTCAAAAAAGGTATGTATAGTGGTTCTTCTTTACAGGGCTAGATAGGTTAGTGTTAGATTGTGGATGTAGCGTATTTTAGTATTAGGGTGGGCTTACCCTTTAAAGTGGGACTAAATTGAGAATCTAAGGTTTGGATGTCCAATAGGGATTCATTAGTCCAGCTTAATATGACTAAGCTATCAATAAAATGTACCTTTAGCATATAATACCTGAGCAGAGGAGAGCGCTTTTAGGTTGTTCTGTAGGACTACATGCAGAATTTCTAACATTTAGCATAATGCCTGAGCAGAGTAGGGTACCTCTGCACATGTAACATGTAACAGTGCCACAAGAGATTTTCTGGAGTTTGACCTCATCATAGAAAATATCCTGTTCAAGCTAGGTTCTGATTAACAGATTATATTAATGGCATTATTAATAAGCCAAATCAATGAGCAGGAAGAGATTCACAGTGATAGTGAGAAGAGGTATTAGGGAGAAGGATCCTAAATCCAGTTGTCCTGACAAGAAGTACAGCATCCAACCAGCTTTCCCACCATCCTACTTCTACTTAGACTTTTTAGGTTAGGACATTGTACAGAAAATGTTTTCATGGTTCTCTGAGAAACTTTTAGTTTCATCACTGAAGCTGGTGGAGTCTTAGAGTATTTGAAGTCTAGAATTTTATAAGGTTTAATATAAATAAAGCAGCTATCCAAGGTATGTCCCTACTTCATTATGTTGGAAGTTGAGTTCAGGTTTTGTATCTTGGTGAGTATGGTGGTATGTTTTGAGGGACCCTCTATGGTATGATGCAGATACAAGCGTGTTTTTTTGGAATATTCCCTACTAACATAGACAATTGTATGTTAATATTTTTATAGCTTGGCATTTTTAAAAGTATGAAGTAGGGACCAAAGTCCAACTTCCTTTTTGAAGTTTTAAATTTTTGATCAGATTGTAAGAGGGTAACCGGGGAGTGCAGGGGACCGGCACATCTGTTACACCCCTGTCATGCACCTGAATGTTTATATACACATTGGCAAATGTAACCTTCAGCATATACAGTACACGGATTGTATTATGTAAGTGATACTAAAGCCTTGTTTTGTTTTTTTTTTTTGTTTTTTTTTTAGTAACAAACATGTTATACTTACCTGCTCTGCGCAGTGGTTTTGCCTCCTCTTCTCAGTCCCCTTGCCGGTGCTCCTGGCTCCCCCCTTTTCCTGGGTGCCCCCACAGCAAGCAGCTTTCTCTGGGGGCACCCAAGCAGTCGTACTCCTGAACTGCAGCTCTGTGTGTCCATTCACACATGGAGCTGGCATTCGGTCCCACCCCCTTTGTTTCCTGATTGGCTCGATGACTGTCATTGACACCAGTGGGAGCGAATGGCTCCTGCGGCTGCCAAAAGCCAATCAGGAGTGAGAGTCCTTGAAAATGCAAGGCTCTCGTGGACATCACTGGATTGAGGGGAGGGGGGGGGGGGCTCAGCTAAGTAATAGGGGGGCTCTTGCACACAGAAGGTTTTTTTACCTTCATGCATAAAATACATGAAGGTAAAAAAAAAAACTGGTGCCTTTACAACCAATTTAAAGCAGTATTAAACCCAAAAGCAAACATGGTATTATGTTGCAGCTTATTAACTTTTAGATGTGGTGACTGCATTATTTTTCTTTCTTTTATTTTTACCCGGGGATCCTGGCAGTAAATCTGTTATTTTCCAGCGGATGTAACAGTCACAGAGAGGAGATAAACCACTGACAAGGGTGCTTACAATATTCAGATTTTAAACCTTATAAAACCTTTATCCCAAAAGGAAAAAACTGTTTGCTGTAACAGCTTAGAAAGTGCTCACTAGAGTTTGGCTTCAAATTATTAGTGCATCTAAATCTGCTAGTATATCTAACACTCCCCTCCCAAAGACTGACAATGCTGCTGTTCAAAGGTGTCTTCTGTGCCCCTTCATCCAGAGTGGAGGCACTGTATCACAACAGGGGGGTGATACTGGCCAAATCACTAAGTGAAAACAGAGGGAGGGGAAAAGCCTTAAAAAAGAAAACGAATGCAGCCACCACATTTAATGATTTGTAAGCTGCAATATATTACAGCTTTGGTTTTGGGTTTAATACTGCTTTAATTTCTGAATATTTGTTTAAAAATGGCTTTTTATTGAATCTATCTAAACCTTTTGCTCAATTAATAATGTTATGTAAGGCTTTTGCAAAACCTTATTTGCATATCTCTATTCTCTTTATGCCACAAAACTAGTTCCTATTCTGTACAGCTTCCCATACTGAATTAGTGACTGCTCCAGAACTACTTTAACATGGAGATGAGCAAAATTATGCCAAAATAAACAATGCTGACACATAAAATGAGAGAATTGTGATTGAGGGAATACATTTTTTCGCTTGATTGTGAGGGTTTTTATCATATCAACATGAAGAGAGTTCATCGATGTCATTCCAAAAAAGAAAAGCTTTTAAAACCAGGTAGCTCCACTGGGAATAAGAAGACCCAATTTACATTTTAAGAGCTTTGAAGAAGTAATGCGTCTTTAGAAAATATGGCTGTTAGTGCAACAATAAAAAGAAGCTATGGTGTTGAATGTCCTCGTGTATACGGTATATAGACATTACATTTGTATCAGTGTAGTTTATTTTTTTTTTTATAATACACATATTAGTTATGTATGTTATTATGGCACAGTCATGTGAGAAAGGACTTCCAACTACCAGTCACATTTCAGAATCCTAAATTTGAGCAGTGTTGTAAATAAAAGATATGGCCTTGCTGTTTGTCATGGCTTATTACACTTTGCACAATTTTATTAGCAACTAAATTCAGAAAAAAATTATACATTCTCTAACAGCAAGGATGAGTTCTTGATTGCTACAATTTGCATATGCCTAACATATTCAAGGCTTAATTCACAAAGATTTTTAGTATAGTAAGAATCTCAACTACAAAACTACCTGGATGGAGTTTGCATGTTCTCCCTGTGCCTGCATGGGTTTCCTCTGGGTACTCCGGATTCCCCCCACATGCCAAAGACCTGCTGGTAAATTAATTGGTTCCTGTCTAAATCCTGCCTAATTTGTGTATGTATAAATGTGAGTTAGGGACTTTAAATTGTAAGCTCCTTGCTGTCTATGATGACATGGTTTTCCAGGAAACGTGTTGGGCGGAGCTAGTCCGTAACATCAGCACTCACGTCGTGGACCTGGTGGCGATGTATTACATGCTGTTTTATATTGACGTTTGTGAGTATTTTACTTTGCAGTAAATTCTGCTGTTTTTTCTGGAGATACTGGGCCAAAGTTTTTATGGTTTGTGAGAAATGTAAGTTCATTCCTGGCTCTGGGTGGTAACTTGTTGGATCTTGTGTTGATTTGGAGGAGTCCTGTACTGAGAGGTGAAGCACAGCATTAGAGGAGTGTTATTGATGCTTTTGTCTTTTATAATTTAGAGGATAATATAATGTGATAAGCGCCTATTGTTTGAGATGGTGGTGACGCACTGTGGTGGTAATTGAAGTTGATGGTCCACATCCTCTGATTTACTTTATATCCTGAAGACTTTGGATGAACTTTATTTGTGCACAGATAGACTGTGGTTGGTGCTCATGCACTTTTATGTATATGCACTGTAACACTTTTGATTCTATTTAAATGTGCCTTGGATCACTTTATGTGTTTATGCATTCATATGATTAGGTGTACACATATGGTTGGATATATTTTCGTATATTTTATTCAGTTTATGAATTTTCCAGCACTAAGACACTTTTACTCATTTAAAGAGAAAGCCCACCTTATTGATTTGCACACATCCACTATTCAGATATTTAGTGTTAGGAAGTCTTCCTAATAGTATTGGATCTAACGACATAAAGCACAGGTTTTCATGAGGTTCATTGAGGCGAGGGACTTCTGTGAATGTATAATATACAACTATATAATATAGTAAGTAAATTGTCAACACAATATAAATACCTGTAATAAATAGCCATGCGATTGCCAAACTTCAATAGACTCATCAGAAAATAACTTTTTTAATAAGGCTCCTTATCCTTGTGTGTTAGCTTTGTGAATTTAGTCTATAGTGTTTAAATACTTCTCTGCTGAAAAGTTACATTGATGAAGTGTAATAAAAAATAAAGTAGAACTATGAAAAAACTATCCAATCACATATGCGATATAGCTTGCCCATACCAAAAAGGGATCTCTATTTTTCTAAGTATCCCCCCTACCGGTAGAATCATTGGATGGGTGCTTTCTTGGATAGGGTTATAAAACCTTTACATCTTACATCTCTTACATCATGTAGCTCCTGGCATCATGGATAGCCCTAATATTAAATAGCCACATCTAGCTCTGTTGAGGGTCCTTTAGATCAGTCTTTTTTCAACCAGGGTGCCCAGGCAGGGTTGTCTTGACAAATGCCTAAAAATGTATCAAAAATTGTATACAAGCCAGCGGGTGGATCAAGCCTGCCTTTTAGTTACACAAAGCCATGGGTTTTCATTATGCACCATTATGACTTTCTAGACACTGGCATGCTAGCAACCAATGATGTCATCGGTTAATAAGGAGGATGTCTGTTGCCTCCACAGCATCCTTGTTTGACTCTCCTCTGCCCTCTTCCTCAGAACTTGGGTCACATTAGATGAGTGATGGGGAGACATTGAGGGAGAAGAGAAACATAGGCATATTAGTTAGTACTGGTGTGCATAAGTGTATTTGCTTTAGAAGAATAAATCACCTCTAACTTTGGCTGTCCTACGTGTAGATATTGCTGCATTATGTAAAATGATTAGAACAGTTTTTTACATTTTAGAATTGGGTGCCTCGAGACTGTCCGCAATTTTAAAGGGAGCCTTAACTGAAAAAGGTTGAGAAACACTGTTTTAGATTGACATCATATTATTCTATCTACAGGAGCTTAGAGAAATCATGCAAAAGGCGGGGGGCATGAAAAATACAGATAGGTTTAATAAAAAGAGGCAAATTGCATTTGTTTTAAATGAAAAAACGACCCTTGCTGTGCCCTTTTTTTTACGTATCCCTTATGCCTGTAGGCTCCTCCCTCCTTTTGAATGGTAACCAAAGTTTCTTACCTTCAGTACTTTGTCCAGTGGTCACAGCTCTGATGTCATAATGTACAATTCAGGACCAACAGTCCTTGCATTGGAGGTGATGACACCAATGCCCTGCATTCCAAAACACTGGAGGGAAAAATAGAATGTGAGATGCCAGAGCAGTGAGAGATAGGGTAAGCAAAAGTGCTTTTTGCTAGGAAAAAAAAAGAATTTCATAATTGCAGTGCAGGAGGAGCCCCACTGCAACGATCGTTTTTCTAATTTACCCATAATTCAGGTTTACTTGCCTTAAAAATCCTTGAAAGTGCTCTGAAAGCTATTGGGGTCAGATGAACTTTAAAAGGGTTTTCCAACCAGAGCAATCGCGTCTGACCGTTCGGACCTCTATCACAATACTTGGGATACATGGATCTTATATCAAACTAATGATAAATACTTATGGTAATGGGTCCCTACATTTAATTATCTCACCCATTATGAGATTGTACAGTTGCTACCCTGGTATTCGGATTCTTGTTATGTACCTTTCAGATACTCATAGGAATTAAGCCATTTCTTTGTAAGATATTTATAATATCATTGTCTCTATTATCATTTAGTCTCTGCCATCTTAACCTATCAAAATACTAGGTTAATTTTATTTCTGTTCTTCAATCTCTTTTTGTTTGGATTCTCACTCCCTAATTCTTTAAACAACACGAAAATGTTATTCTTTCTTTAACATCAAAGATTTGAGTATTATCATTTCTTTAATGATTCCCTTGTAATTCATTTTAAACTATTGTTAATTTAACTGTTTGTATATGATATTTGTTTCTCAATAAAAATGTATATTGTGAAAAAAAAAGGGTTTTCCAATGTAGAAGAGCATGCAATATAGTGTGTTTTTACAGGCACCGTTCTGTATGTGGCAATAGGTAAACACAGTATGAAGACTGCTGATAACATTCAAAGCTCTGTACCAAAATATCCATCCCAGAATCACTGAGCTCTGTACCTGAGAACGGTGTATGTCAAGCATCCAAATATTGTAGGGAATGGCTACAGCATGAAAAAACACTGAAAGTAGAAGTATAGAGTTACAAAACAAAACAAGCATTCCTGTTTACCTCCATGCTGCTGCATTGGTGTGTGATGCTGAAGCCGTCCCACGTAGGCTCTAAGACTGAGAACTCAGCAATTACATGACCGCTGATCACTCCACTCTGCTCCTTCAGTGCTCACTGGAGAGCAACTGCTGTGTGCTGAGAGGCAGAGCCATGTGGTCAATTAGGCAATCAAGAGAATCCTGACAATATTGTCAAGATCCTTCTTGTGCCTAGAGAAGAAGAGGAGCAGGGGACCCCAGAAGAGGAGTTAAGGGACCACTCTGTGCAATACTAGTGCACAGAAGATGTAAGTATAACTTTTTTTTTATTTTCATAAAAACAAAAAGGTGCTTTTAGAACCAGTTTAAACTTGTTATACTTGCCATTTAAAAATAAACCTCCTGGCTGTGATGTTTACTGCATGGACCAATTTTCATCTCCTTGATGGAACAGATCAGTCTAGACTCATTTATACAAGATGAGTCCCTCATTGGCCAATATGCACTTCATGTTCAAATTTATAGTTGCTGAAAACATTTCTCTGGTGACAGGCACCAAATTTTATGTCTTTAATTTAATTCAGCATACTGTGTAAGGCATATCATTAAAACTATTGTGATATTAAAATGGAAAGTTTGAAATCCAAGCATGCATCAATATGTTAAAATGAGGAAATACCACCTGTATTTTTGTTCTTCTTCATTCAATTTATTTTTTAATTTCTAATTTGTTTCACTGATATTTGAGGCACTTAAAGCACTTTCTCCTTGTTAGGATTTTCTTGCAAACGATTGCTAATAGTAATAATGATAGTAATGATAGAATGCCCAAATTTAGTATTTCCAGTTACAATCAAGTCGCTGTTTTACTGGCTGGGAAGCATCATACAAAATTCAGAATACATTCCAGCATCCCTGAAGCAAAATTTGCCCTTGGAGATGTAGTAAAACTAATAGGAGACAAATGTACTTCAGCTAATAGGAAATGTGAACTTTAACAAATTCAGGTACCTCCAATCTCAACATTTATCACCCACCTTCTGTCTATTATGTAAATGGAACATCTGCCTGCATGCTTGAGATCTAATCAGTTTCAGTGGCTTTCACTTATGTCCTATTAAAATGATGGCTGGCAATCATATATAGCCGAATGTGGTATTCCAACTACAAAATAATATTTGGACCATTTCCTGCAAAGCAGGAGCAGCATATAAATATTCACCTTTTCTCTGCTGATGGAGCTTCACACCACAGCTTGAAATCATCCTTGTACTTTTCATCCAAGAACACTGTGCATGAGTGTTGGATTTGATTAGCAAAGTGCAAAATATTGGATCTGATTTTTGAAAGCTTGATTGAAAAATGGAAATCAAAACTGAAACTGTTATCCATAGCATCAAATCAGATTTATGTTTTTATTGAAAGTGGGGATCTCATTGCTTGCTATGGACAACTATTCAGTTTTTACTTTTTTTTTTTTTTTTTCATTTACTTGGGTTTCCATAAAATTGCCTTTCTAAACCCTGATTTATAAAAAGGAAGGAAGGAGTGAAAGAAATAGGGTCATAGCAACCAATTATAAGTTACCCAGCTTTATCCAATGCAACACCATTACCTTTTAATTCTCATGTTTGTTAAATTTCCACAGATAAGTATATTAGTATTTTGCATGGTACAGAGAAGTTAACTATGCACTTCTCAAAACAAAACACACCAATAATATTAAAATGATCTGACTATAGTGGCTTTAAAGTGAATTTGTGGCCAGGTTATCTACATTTAAGTATTTAAATATCCTTAACATATTCCTATTACACAATGAGCTTTAAAACAAGTCCCTATTGATCTTGACCGTGGGCACTGAAGTACAAATTATCTTCAAAACTGAGAGCTGAAGTACAGCAGAAGTATTGAAACATTCTCTCTGTATCTCAGTGCACCTTGCTTCCTCCTAACAGAAGTGACTCCCTGCCTCTGCTGTGAACTTTGATGAAAAATTGCTCCACAGTGCCTGCAGCTACATGGTCAGTGTGAGCCTGTTTTTTTTTTTTTTTTTCCAACAATACATTTTTATTGAGTTTTATAAAAATAACAACTTACAGAAGGTATAGGACACATTTTCAAGTTTGTAGTTGTTATGAACAATATATGCATGTAACAGAGAACATTGTAGAGACAGTCAAACACTGAAGATCAATAACATCTTGTTCAAGTAGAGTAAAGCAACCAGAAACCAAAACCTTTGGAAACCAATGTCCCCAAATTTTTTGGAATTTGGTATACATGTTAGTGCTAGGAGCAAGATCCTTTTCTCAAAAGTGAGGTTAAGATACATAATAAGTTTTGAGACATTAGGAGCTTGAACTGTTTGCCAGAGCCTAGGTATGAGAGCCGTGGTGGCTATTAAAATAAGTACAGTGATAGTATGGAATTCTTTAGGAATGTTTTCTATGCCTAAGTGTAGCAAGGCTAATGCTGAATCTGGTTTGAGAAGAAACCCTGTTGTGATATTAACTGGAAAACTTTATGCCAGTAGCTCATTAAGCTTTTGCATGACCATGCAACATGGAAGGGAGTCCCAGTTTGGTTGCATTCTCTCCAACATTGGGAGGAGATATCAGGTGAAAACTTTGCTATGCGGTTCAGTGTCAAGTACCACTGAGAAAGGATTTTTTGTGATAGTTCCCAATGGTTTATGCAAAGAGTGGTATGTTGGAAATATTTTATGGCTGTGAGCTATTGGTTCTCAGAGAATGATTGTTGTAGATCAGTTTCCCAGAGACGCATTGGGGGGTTGTTGTCGTTTAGGAATTGCGTTGCTACAGGAGGTATAGAAAGGGAAGGTTTGGAGCATTGTTTTAAGAATGCTAACATCCGTAAGTAACTAAAAACTTCCAGAGGTGGAATGTTGAAGGAGCTTTGTATGTATTCAAAGGGTAAAGGTTGAGAGTCAGTTATTAGATCCTCTGCCCAAAGGACTCCAGATTCCTTCCACCTTTTTGTGGAGAGGTGGGGAATGTGGAATTTGTTTCGAGGATTCTATGGACTTTTTATTGAATTAGTGTTCTCCAAGCAGTCAATGCTACTTTTATGGTAGTTGGAAGGGAAGAAGTATCTATTCTTTTCCAGCTATCTGTTGTAGAAGATTTTTAAGATCCTTAGGGCGCATTAGGAAGGATTCTATGTCTTGCCATAAATTGTCTGGGGTTAGGGTGAACCACTATTTTAGTTGGGTACATTGAGTGTCAGTCCAATAGTCTGGTATGTCTTTGGAACCCACTAGTCCACTACTTTGTGTGTTTAATAAGGTGGGTATGGGGACATCGGGCTCTTTTGCCTTTCCAAACAAACCTCTTGGTTATGTATACAAGGGATTTTAAGTGTGGGGAGTTCACCGGGATAGGGAGTCCTAAATAGATAAAGGATTTGTGGTAGAATCATCATTTTTAATGTAGCCAGTCTGCCCATTCAGGAGAGCTCACATCTTGAGTATTGATGACTTTCATTTTGCAATTTACTGATAAGTGGTTTTTAGTTATCCTCAGTTAAATGTTTGGTAGGAAATGTCAAGGTGATGACTAAGTAAGGTATCCCTTTTGCTGACCAGTAGGGATGATCGAACTTTTCAAAAGTTTGGTTCGACCAGAACACCCGAACTTCCCGAAAGTTCGGCCCGGATTTCAGAACCCCCCTTTGAAATCAATGGGACTTTTAGTCTTTAGTCTTAGTGTACAACTTTTGCATGACATAATTATCCAATGCTAATCTGTTGGTTTATGAGCCCATATTTTTGTATGTGCCCTAGGACTATGTCCTTGATGTGTCTTTCCACTGCTCAAAGGGAATAAGCTACCTAAGGATTGTATAGAACAAACAATAGAAAAGATTGTATAGAACAAACAATAAATGGGCTTGTGGTTAGAGTTAACCATGCATACCTTATACTGTATATAGCTACATAGATCCTAAGGGGTTAAATTAATAAAATTTGAGAGTACAAAATCTGGTGCAGCCATGCATGGTAGCCAATCATCTTCTAACTTCAGCTCGTTCAGTTAAGTTTTGGTAAAAAAAAAAGAAAAAAAAAACTGAATGCCGATTGCTTTCTATGCAGAGGTATACCAGATTCAGTATCCTGAGGAAGACATCTAAGTGTTTTTGAAGTTGTCAACACTCTCAGGGAGGGAGTTCTACATTTTTCACTGCAATAATAGTAAAGAACTCTTTCTGAATTGTAAGGGTAAACTTCCTTTCTATCAACCTGAAATCATGACTGCCTGTCCTCTCCAGGGACCTTAGAGTAAAAACATAATTACAGTTACTGGAATCACCTTTGATATACAGTATGGTGCATTGTATTCATATTCTCTTAAATGCCTCTTCTCCACTATGTAATATATATATATAGCTGATCCTCTAACCCCCTTATTATTTTGGTTGTTGCTGAACTCTTTCTAATTCAACAGTGTCTTTCTTAAGTATTGGTGAAAAAAACAAAACTGCATATTCAAGATGGGGCCGAAGCAGTATTTTAGAAAGATGTTGAAGTATTGATTTATCACTTGAATGCATTCCCCAAATTCATGAGTTTTTTTGCTAGCTTTGTTACCTGCCGCTTGGTGTTGCAATGTATTGCTAAGTCTGTGATCTACTGTACAAGCACCTCCAGAACCTTTTCCATCACTGGAATACTGTGTATTTTGCATATATATTTTTTTGACATCCAAGTGCACAACTTTACATTTCTCAATATTGAGCCTCATCTGTCATGTAGTTGTCCATCCCCTTATGTTATCAAGGTCTTCCTGTAATGATGCTACATCCTGTGCCAAATGTATTTAACTGCATCATTTTGTATCATCAGCAAACACTAAAATTAAGCTTTTAATTCCATTAAATTCTAAAATGTAATTAAATTATAATAGACTGGCCCAGTAGAAAAAAAAGATATATAAGGAATAAAAAAAGTCCCTTACTGTAATTTTTCAGCGATATCTCCCCATATTCATTAGTCACATGGTCCAGTCGGGATACACTGGAAAAAATGACTGAAAAATTATTTCAACTGGTGCCATGATTGTTGACCCCTGAGCACAATAAATCATATGTTCTTGACACAGAACTAGATGTAATCATTCAATATCACCCTGTAAATACAATTAAGCCAGGTCTGACATACCTGGCAAAGGAGCAGGGTAAATTTCACTGGCCACTTCCATGTATTTGAAGATTTTTTCAGGAATTGCACTGAATGTTGGGAAGAAGAGCAGTCTTTCCCAAAATCATGCTATATACTTACAATTGTTTTCCCCAGATCCAGTTATCTGTATCCTGAGATATCAACTTGGGATAATAATATTCTAAATGAAAATGGCATCTGTTATCCATGAAAATTCAGTAGAAAAAGAATGCAAAAAATAAATAAATAAAATGTCATATTGCACAGTGTGCGCCATCATCAATCTTTTTCTTATTAAAAAATTATGAGGAGCAAGATTAAACTATTTAATGAGAACAGAATGCTAGGAGTTGATCAAACAAATCAGGGCAGCAATCCCACTGGTAAAATTTCAAATAGATATATTTTTTGCTGTTATTATGAAGCACTACTTTATTATGCAGACATTTTCCACAAGTATATATCAAAATACAACTTTAATAAGACTTTTCAGAGCTAGCGCCTAATTAAAGACAAGCACAGGTAAATCTGTCTCAGGATTGTCTGTTCTTATATAGCAGCTGATCCATGACGGGCTACATGGGAAACATTACATGGACACTGGAGATTTTCTAAGCCCCTATTATATTATGTTGTATGCAGACTAATTCTCAGGTGCAATAAATCCAGCCCATAACAAATGCACAATAATAATCAGCTCATTAACTCATCAGATATTTCCAGAAGCTTCAAGATATGGTTAGGGAACAGGGGAGTACAGGAAACTTGGGTTATGGGCTGATTAAATCACATTATCATGTGTGGAATTATAAAACTCTATAATGACCAAGATAACATGAAAGTGTTCTTGAAAGTTTTCTTTTTCATGGTTTCTGGGACTTAATGCTGAGAAAATAAAACGTAACAAAATTGAAACTGAACTCCAAATTTAAAGCTAAATACATTGTTGAACTACATACAGCTGTCCAAAAAACTGGTAAATGCGTTCAACCAATGTGTTCTTGTAGTTCAAAACCTCTGTTAGACAGTAGACAGCAACACTTTTCTAAGGACTTTAACTTTCTCTACTGCAGTTAAACATTACAGTTTGGTCAAAATCTGCTCACAGCCTGTGACTGGTTAATAAAGAGGAAATCTTCATTATGCTTTCTTCTCTTATAAGCACAGTCAAGCTTTTGAGTGAATGTTGCTATATTGGATACTATTCCTAGTTCTGTCTTATATATATATATATATATATATATATACATTTTTTTTTTAATAATTAATACATAACTGGAACAAAAAATGTGTTTTCTGCAGCAAAATATATAACCAATGTAAAATAAAAAAAGAGAGCTTGTTTTTTTACCATTATTAATACCTGTGGACATTGCTTAAGTCATTTGGTTTCTGGCCTTACTAGCGATGTTGAGATCATGGAAGAAAAAAAAACATAGCAGCATATTCTTAGTTATATCCAGTGGGAACCATCTGTCTCCTTTCTTTCCAGCTATAACTTTGATTGGCCAATTGGGAAAGTGTAGGATAATAAATGAGAATGAACCGATCGGCAGAATTTACTGAACTCATTCCAAAAGTTGTAGTTTTGAAAGTGTTTTGTTATGACAAGTGAAATTAAATTACAGTGACTTTTGTGATTAGATAACAATCCTAAATGAAGGTTGCAGTGGTAGATGTATAGCTCTAAAGCTTTCAAAAATCCTGTTAAGCCAGCTGCATGCTAAGGACGTGAAACTTAAAATGTAAGTGCATGCCTTTATACAAGTATTTATTATTTGAAAAGTGATAGTGGAAACCTTCACAATATTCCAAGGGAGATGATTAATTATTCTGGGGCAGGCAGGGATGGACATAATAGGGTTTATTTACTTAAGGCAAATAGGCTGTACACTCTGCAAGGGAATTTTCACTTTGCAAGGGAATTTTCATTTAGCTTAGTGAATGTAGTAAAACTTAACTTTGCAAAGAATAAATGTGTAAGCAAAAATAAAAAAAAAATGTATTTTTGTTGCATATGAGTCGGTGATTGAAGTGTGCAAAGCTTCGCCTCATTTACTAAGAAAATAGGAAATTCCCTTGCAACGTGAATAGTCTATTTGCCTTTAGTAAATCAAACTCAATGGTGATCTTTCGGCACTGCATGGGTTAAGATCAGTAACTGCAAGTTTGAAGTATTGGCGCTGCTCATCCATCCCCATTGTGGGAGTTATCCAGAGTCACTGCAAGGAAGATTTCTACACTTAACAGCAGCCTGCAGGACATAGGACACACTTCATTAAAGGTAAGGTATGTCCCTGGTGCTGTATAAAATGTAACTAAACTTCAGCTTGAAAGAGTACCTGTCTTACCATAATAAATATTTAGGTGTAACAAGTAGTGATAACCCAAACACATCTCGGTTCAGTTTGAACACTGTTTGGGGAGCATGAGCAAAGATGAATGTTAAAGTGAAACATTAAAAATGCAAGACTTTGTTAAATAACATGTCTGGTGATGCCCTGGTGCTTTCTGTGCAATTTATACAGCATTCTACAACAACACAGACAATTACAAAGAAAAAAACGTGTGTTTAAATTGCTGACAAAATAATAGTTCCTGGCTGCTTCATTCTGTTTGTAATTAAAGCAAGTAGGGATTCCATTTATCTATACCAGATCCTTATACTAGGTCTGCTATAGATAATAATGGGGGACACCAACACACAAAAAAGGTATTGGGTCCCCCCATAGCTCATGCTAGGCCTGGTCTGATATGAGATTTAAGAGGGAGCACAAGAAAAAAATGGAGTGTAGTCATCCCCAAATTCCATAGCAAACTGTGCAGGTTTAGTATGGATTTAGAAAAAAGAATCATAGCAGACTCTTATCTGAACATGCAGCCTGGATGGCCAGAATATTGGGAACAAGAGTACGCCCCTCCTTCTGAACCATACCAAGCCACATTTCCTCAACATTGGGGAGTTCCTTGCCAGGGGGGACCCTCTTAGCAGAGCCCCTTGTTCCCATATTTATAAGGTCAAGGGTCTCCTCTCTACAACCCTGACCCAGTGGTTGGGGGGTGTGCATGGGTGGCTTATCAGAATCTAGAAGTCTCCTTTAACAATAAGGTTATACGGGTACACTCCTATGTGAATGAGTATGGGGTACATAATATCCCTACTCCTTCATAAAAAATGTAAACAGTAAATAAAAAACACACACATAAAGTTTTTGACAAGTCCTAAATAGTAGTCCCACAGGGCACATCCATTATCAGTCACATCATTGAACTATGTAGATCAACATCAATAGCGATGCCCAACACTCGCCAACCTGCCAAAAGAAGAAAAGCTGCTGACACAATTTTACCCTAATAACTGTTCACCCACTTCTGACAGCTCTGGTGGGTGTCAGCTGATATATGAATAAAGGGGCAGAGTCTCCTGGGTGACATCTTTGGCCATACTTAGACATGATTATGTTTAGTCGACAACATCACTGGGATCCCTGTGACGTAATTGACCAAATATTATTATATCCAAATACCCCCCCCCCCAAGGTTACCCCCCCCCATATTGAGGGAATGTGGCTTGGCATGGCTCTGGCAGGCTGCATGCTTGGACAAGAGTCTGGTATGGATTTTTTAGGGGGTCCCAAGCTATTTTATTTCAGTTTTTGCTTAGGATCCCACTCAAACATGGAATTTAGGGAAGACCTAATACTTTGGTTTTTTGTTTGTTTGTTTCTTTTCTGCCTGTGATCCCCATTAAAATTCATACAAGACCTGAAGGGCATGGTATGGATTTTTGGGGATCCCACAGTTTTTTTCTTTTAAATATCTCATATTCCTTTACTTACATGGCAGGGATTCACTGCCATTTCAGTGAATGGGGTTCTGTGATGTCAGTAGTTGTTGCGGATTTAGCCATGACTGCACCCTTTGGTGTCCTTTCCAACTATTGACAGCAGGAAGCTGGTATGTATAATAGGGGAAATAATACCGCTATTATACCTGATTTTTTTGCCCCCACTGAACAGGTAAGTGCACCAAAAGGAATGATAACCATAGCATGGATGATGGTCTTGCAGCTCCAAAGCCAGAGAGGAGGAAAATCTACAAATATACTTTAATAGTAAGAAAAAAAACACAGCGTACTAATCATTGTGCATAAAAAATGTTCAATATATTATAAACAATCAAAAAAATGTACTCATAAAAGCCCTGTGGCACATCAACAGCTCATCCTGCTGCCCTCTAAAAGGGAACCACCTGGTGGCCAGCAGTGGATCTAAAAGAACCAATGGTTTGGAGGATGCAGTGCAAAGACCCACTAACAATGTATTAGTACAGTGGCATCTTTGTTGCTCCAGGGAAACTGGCAAGGCTCCACTTACTGCCAAGGCTACATATTTTGGGGATCAACACCATTATCAAGCACTTGTCTATGCCAAGAAGCTGCTGCTACTGATAGCTACCTTGGTTGCAATAATGTATGGAATGCTAATTAGGATAACAAGCTCAATAAAGTATATAAAATATCTGCCAACATCCCAAATGTAAATAGGCATAAGCACAACTGTGCAGAAAAACCCCTCAGGGACTTTTAGGGCAGAATACAGATGGTAGGTTAGATTAAAAGGCGAAATGCCAATTTTTATTTTTTAATGCAGAGTAAAAAGAGGGACATCAGTCCAATAAAATTATTGAATTCAAGCAAACAATTTTTGTAAAAAAGACAAACTATATTGTGCACATACAGAGTCTACCAATTACACCAATATATACCCCAGATGACTGCCAGAAATACACTTGGTCTGCTTGGGAAAGAATCTTGAATGCATCCTGACATGTTTTGGAAGATTTCCTTCTTCAAGGGAATTGGTGGGTATATAGAACTAATCAATGGATATACATAGTACATAGCAATCCTATCAGGTGGGACTGGTGCAGGCCACCCTCCAGAAAGTATGCAAGTCAACAGCATGTGGACCTCTGTGTAACCACAAGGACCAAGGAGAAAAGGAGCGCCCAATAGAAAGGTAGACACACTGCTCAAAAAAAAAATTAAAGGAACGCTTTTTAATCAGAGCATAGCGTCAAGTCATTTAAACTTCTGGGATATTCATCTGGTCAGTTAGGTAGCAGAAATTAACAACAGGTACACTAGATGGGCAACAATGAGACAATCTCCAAAACAGGAATGGTTTTACAGGTGGAGTCCACTGATATTTGTTTTCCCCTACTCATCACATCAATACATACCACTGCCAGAAGGTTTGCTGTGTCTCCCAGCACAGTCTCAAGAACATGAAGAAGATTCCAGGAGACAGCCTCCTAAAAGGCCCCTAACCCATCAGCAGGACCAGTATCTGCTCCTTTGTGTAAGGAGGAACAGGATGAGTACTGTCAGAGCCCTACAAAATAACCTCCAGCAGGCCAATGGTGTGAACTCTAAACAAACAATCAGAAACAGACTTTATGAGGGTGGCCTGAGGGCCCAACATCCTTTTGTGGGCCCTGTGCTCACTGCCTGGCATCATGGGGCTCGATTGGCATTTGCCTTTGAACACCAGAATTGGTCCGCCACTGGCACCCTGTGCTTTTCACAGATGACAGCAGGTTCACCATGAGAACATGTGACAGATGTGAAAGGGTCTGGAGACATCGTGGAGAACGTTATGCTGCCTGTAACATCGTCCATCATGACCTGTTTGGGGGTGGGTCAGTGATGGTCTGGGGAGGCATATCCATGGAGGGACGCACAGACCTCTACAGGCTAGGCAATGGCACCCTTACTGCTATTAGGTATCGGGATGAAATCCTTGGACCCATTGTCAGACTCTACGCTGGTGCAGTGGGTCCTGGGTTTTTCCTTGTGCACAACAATGCCTGGCCTCAAGTGGCGAGAGTATGCAGCCAGTTCCTGGAGGATAAAGGAATTGATACCATTGAATGGCCCCCATGCTCGCCTGCCCTAAATCCAATAGAACACCTCTGGGACATTATGTTTTGGTCCATCTGCAGCCACCAGGTTGCAGTCTGTTCAGGAGCTCAGTGATGCCCTGGTCAAGATCTGGGAGGAAATACCCCAGGACACCATCTGTCATCTCATTAGGAGCATGCCCCGACATTGTCAGGCATGCATACAAGCATGTGGGGGCGGCCATATAAACTACTTTTGAGTCGCTGCAATGAAATTTCACAAAATGGACTAGCCTGCTGCATCATTTTTCCATTAAACAATGTGGCATCCTTTTGTTCCTAACACATTACCAAGCCCATATCAGTATAAATATCCAGCATGTTATTTTTCCTTGTTTGAGATCTGATGCATTTTCAAAGTGTTTCTTTAATTTTTTTGAGCAGTATATAAAAAGTGATAAGGATAAGACATAAATATATGAAAATAATTATTACCAGTATATTATAATGATAATATTGATGGCATTTCAATGCTGGACATATCTTGAAGGAGGACCACTACTTTTTAGGTCTTTTAACATATCTCACTTATAGTTTATATAGCATTCATTATATTACCTAGAGGACTATATGCTGTACATATACACTTTGATTATTTATTTGTTTCTTTCTTATGCCATCTTTACGATATGTTAACCTGATTTGCTATAAATATTATTTTCATGGTTTATCGATTACTTATTTTTATTTTTCATTTTTTTGCTGTCTCTTTTATGTTGTGTACAGACTAGCATAAAAATCTCTTTTGCTGTTTTACCTCACTGTATGAAATATACATGCATACATTTTGGCACACCATAAATTCATATGTGATGATTATAGCGAACATAACTACACTCTGTCTATCAATTGTGTTTCTGCATTGTCATCCAGTCACTAGTGTTCCTGATGGAGACAACAACAGGCATTGCACAGGCATGGTCCACTGTTGTCACCATCAGCAAACTCCCATGCAGCCATCACTAGAGTACATGCAGGCAGGAAGTAGCACTGAAATTTCACAAAGTGTAAAAAAATGGTGAAAACAGTATTTTGTTTTTGAAAATGGCAGCTGTTTATTACACACACTACTTTAGCAAACTGTCATTCAGTTGGGGTTTACAAATATCTTCCTCATGATAACTCTTGGTTCACTGCACCTGAAACGAAATTAGGTTTGGGTGAATACGTTGTTTATTCTCTATTAACCATATATACACACGTAGCAAAGTCAACAGCTGAAATGTCTGAAATAACATAAACACCATTAATTATGTGGAAATACGAACAGTCTGTCTGATTGCAGGAGAAGTATGATGACTGATTTAAATCAGTAAAAATGACAAGAAAGCCGGATTTTGATTATTAAAAATGATTATGTTTTCTGGCTGCCAGTTTTCAACAAAACTGCTTGGAGGTGTAGGATTCTTTGACTTGAATAAATATAGATGTACAGTAAAACAGTGTGCGCAGACACCCACATGCCAGTACAAATACAGTGGGTACGGAAAGTATTCAGACCCCGTTAAATTTTTCACTCTTTGTTATATTGCAGCCATTTGCTAAAATCATTTAAGTTCATTCTTCTTCCTCATGAATGTACACACAGCTCCCCATATTGACGGAAAAACACAGAATTGTTGACATTGTTGCAGATTTATTAAAAAAGAAAAACTGAAATATCACATGGTCCTAAGTATTCAGACCCTTTGCTGTGACACTCATATATTTAACTCAGGTGCTTTCCATTTCTTGTGATCATCCTAGAGATGGTTCTACACCTTCATTTGAGTCCAGCTGTGTTTGATTATACTGATTGGACTTGATTAGGAAAGCCACACACCTGTCTATATAAGACCTTCCAGATCACAATGCATGTCAGAGCAAATGAGAATCATGAGGTCAAAGGAACTGCCTGAAGAGCTCAGAGACAGAATTGTGGCAAGCCACAGATCTGGCCAAGGTTACAAAAAGATTTCTGCTGCACTTAAGGTTCCTAAGAGCACATTGGCCTCCATAATCCTCAAATGGAAGACGTTTGGGATGACCAGAACCCTTCCTAGAGCTGGCCGTCCGGCCAAACTGAGCTATCGGGGGAGAAGAGCCTTGGTGAGAGAGGTAAAGAAGAACCCAAAGATCACTGTGGCTGAGCTCCAGAGATGCAGTCAGGAGATGGGAGAAAGTTGTAGAAAGTCAACCATCACTGCAGCCCTCCACCAGTCGGGGCTTTATGGCAGAGTGGCCCGACGGAAGCCTCTCCTCAGTGTAAGACACATGAAAGCCCACATGGAGTTTGCTAAAAAACACCTGAAGGACTCCAAGATGGTGAGAAATAAGATTCTCTGGTCTGTTGAGACCAAAATATAACTTTTTGGCCTTAATTCTAAGCGGTATGTGTGGAGAAAACCAGGCACTGCTCATCACCTGTCCAATACAGTCCCAACAGTGAAGCATGGTGGTGGCAGCATCATGCTGTGGGGGTGTTTTTCAGCTGCAGGGACAGGACGACTGGTTACAATCGAGGGAAAGATGAATGCGGCCAAGTACAGGGATATCCTGGACAAAAACCTTCTCCAGAGTGCTCTGGATCTCAGACTGGGCCGAAGGTTTACCTTCCAACAAGACAATGACCCTAAGCACACAGCTAAAATAACGAAGGAGTGGCTTCACAACAACTCCGTGACTGTTCTTGAATGGCCCAGCCAGAGCCCTGACTTAAACCCAATTGAGCATCTCTGGAGAGACCTAAAAATGGCTGTCCACCAACGTTTACCAACCTGACAGAACTGGAGAGGATCTGCAAGGAGGAATGGCAGAGGATCCCCAAATCCAGGTGTGAAAGACTTGTTGCATCTTTCCCAAAAAGACTCCAGGCTGTATTAGATCAAAAGGGGGCTTCTACTAAATACTGAGCAAAGGGTCTGAATACTTAGGACCATGTGATATTTCAGTTTTTCTTTTTTAATAAATCTGCAACAATGTCAACAATTCTGTGTTTTTCTGTCAGTATGGGGTGCTATGTGTACATTCATGAGGAAGAAGAATGAACTTAAATGATTTTAGCAAATGGCTGCAATATAACAAAGAGTGAAAAATTTAAGGGGGTCTGAATACTTTCTGTACCCACTGTATGCCTCTTATAAGAAAGAACTTAGTGAACATTATTTTTGTTTATTATATCCTAGTAAAGATATTTTGCAAATCTGCTAGACCCCTTCAAATTACTTTGTGCCTAGAATATGATAGCATCTTGTCTTTGCAACAGTTATCTGTACCCTTCTCATATAGCAATTAAGAGGTCTAGACATTTATGCTAGAGTCCTAACAGTTGTAGGTCCAGCAAACCTATGACCCCATGAAATACTGTCACCAGCCTATATGCCTTTCAGAATTGAGAATGTGTTTAAATGGGATTTTCACCCTTTTTACACACCTACCTATTGTTAACCACTTGCCGACCGCCGCAAGTACATTTACTGCCGCAGTCAGCCCCATACAGGCAAAGTGACGTAGTACTATGTCGCTAGTCTGAGAGCCTCTAGGGGGCGAGCGCGCACCGCCGGAGGCGCGCTCCTGCCCCCGCTTGTTCCCTGACATGTCCGCGCGTCACTCACGATCTCCCGGTGGAGAGGGAGAAAGGCAGGCGGCTAATGTAAACAAAGCCGCCTGTCATTCTCCCTGATCTAACTGCAGAGACTGTACGATCCTGCTATGTAGGATCGTATGTCTCTGTGGTTACATCACTAGCCACACCCCTTTACAGTTAGAAGCTCGCCCCTAGGGACACATTTAACCCCTGTATCTCTAATAAAGTTAACCCCTTCCCTGCTAGTGTCATTTTTACAGTAACAGTGCATATGTATAGCACTAATTACTGTAGTAATGTCACTGGTACCCCCAAAAGTGTCAAAAATGTCAGTCAAGGGTCCGATCTGTCTGCCGCAATGTCGCAGTCCCACAAAAAAAATTGCAGATCGCCGCCATTACTCGTTAAAAAAAAAACAATAAAAATGACAAAAATCTTTCCCTTAGTTAGTAAACACAATAACTTTTGCGCAAACCAATCAAAATAAGCTTATTGCAATTTTTTTTACCAAACATATGTAGCAGAAAACAAATTGGCCTAAAATGTTAAAAAATTTTGCTTTTTACATTTTCTTTTTGGGAATTTCATATAAAAAAATGTAAAAAATATTGTTATTTTTTCAAAATTGTCGCTCTTTATTTCTTTATAGCGCAAAAAGTAAAAATTGCACAGGTGATCAAATACCACCAAAAGAAAGCTCTATTTGTGGGAAAAAAGGGACGTCAATTTCATTTGGGTACAGCTTTGCACGACCGTGCAATTTTCCATTAAATTCATGCAGTGCCGAATCGCAAAATAGGGCCTGGTCAGGAAGGGGGTAAAATCTTCCAGAGCTTAAGTGGTTAAAAGACACTAGGCACTTCCACACATTCAGTGACCCAAGATGGACCAAGAAGAATCAAGGGTACGTCATTATCTTTGCAGTGCTGCAGTCAAGTTTGCCACTTGCTAAAACTGTCACCAGCCTATATGCCTTTCAGAATTGAGAATGTGTTTAGATAGGCTTTTCACCCTTTTTACATACCCACCTATTGTTAAAAGACACAAGGCACTTCCACACCTTCAGTGACCCAGTGACCCTAGATGGACCAAGAAGAATCAAGGGTACGCCGTTCTCTTTGCAGTGCTGCAGTCAAGTTAGCCCCTTCCTAATACTGTCACCAGCCTATATGCCTTTCAGAATTGAGAATGTGTTTAGATAGGCTTTTCACCCTTTTTACACACCCACCTATTGTTAAAAGACACTAGGCACTTCCACACCTTCAGTCACCCAAGATGGACCAAGAAGAATCAAGGTTACGTCATTCTCTTTGCAGTGCTGCAGTCAAGTTAGCCACTTCCTAATACTGTCACCAGCCTATATGCCTTTCAGAATTGAGAATGTGTTTAGATAGGCTTTTCACCCTTTTTACACACCCACCTATTGTTAAAAGACACCAGGCACTTCTACACCTTCAATGACCCCAGATGGACCAAGAAGAATCAAGGTTACGCAATTCTCTTTGCAGTGCTGCAGTCAAGTTTGCCACTTCCTAAAACTGTCAACAGCCTATATGCCTTTCAGAATTGAGAATGTGTTTAGATAGGCTTTTCACCCTTTTTACACACCCACCTATTGTTAAAAAACACCAGGCACTGCCACACCTTCAGTGTCCCCAGATGGACCAAGAAGAATCAAGGGTACGCCATTCTCTTTGCAGTGCAGAGTATTTTAAACACATGAGCAGTTTGAGATGATGCAAACAGAGGGTTAAAATTAAAGACATTTCAAAAATCATTATAATAAATACAACATTTATCTCATCTTTTTCCGCAACTAAGTCACTAAATATTTAATTAAGGATAATATTGAGTGTTACCTTCTTTCCTGAAAGTCATATGCTGAATCTTAAACAAAAAAAAAAACATGAAGGGATAAAATTTGAGAAATAGCAGCTCATCACATCGAACCTCAATGACTCTGAGCAGCAGAGGGTGGGGACTCTCTTATGAAGATTCATTGCATTGTTTCAGACTACTAAGCAAAGAAAGCAGGTCTGGCAGAATGTCTACCATAATGAAAAATATTCTTTGTTTGTAAAAATAAATGAGCTTATTCCATCTATCCTTTGCATTTTTTTTTATTCAAGAGCTGAAATTGTGTATTTGAGTCGGGAAAGCAAAGTTTTTAAGATTTGTGCCACAAATTTTAACCTGTAGTGATTTAATACATGTACCATATGCTCACTACAAAAAAAGCAAATATCCCCTTCATCCACACTGTTGGAAAAAGTATATATCCAATAAAAAATGTGAATATAACACATAAAATTGTGATACTTAAAGAAAATAATATTACAAAAATAAATATACTAATAATGTGGGTGACTACAGTGCTGCCCTAATAAAGTGCATTCAATTAATGAGTAACACATTCCTCTATTGTGATGTGATTTGATTTGATACTGCACTCGGCACTTTTTTCATTAGCACTTTTTACCACCGTTTGCACTTTATCTTTAGCACTTTACCAAATGTTTATTTTGTACCACAATAGATGAATGTTTTGGTCATGTTTTAAATGCCCTTTATTAGGGCAGAGCTGTAGTCACTACACATCATTAGATTAGGTTAATTAACCGTCAACACAGCAGCAGCCTGACCAATAAACTACTTACCCAAAAGGATTCACAGACATTTGCACGGGTCCACACCCATTAAAAATATAAATATACATCACTACTGCTGCTTTAACAATACCTAAAAAATGTATTAAAAATTATATCACAAGATGTAAAGTCACTTTCGTACATTGGGGCATGGCTTTATGGGGCAAACAAGAAGTGACGTCAGGCGGGTTCCGGCTTAGTGAAATTCTGAATGGGAGCAGTTTTTTTTTATCTAATGTGATATAACTTTTGATGATCTTTATATTGTAGGTAGTAATAAATAAAATCATCTGGTTTTGAATGTATAACACTATTTGAGTGTTTTTGTGCTCCTTGTGGGAAAACCGGAACCTGGGGTGTGAGAGAAGAGAGGAGAACTGTACATGTTTTGGTGACCAGCATTAACTCACGACCTTCTTTTGAAGCGAGACATGACTGTCTGGTAATAACAGAGGTATATATATATATATATATATATATATATATATATATAGTGAGTTTTCCATCTACTGGGAGAGAATAATTACTGCGAGCACTGTGTTGGTGCATCATTTAGATCACATGTATGACTTTACACTTTGTGATTTTGTCTTTTTTGATATTTGTGCTATATGCTGCTACTTTAAGGTGCCAGCATGTAGTTTCAGCTTTTATCTAGAATGCTCCAGAAGCCCCAAAACCAGGAATACCTTCATTACCAAAATTAACCCATAGCTATAAACTTTTCATATCAGGCGCATCCTTGGTGGTCCAGGTGAGCAGGGCATCAAGGCATATGTGGTGGTCAACATGAGCAAGATTCAGCTTCCTGGTTGAAGTTGGTGTCCCGAGGTGTTGGAGAAAAAAAGCTAGCTATATGTTGGGACCTGAAGGTTCTGGAGGTATTGCATGTTAGCAATATTATAGACATACAGGTAAATTTAAAGAGGTCTTCCTTACTTGAAAATGTAAACAGCAACAAAAATATAACTGCAAAAATATAATTGCAGTACTCATGGCCCTGTGCCTAGAGGCAGAATAGATAGAAGGGCAGCAGGGAGGAATATTTAAAACCTGTCTGCATTCACTTTTATTGGCCTGACTCAGCAACCTTTTAACACATTCAGTTTAACTACAGCATAAAGCAAAAACTGTACTCATAATTCCATGTGCATGAGTCACTAAAAATGTAAAATAATTACAAGGGTTTGCGATAGGCTGCTTACACATTTTGACGTGTATGTAAACCTTAAAATTGATATTCAAGTAATGAATTCTCATTTTAATAAAGAATCTTCTTTACGTTTCTTTTTGTGCAGATCTGGGTGATCATATCAATTCCTTTAGCATTTTGACAACAACAAGTGCAGACACAGAGCTGTGCTGATATGGTCAGTTTGTATTTTTCAACTCTGTAATAAGAACAAGAGGACGCCATATCAATGCACACTAAGCCTGTAGTCTTATAGTCAGCTTGGCTGTCATGGCTCCTATCTAGCCCTGTTTTGCTTGATTGTTAGCAACTTTCCCCAGCGTCCTATATGTCATTTGCTGTCTTCCCTTAGATATGCCCCCCACACCCAGGAACAGGGATGGGCAGGCACATGACAGCTTACTAAAACTACAAAACGAAGGAATACAAGCAATTATTTTGGTAAAAGATGTTTATTGGACTATTAGATAGTTGCTTAAATGTGATAGATTTTTCTTATTTGACTTTGACATTTACATTATAAAGCCAGGATATGGCAGTGAATACCTAAGATAGTGTTTCTATCTTAGTAGTAACATAAAATCAGTATTATTGTTTTTTTTTTTTTTTTTTACTGAGGAATGTATTTAAAGTGTAAGTTCACCTTTACAGAAAATCTGTAAGGTGACCTTACACTGGATCCCCTCCTTATCCCCCCAGGTCCGCCTGTACCAGTGTCCCGAGATCTCCCGCTGTTAGACACCAGGAGGACGCTTCACAGGTCCAGGCCAGGGATTTAAAATTCCCGCAGCTTTATCTCCCATCCTTACCTCTCAGCATTTACGTAAAGGAGGCATTCTAATTGGTAAGCACCATCACATGGATGGGGCTGACCAATCAGAATTTGTCTAACCTGTCCTGTCAGTGCTGGAGGAGAAGAGAGAAAGCTGCGGGGATTTCAAATCCCCGGACCGGGGAAGCGGCGTCCCAGGGTCTAACAGTGGGGGATCGCGGGACACTGGTACAGCAGAATCAGGGGGATGGGGAAGGGGATTCATTGTAAATTCACTCTACAGATTTTCTGTAAAGGTGAACTTGCACTTTAATTTTTGGAAAAGGGAGTTGAGTGGAATTAATGGAAAAATAAAGAAACTCAGAATGAATAAGCTGTATGTACTAGACCAAAGAAGTGTTCCTTGTTGCCCTCTTTGTAAGTCAGTTCTCAAAAGAGGTGGTGTCACATGCCTTCCTGCTTCTGTTCCCTTTTATCCACTGTGATTGAGTTGCAGTTTATCATTGCTGATAGCTACACTCTTATGTGAATGACTGGTGCAAAGAACTGCAGTAATGGTGATGAAATGGGCAGTATTGAACACAGCAGTATTCTTAATGTATTTTTATGTTTTACCTGCATAATCTTTTTAATATTAAACTCAACAATCATTTATTCTGAAGGACAAAGCCAACTTTTTGAAATGTGTGGCACATAACTAACTTTTATTCTGCTCTTTGATTGAAATTAGTAGCTAGAAAGCATGAGTGGCTTCATTGATTATTATACAGAGCAGACACAAAGCCCTTCTGACCAGCTAATTACAAAGCATCACGCAATCCATCCCTGCATAAAATGGAGCTCTGGCTTTCCAAATTTGAAAATCAATTAGCCCTTGACTTGTGCGGGTGTAAGTCACTGTGGCAGCTGAGTTATCATTAGCTCCTCTATTACTAGCAGCACGAGGGTCTACTTGACAAAGAACCTACATGATCGGGCCCCACCTTTGAATTAATTTAGCAATGTTCTATTCATGCTGTGATTTCTCATTCTCATTCACATGTAGAATATCACTTCTTTCTGTATATATGTAGAATTCCTCCTCTACGGATGTCTTAGAAAAGTGGTGTGTCAGACTAATATTTGGCTCTCGTAGTTGGATCATTGTCGCATGGTGGGGTGAAAAACAGTTGGGTGCCAGCCACTTTAGTCTTTAATCTAGATAAATAGCAGGTAAAGTATATATATGGGTTTTTTTGTTGTTGTTCCACCTAGTCGGCTTAATGAAAAAAATGACAGATCGCTGTATTAATACAAGTGAATGTTAGTGTGGCGATCTCCCCTGCCAAGCTATTGTATTCTGACAAGGGGTCTGCCCCCCCTCCCTCAGAACACACTGATCAGAGCTCAGGGCCATTGGCTTAAACTGCTGATCAGATGCTGGTTTTCCAACATGCTTGTTGTCTCCAAATTTTCTAAACAATGGGCCAGTTTACTATCCCTCAGACTTTAGGGGGCTAAACTGTGTCCAGTGGAAGTTGAAAATGTTCTGGAATCAGTGGGAGTAAACAATGCCCCATCATTGGTATTTTATAGGGAGGGATTGTGCCCCATCGTTGGTGTCAGTGAGGGGAATAGTGCTGCATAGTTGGTGCCAGTGGGGGGAAGAGTTCTGCATTGTTGGTGACAGTGGGAGCAATAGTACCTTATTATTTGTGCCAGTGGCAGGAATAATGCACCATTATTGGTATCAGTGGGAAGAATAGTGCCTCATTGTTGGTGCCAGTGGCAGGAATTATGCCCCATTGTTGATGTCAGTGAAAGGAATAATGTCTTTTATCAGTGGCAGAAAAAGTACCCTAAGGGTAAAATAAAGGCAAGCAAAGGGTCACATCCAGCCCCCTGGGCCATGGTTTGGAGACGACTTGCCTATGCCACCAGATAAATAATTTTTTTTTTATAGTGAATTGATTTCAGGCTAGGTTCACATCTGTGTGTGTGATTACCATTACAGGATTGCACCTGTTCCTGCAGTCGCAAACACCACTGCACTTGCAGTTCCCATGTGGACTATGATTCCAGAAATGATGGAGCAGGGACCTTTTCCCTGCATTTCAGGAGACATGGCAGCCCATTGAAACAAAGAGCCGCGCCAGTGTGAACCAGGCCTTGATGATTTATTTGAATTGTTTTGCAGTATTTGCCTAATTTACTGAATTTGCAGTATTCGCCACAATCTCAATATTTTACTTTGATGAGTTGACTTTTGCAATATTTCCAGCACAAATATTGCATGTGATAATCATTTCATGAATTGTTCCCCCACACCCCCCGTGAAAGGATGTAGAGAGCTGCTAAGAAAGTCAATGCAGGAGGAATGCAAAACTGTGACTTGTGTTGTGCTCATTTGTTTGCAGAAGTTAAATGATAAGGATTATTTGTGATTATTTTGCAGTGTTTTATTTCGTATTTTATTTATTTACATGACACCACATCATGTTAATTTAACAATTATCTTGTTCAGTGCATACAGTATTTAGAACTTACTTACTTATTTACCCCCTGCCCTCCTGCTCCTCTGATACCCATCTGATCATTCCTTTCACTTACTTTAACCACTTTAACACTAGCCACTGTGCTGCTACTGCAGCACAGTGGCTCGTTATCGTCTAGCGACGTAGACCTACCTCCCTTGTAGGCGGCGCGCTCCCGCTGTTTTCATTCAAAGCGGGAGTCGGGCCAGGGGAGGAGCGGTGGCGATCGCCGCTGCTCTGCCCTGATCGTCGGGGAATCCAGTTTGGAACTCCGCCCGCCTGTGTAAACAGAGCGGGCGGATCTCCTAAGTGACAGGGAGTGACAGATCGGAGTGTTCAGCATAGCTGAACATCCGATCTGTCCCTGGCTCACTCAGTCACCTCCCCCCCCACACGTTAGTAAGCACCAGGCATACATTAACCCCTCCCTCTCCAATAAAATTAACCCCTTCCCTGCCAGTGTCATTTTTACAGTAACAGTGCATATTTATAGCACTGATTACTGCAGTAATGTCACTGGTACCCCCAAAAGTGTCAAAAATGTCAGTCAAGGGTCCGATCTGTCCGCCGCAATGTCGCAGTCCCACAAATAAAATCGCAGATCGCCGCCATTACTCGTTAAAAAAAAAAACACCAAAAATGACATAAATCTTTCCCTTAGTTTGTAAACACAATAACTTTTGCGCAAACCAATCAAAATACGCTTATTGTGATTTTTTTTACCAAACATGGGTAGCAGAAAACAAATTGGCCAAAAATTTAAAAAAAAATTGTTTTTTACATCTTTTTTGGGGGGAATTTCATAAAAAAAATGTTAAAAATATTGTTATTTTTTCAAAATAAATGCTCTTTTTTTGTTTATAGCGCAAAAAGTAAAAATCGCACAGGTGATCAAACACCACCAAAAGAAAGCTCTGTTTGTAGGAAAAAAAGGACGTAAATTTCGTTTGGGTACGGCATCGCATGACCGCGCAATTGTCAGTTAAATTCGCACAGCGCCGAATCGCAAAAAGTGGCCCAGACGTAAGACAGCAAAATGCTCTAGTGGTAAAGTGGTTAACCACTTTCCAACCACCCACCGCCTTTTTACTGCGGCAGGGTGGCTCTCCTGCGCAAACCGACGTAGACCTATGTCCGTCACACGCGGGAAGCTAGGGGGCGAGCGTGCACCACTGGTGGCCGCTCCTGTCCCCACTTGGCAGCGGGGAAGCCGATGCACGGGCCAGGTGGCTTAGATTGCCGCCTGACACCCGCGATCGCTCCCCACTGAGAGAGAAGAACGGTCAGCTATTGTAAACACAGCAGACCGTTCTTTTCCCTGAAATGATCACAGAGCCCCTGTGATCCTTCTTTATAGGATCACATGTCTCTATGGTCATTTCAGAAGCCACGCCCCCCACAGTTAGAATCACTCCCATAGGCTCACATTTAACCCATTGATCACCCACAGGGTTAACCCATTCCCTGCCAGTGTTACAGTAACAGTGCACTTTTTTAGCACTGATTACTGTAGTAATGTCACTGGTACCCCCAAAAGTATAAAAAATGTCAGTTAGGGGTCCGATCTGTCCGCCCCAATGTCCCGCAAAAATCGCAGATCGCTGCCATTACTAGTTAAAAAAAAAAAAATGAAAATTACATAAATCTTTCCTGTAGTTAGTAGACGCGATAACTTAAAACTCAAAATACGCTTATTGCTATTTTTTTTAACAAAAATATGTAGCAGAAAACAAATAGGCCTAAATGCTAGAAAATTTTCAAATTCAAAAAATCGCACAGGTGATCAAATACCACCAAAAGAAAGCTCTATTTTTGAGGAAAAAAGGACATTAATTTTATTTGGGTACAGCGTTGCACAACCGCGCAAATTGTCCGTTAAAGTAACGCAGTGCCGAATCGCAAAATAGGGCCTGGTCGTTAAGGGGAAAAATCCTTCCGGTCTCAAAGTGGTTAACCTTGCATATCTGTAGACAGGTAATATCATGGACAAGGATAGTAAAATTAGAAGAAGTCACATATTTCATCCAATAAAAATATTTCTAAAAGCTAACTATCCAGCAAAATGTGACAGAGCAGTTTCTGCAAATCATACACAAAAATAAATACGATGTGAAGGACCATTTCTACAGCCGACGTTTTGACTCATAATGAATCAGCACGTTGAGCTGTTAAAGTGAACTAGCTGAGAAAAGCATTGAAAAATCAATGTCGATTTCAATGTTTTTAAATGCACAAGAAATGCCCTACCTCATTTGTGAATAACACTGCCAATTAATGCATAGTGATTCGACTAACCTGAGTACAAGAAAGACATTATGAATGTGATGAATTAACTCTAAAATGTCATGAATGTCATTCATAACTCCTTTTGAAGTGTTTTTGGCCATCAGTTTGACCACAAAAGGAATACTGCGTGCCAAAGTAAACCACAATCTTTCTGCTAGAACTTGAAATAGAAAAGCTAAAGCTGAACTAATTCTCAGTGTCCTTTTTTTAGTTTTATTAATATTTTTTTAATAGTAGTTGTTATAGTGTTAACGTGTCTCACCTGTCATTAACTAATCACAGGTCCAGATATATACTTATTAACCACTTGACCTCCAGAAGGTTTTACCCCCTTCAAGACCAGAGCATTTTTTGCTATTCGGCACTGCACTATTTTACCTGGCAATACTGTACACAAATTACATTTATGTCATTTTTTTTTCACACAAATGGAGCTTTCGTTTGGTGGTACGTTATGACCACTTGGTTCTTTTTTTCTATATAAATGAAAAAAGACCAAACATTAAAAAGAAAAAAAAAACTATATTTTTTACTTACCAATAAAAAATCTTTATAAATTTAGACCAAATGTACAAGTCAAGTGTATATTGATTGGCTTGCGTGAACGTTTTAGCATTTAAAAATTATGGTATATACTGGAATCTTTATTTATTTATTTTATACTAGTAATGGAGATCAGTAACTTATAGTGGGACTGTGATAGTGTGGCTGGCAATCTGACACTAACTGACACTGGGTGCGAACTGACTAACTGACATTGACATCACCGGTAACACTAATACAGTGATCAGTTCTAATACTATACACTGTCCCTGTACTTATGACACTGGCTGGGAAGGAGTTAACATCTAGAGGCAATGAAAGGGTTAATTGTGTGCTTAACCACTTAAGCCCCGGAAAATTTTACCCCCTTCCTGACCAGGGCCTATTTTGCGTTTCGGCACTGCGTGACTTTAACGGACAATTGCGCAGTTGTGCTGTACCTAAACGAATTTGACATTCTTTTTTTCCCACAAACAGAGCTTTCTTTTGGTGGTATTTGATCACCTGTGCGATTTTTTGATCATGCGCTATAAACAAAAAATTTTTGCAAAAATAACAATATTTTTCACATTTTTATGAAATTCCCCCAAAAAAATGTAAAAATCAAATTTTTTTAACATTTAAGACCAATTTGTTTTCTGCTACATATGTTTGGTAAAAAAAAATCGCAAAAAGCGTATTTTGATTGGTTTGCGCAAAAGTTATTGCGTTTACTAACTAAGGGAAAGATTTTTGTCATTTTTATTGTTTTTTTTTTTAACGGTGGAGTAATGGCGGCGATCTGCGATTTTTTTTGCGGTACTGCAACATTGCCGTGGACAGATCGGACCCTTGACTGACATTTTTGACACTTTTGGGGGTACCAGTGACATTACTACAGTAATCAGTGCTATACATATGCACTGTTACTGTAAAAATGACACTGGGAGGCAAGGGGTTAACTTTATTGGAGAGGGAGGGGATAAGTGTGTCCCTAGGGGCGTGTTTCTCACTGTGATTGGGTGTGGCTTTGTGTGCAACAGCACAGATCAACGGTCCTACATAGCAGGACCGAGTGATCAGTGCTTTTACACAGGGGAGAATGACAGGCGGCTTTGTTTACATTAGCCGCCTGCCTTTCTCCCTCTCCACCCAATGATCGTGAGTAACCGGCGGACATTGGGTCCGCCGGTCACACGCGCCGGCTTCTTCGGGTACGAGCGGGGGCGGGAGCGCGCCTCCGGCGGCGCGTGCTCGCCCCCTATTTGCTCCCAGGCTAGTGACTGTAACGCTCCTTGCGTTTCTTATAAGGTGTGGATTTTCAGCTGCAGAAGTAGTTCCACGTCAGTAGTCATGTAGGAGATATGCAGAGATACCAATCCCAACCTCAATTACTCATCATGTATGGAAGGTCTTATTTCAGCCAGTAAATACACACAGTAATTAAGCTGGTTCCTAGTGTGACTTTATATACATGTGGTAAGACAATGATAAAGGTCTTAGGGATAGGTTTGAGTGGAAGTGGTAGGTGACAGACACTTGAGGTGAGACAGTGCAGATGGATGCAGGAAGGGTTAGCGATCATGTATGATAACAGATGACAGAGTAGCAGGTGCATACAGGAGAGATCAACCCAGTGCAGGAAATAGTAGCAGTAGCCTCAAGAGCTAGCAATCTAGTTATGCAGATGTAAAAAACAGTCCTTGCTATGCAGAGCTAAATAGTGTAAGCCTAGTACAAGTCTATAGAGATTTCCCCTGTGGGGTACTTAGCACTAATAGCGATAGTCGAAGGATCGCTCAGGAGATGCGGATGATCCAGTAGCAGGATGCAGGGATCAGCGCAGCGAGGTTCGTCAGCGAGGAGAGCTTGCAAGCATGGAAGCTTCAAGCAAGATTAGTATCCAGGTACTGGTGTTTGAACGAACACATGTGAGTGAGAACCGACGCCCTAAATAGCCATCTAGTCCGGCGCTGGGTGATGACAGTTTCAGCCTTAAAGGGAAACACACCTATATGTGTTTCTTCTGTCTAGGTAGATGGAAATCACCCGGAATAAATGTGATAGGAGGCACTGAGAGTGCCAGAACCTTACAGTGACGTACCGGTACGTCACTTTGCCTGGGAGGGGCTGACCGCCGCCGTATATAGTCGGGCGGCGGTCGGCAAGTGGTTAACAAGTGTAATGTGTGCAATATGGCAATATGTGCTGTTTTACGTAGATATGGCAGATTTTTCTTGCTGCTTTGCAGGGAGAAAAAAAAAACAACCACATCTCTGCATTGTGTACAGAGCCTTGTGCTGTTAGTAAACTTAGGGCTCTGTACTGTCATTCGCTAAGCTGATCAGCAGGTTCTGGCCATAAACCATATTGGTCAGGCCGGGACCTACTGACTGACTTGTGCTGTGCTAAATAACAGCACAGATGGGGTGGCGGACTCGCATGCGCTTGCCCTCTACCCATAAAGTCTGGATCACGTACATGTAGCGTAGCGGCGCTATTGGCCCCTGCTGTTGTCAATCAAAGTAGTTTAGCCAATCAGGAGAGAGAGGTGCGGGGCTCGAATGGCAGCTTCATGTCTGTATAGGAACACGGAGATGCAGCTCGGCTCGGGTGCCCCCATAGCAAGCTGCTTACTGTGGGGGCACTCGACAGGAGGGAGGGGCTAGGAGAGGCAAAGAGGGACCCGAGAAGAGGAGGATCCAGGCTGCCCTGTACAAAACAATTGCACAGAGGAGATAAGTATATCATGTTTTTTATTTTAAAAAAAACGAGATCTTACAATCACTTTAGGTATGTGGTGAGCTCTATGAGGAGTTCCATCAGTGTAGCCCCAGGGAGCAGATCCAACATCGACTAATGCAAACAGTCACAGAGGAGAGGCTAAGTTACCGTCTCAGATACACCTCTGAATTTAATGTTGTTTCAACCTGACCTGCCCTCTAGGTCAGCAAATTTAGCATTGATTCTTTTAATCTCCAGACCATGCTCCATGTGTGCATCAATCAGGTTGTTGTGAGCATGACATAAATGAGCATCTCAGCACGAGATGCTCTAAGGGTGAGGTCTTGCACAGTGGATGTGATATTAGTGAGCATTGGGGACATATCTATGTGCAGTAGTTCTCTTAGTGAGAGCAGCATGTCTTTTAGGTCGGCTTTGTTAGCTGGCTGAGAGGATGCAGGGTAGTCCTCTAGTGGCATCAGTAAGATGGGGAGATGAGAGCATGCAATTGAGCTTTGTTTAGAACCCCCTTCCTCCCTCTTTTTAGCCTAGATTGGGCTGCAGGTTGAGGGTCTGTCTGGTGGGAAGACTCACCCATCTGCTGTTGAAGATGGAAAGAAGGTGAGGCTGTCAGCATTTCAGAGGTCTGCTCTGTGTGCAATGCTGGTCTGGAGACAGAAGGACTGCTGCCATGGTGCTGAGTCCTCTGGAGGGTGGGTAGAAATCTGTTAATTTCTAGGGGCCAGCATCAGGGTTACCCCTCCTAGGAATTGTAAAGAGGTTCTGGGTACATTGCAGATGCTGTTTGAGTCAGAGATTGGATCCTCAGTAGCTGTATGAAGCCACATGTACAGCCTCTCACTCAGGTCTTCCTCAAATCCTTAAATACAGCCATCTAGGTTTGCAGCCAACCATGCCATCACCCCCCCCCCACACACACACACACACACACACTAATTCTAAACACAACATTCTAGTCCAGTCACAGAATTGCTGGGACTAGACTATCTCACAATGCATATGGAATTTCTTAGTTACCAAACAAAGGGGATGTAGGTTTGTCTGTAAGGGTTCTCAGGGTAGAATAAAGAATTGAGCGTCCACAGTTTCCAATTAGTCTGAAGCATGAAGCAGCGGCAGTACAACCAGGTAGATGCAGATTAACTTTTTATGGGTATGGGCCCTTTGGAGGTGTCTCTACACGACTGTATCAAAACACAGGGAAAAACCTGCATATCAATTTGGTTGATTTGGGACTGTGACCATGACATTTAGTTAACCCCAAACAAAACTAAAATTGGAATATATAATATATCCTTATCCAATATGACTTTATGTGGTGTTAATGTCAACATGCTTAGTACTAAATTCTGTAATCAATATGTTGTTAACATCTAAAATACTATTAGTCTATTACATGTGACTTGTAAATAATATAAAATCTGAAAATGAAGAGGACCTATACTGTGCAGGCAGTACCCAACCACAAAATCAAATAGAGAGCAAAAGACTGGCCCAAAAATGAAAAAGGACCAGGGAGATCTTGGCTCTGTAGATCCTCAGAACAGTAGTGACATTGGCAATTGTCATTAGAGTTGTTAGAAAAACATTTAAAATCTCATGACAATAATATTCATCGAGGGTAAGGGTTTTCAAGATTTGCCTTAGATGGTTTCAGTTAGTTAAAGTTTGGAGACTGTACACCCTTAACAGAAGCAAGCAGTATAGGCCAATTTCCAAGCAAACTCTAAGAGCCGGTTCACACTGAGGCGACATGACTCCTTACTACTTCGGGGGCGACTTGTGCATTACCATGCACCACGACTTCGGAGCGACTTGCAGGGACTTCACATAATGGAAGTCTATGAAAGTCGCTCCAAGGTCGCCCCGAAGTAGTACAGGACCCTTTTTCTAAGTCAGAGAGACTTTTGTCGCTCCTATTAGAACGGATCCTGTAGCGGTTAATGGACCGCGAGGGAGCGCGACTTGTCAGGCTGACAAGTCGCCTGACAAGTCGCGCTAGTGTGAACCGGCTATAAATCTTAGGTAATATAACAAATATAAGTCAGCCAACAAGCATTGCAGTTTAAGATAAGGATTTTGTATAGAAAATTTCATATTAGGAAAAATTACATTTAATACAGCATGTAGTATATACAAGGGATAGCTCTGCAATAGCCACTAAACAATCTAAAAGTCAGTGCTAATAAGAAAACCATAGGATGGTTTTACACTGAAGATTTACAGCTATGTGGATATAGGCAAGAAATACATATGTGTAATCACATGTCCGTAAGTGCACTGCTAATTTTTGAGGAGGGTTATAGCAAAATGTAGATTCTTCAGAGCACTGCTTAGCCACAAATAACCCTTCTATACAGTATATGGTCTAAAGACAGCAAATCGCTTTTTGAATATTAGTAAACTTTTAAGTCATGTACTATGGGGCTACAGTAGAATAATTGCTTCTGTTTCTTTTTTATCTTTCTAATGTTTAGGGAAGGCAAACATTCGATACTAGTAAAGGGATAAGATGGACAAAAATGTGGTCAGATGGTTTGGAATCCACTGCACAAACTGTTAAGAAAATTTCTGACAATTCTTTCCCTGACAAAATTTGTCCAAGAAATGTAAACCACTGCTTAAAGCAAATCCAAATGTATAGTAAACGTCAAAGCTGTATGAAATAGCAGGCATCTTAAGTTAGGTTTCCTATTAAGCCCACTGAATTCCCTGAATTTCCAAGCAGGCCCTAATGTCCAGTGCAGACACCAAGGTCCCTTCCTGTTTTACTGCCACTGTGATAGGCAGTCTTACTGAACAGAAGTGAGGCACAGGAGGTGGGAGGGCTCAGAGGGAAGCTCCCACCTCCTGTGTCCATGGATTCCAAATTTCTAAAACTGATATACAGACTCTTACTTACTTAACTTACCTTTTCATGTGGTGCTGTAACATCTTTAATAAAAAGTTTATAAAGTTACATTGTATCTATCTAAGATAAAATTGTTAAATGGTGTAATTTACAGATATGATTTACTAAATGCGTAAAATGTCCAGCAGAGATAAACAGGATCATTAATTTAATCAGTGCAAAGTGTAACTGTGAAAGGAACTACCCAACATTGTGTATCAGATTTGAACTTTCTCTAGCCATTTAAGTTAAGGTAATCTCTGAATAGTTGTTATAATTTGTCATCCTCTGCACGCTATCATTGCATTATTCATCTGCTTTCTGAATATGTTTGGAAATGCTTGTTTCTTAATGGAAGGTCCATGTTAAAATAAAGTAAACATTAGAACAATTAAAAACTAGAAACTCTGTATGGATCCAACCAACACTGCAAGAATAATAGGAAAAAAAGGAGTCATGAGTACAGTGTTGATATTATTAATAGGAAGAAGACACAAGTCATAGCCAGTTTGTACTTATTTAAACACTTTAATAAAAAAAAAATACCTGATTTAATATCATGGTCTGAGAACACTAAACACCTCTTCCCTCCTATGATTAGATATTAAAATAAAGATCTTTGAGAAACATTAACATAAGCATGTTGCATTCAAAGTAGAACCATGTCTCCAAAGTCCCTGCTGAGCTTAACTGAGCTCTTCTTGTGTGGAACATCTTAATTTGATTACTGAATGCAGATTTCCCAGGATTTTCTGTACTATTCAGGCGTACTGATGAGAGGAGAAAATCTCGGCATTAATGCTCGTCTATGTAATTTCAAGGAGAATTGCTAGAGTGGGCACAGTAATTAACACACACATTCTCTTGCAGTGTATGTCTGGCAAGCCTGAATGGACAACTTTTAACATCAAATGTCACCTTGGCCTATATACAAAGCAGCCTTCTACAGATGCATATTAACAACTACAGAAAGTTATGTCTTCATTAGATATGCAAAAATCAAGCACAAAATATCGGAGAAGAGAAATGATGGCGACCTTCGCTAAGAAAGGACCAGTGGTAGCCTGCCAAAATTATATCTGGATTAATTGAAAGCTATTCAACTTGAATTAGCCTGAAATGGGGTTACTACTATCTTACCTTTGAAGCAGAACTAAATTTGTTTTTAAAAATGCTACAGACCCCCCCCCCCCCCCCCATGGTAGAATAACTAACAAGTAACTGTGGAGATACAGAGTATTATTGACATTATCACAATGGTATATTGCAAAATCTTATTCTTAATGTACACCCAAAAATAGAGATGTACCATATTGCAGTTTATTAATCATTAGATGTCGTGGCTCCATTAGTATTCTTTTTTTCCCCTTGTCAGTAACACCTTCTACTTTCCTCATCTCCAATATATAGGAAGGAGGTATATGTACTTTGTTTCACGGCCACCAAAGAAAATCACATTTGCCTTGGTGGTTTAAAGGGGATTAGTATTGCATGAAGCAGTGAGAGAATATATAACATTACATAGGTTTAGGAAGCACACACCTACTGTCTCCTAATGAATATGTGAAGTGGCCTGTGTGTACTGTGATGTAGTGGAACATAAAGAGTTTACATTTAAGTAAACTGAGAACACCCTCTGGTTTTAGCAACGCTACAGTCTACTGGAATCCACTGGTGGCTCACTTGTTGTCAGAGGCCCACCAGTGTGGTCTTTCTTTGAGCTTTCTTGCATCCTAAGAGCTTGCTTTTGAATAGCAGAGAAGGTTGTTTATATTCAGTAATAATCTTTCAAGTCTCATGATACCAATATACATCGTTCAGTGGTCTTTAAGAAACAAACTGCTCAAATCAAGGTACTTATCGATTGTCTTATCCACTGCACACATGCATGCTAATAATAGCAGGCCATAATATATCTAATATATGGCCATTACTAATTGTGCCAATACAATTGTTATTACTGTTTTGTGACAGCATACAGCCATGGTTAATAAAAAAAAGTGCCATCTGACAAAGGAGAGGCTAAGCTGGCGTTGTCACCATCACCATGCATGTTGAGGAGTGCAGCCATCTCTACTAATAGGAAAGATTATCATATCTTCAGTACCGGTAACTGCAGGGTGCAATGGCAACTGATCTTCAAGTCCTAATTCAGAAATTTGGACTGTCACATGCGTGACAAACTGGGAGTGATCTACAGTGGAAGCCCACACTATCATAGAAAAGGAATTCCAGCAGGAGCATTCAGAGAGAGAAACCCAGAGTATAAGGGCCCTGGAGGAACATTGGTGGTCATTGGCGGGCTTTCCCATACCTAATCCATGACATCTTTACACTTTGGTAAGGGTCCAATCCCCATTCTTCACGAGGTGATAGATTAGGTTGTGGGAAGATACTTTGTTCTATCGAACCTGGCCCTTGAAAGTTTTAAGTGCATGCTAAAGAGGAGCTGGTAAGGGTACCATCACAACATCAATTTTCACGCGGTGCTGTGGGGGATTCAAAGTCTGCAAATCATTATTACACGTTTACCTATTGCACTTTCATCACCCAGAAGATTTCATTTGCACTTGTTTTTGGACTGTTTGGGACTTGATTATTTGCAAATGTTATTCACACACTCTGTGTATTTTTGTTGATTCACTGTTCATGTTCATTCATTCTTTTGATGATCATTTACTATATATGTTATTGAGCGCACTTATACACTTCAGTTCATTCACTCCATCACGGTTGGAGTTTCAGTTGCAGCTAATAGAACATATATCAGTTTGTGCACCTTTATTTTAATTTCTAATAAAAAAAGTGTTAGTCTTTATTTCTATCCTAAATGCATTTGTTCAGTGCTCATGTTTAATGATAAGTGCTAAAGAGGTGTTGACACTTTTGTCGCGGCTCGTATTAGTTGGTATTTTTTATAGACGGTTTTCCAAATGTGTTGGAGTTAGTGTCTTTAAGGAATTCAATAAACCAATGAAATAGGCATTAACAAACACAACATGATTTAGCTGTCCATTGTGCTGGGCTTTAAAAAGAAAGTATTGTAATTCACTGTGTATTTACTGTTTGTTATGTGGATATACTGAAAGGTTTAAAATATTAACATGTACTCCTTTTTATTATGATAGAAACCATTAACATCAAACTATTGGCAGACACTTAAAGTATGTATATGTAGTAAAGTATGCTTGGTATACCCACTATGGAACCTAAGGGGTAAATCCTTTGTATTATGTAAAAAGGCTGTTTGACATAATACATTTCTTCCACTGTCCCCAATCCATCTCTGATAAGACGAGCCTTTGGAGTCATTCTGCACATGCTCAGTTTGGTGTGTATTGCTAGAAAGTTGGGTTTTTTTTTTTACTTTGGAGGGTGTATGTAATCATCACAGGGCAAATCAGCACTGTCCAGACAGAGGGTCAGAAGTCTTGCTGCCTCATAGGACAGACAGGGTAGAATAAAAACTCCTCCTACAAGCTTTAACCAGACACTGATAGAAGTCAAAAGACTATATACTGCTGATGACAAATGGTATTTAGCAGTTTATATTTACTAAAATAATTGCATTTCCATGTTCTGGGAACTGTGGGAGACCAGATATAGTGAATGCAGGGTCCTTTGTTTAGTAACACTTTAAATTGGACCTGAACTAAGAAAGTGAATGTTTCACTATCTTATAGTGAACATCTATACACGCTAATTAGGCAATACCCTGATAAAATAATATTTTGTACATACCATAAAATCCTTCTCTTGGAGTCCATTTAAAGATACAGAAATTCTTAGACTGTTGAACTGTACTGCTGCCTACAGGAAAATTAAACGCTGGCAAAAAAAAGTGGCCAGCACAATTTTTTCCACAATCTGTGTTCCTCAATGGACTACCAAAAAAAAACCCATTTTAATGTGAGTACGAAAATCCTCTTTCTTTTGCTTTTATTGAAGGACCCAGGAATTGTTAGACTGTCAGGACATTCAAGAGCAGTCCAGGAGAAGGGAGGGCAACATAGCAATGAACAAAAACAGGAGACATGGTAGCCTTGCAAACTGGGAAAAGCTTTTTGATGCTGAGAAGATCAAGAGGCACTCTACAGATGCTGTAGATTAAACCTTGACAGCAAAGGGTGGAACCTGATTCTTAAAGCCATACATATGGATAACGATCTGCCTTAATCACCTAGAGATAGTGGAATGTGAAACCAGCACACAAATATTCTGACAGCCCATTGGAAGATTCCTGTATCTGGAGACAAATCTGTCCAATTTGTTGTTAAACTTGGTGGACAGAAGATATATATCTAGCATCCTTCACCAGTCACTGTCCTCAGTGCAGCCTGTAGAGAAAATTGTTCTGCCAATTGCCTACCGCTCCTGTCGCTGCAAGACTTCTGCTGTTTGATGTATGTCACCACTGTGTTGTTGTTCAACTAAATCCATAATCAATGACTATACAATGGAATGGTCCAGTGCTACAGAGACATCTAAATTCCCTGAAGCTGCAAAATGTTGCTACGGAAAGAGATTATTAAGACCATGTCCACTGCATCAACAGGGTCTCAGGGTCTCCTCAGCCTGATAGGCTGGATTTTATTGTAAAGATCCTTCCAAAAGGTGGAAACCTAGACCACCAAGCCAAGGGCATCCTGGTTCTTAGTATCAACTGAGTCAATTTGTCCAAGGACCAGATTGACTTGTCCAATGAAGAATGATGCATTGTTGCATTTTGAGCTACATTAATATTTTACATGTTAAAGAAAAATGCAAGATAAAATTATGCCCTTATAGTGGGACTTCATCCCAGGCTTCAAGGTTTAAGTGTTAAAGTGTTACTAAACCCATACAGTAAAATCAGTCTGTATACGCAGTAAAGCATGCTTGTTATACGCACTGTGGAACCTGAGAGGTTAATCCTCTGCATTGTGTAAAAAGACTGTTTGATCTTGTATGCACAGATCCTCCTCTTCTCCCGCTGACTCCAGAACAGGTCCGAATAAGACAGAGCCTTTGGAATCTGGCTGCACATGCTTGGTTTGGTGTGTATTGCTAAATCGTTTTTTTTTCTTGGGAGTGTGCATGTAATCAGCACAGGGCCAATAAGCACTGTCCAGACAGAGGGTCAGGGGTCCTGAATCCCGATAGGACAGCTCAGTGCAGTACGAAAACTCCTCCTACAAGCTTTAACTAGTGCTCGGCTGACATTGATAGAAGTGTCACAAGACTACTCTATACTGCTGATGAGAAAATATTTAGCAGTTTATATTTACTAAAATGATTGAATTTGCATGTTCTGTGTACTGTGAGAGACCAGATATGTGAATGCAGGGTCCTGGGTTTAGTAACACTTTATTTTTGTCCAAAGACATATTAAAAAGCAGTTTAATTTACCTTATGCCTCACTTTTGCAGGCTTTCTCCCAGCTGCATGACCGGTCCCCCAAAGCTGCTTCTCTTCTTTGCCCTGTCGATTGCAGGCACTGAGGTCATGTATGTTACGTACAATGCAAGACTAGCTTCTTGAATTGTAAGTGAAGATTCCAGCCTACAACCTGAAGCATGGAGAGAAGTTATGAGAATCGTTATGATTTTGCAGTTTCTAATTGTAAAGCAGAGCTAAATACAGAATACATTTATGGAAGTTCCAAAGTTGTTAAATGTTAAAAAGTGTCAATAAGAGTATAAATAAGAAATACCTTTTGCTGAATATGCAAGGCAGTGTGTATATAGTGTCAAAGAACTAATTAGTATCAAAAGTGAAAGCAGGTGTCAGTGACTTATGACACTTTGCTGACCAGTAGTGGTGTGACTTGGATGATATTTGAAGTATTCAAGTTACATCCACATTCTCCTTTTAAGATGTGTTACCAAGATAGGGGGTCAAAAACGGCAATAAACAACTGAAAGAGGTTTGAATCCTTCCCAAGTATACTAAAAAGTGTTTCTATTGCTGTTTTACAGATTTCCCCTTCACACATCCTGGTGACTTGACAAGAAGTCAGGGAAATCTTTCTATCAGAGACACAGATTGCAGCACAAGCCTAAGGCCCATACAGTTGAAACAATAGGAATATTTTGGTGCCTTGAAGTTACAAGTGGTGCATAGAGCCTGCTGCCTGCAGTCTGTCAAAATTAATAATAGGCTGAAATATGCTTTAGCTGTGCATTGCTGTAAGGACATCTGAGCAGTACTTGCTATCATGGCCATATGCATACAGGGACATATTCTCTGAACACAGAGAGGTTAAGGCATGTCCCTATACGCATACAAACCCCTTACAACTCCCTCTCACATGTGCTTACAGCTGCATCCATTCAAAGCATATTTCAGCCTGTCATTGATTTTGACAGGCTGCTGAAAGTAAGCTGTACATACCACCAGTATCTCCCAGCTGGCAGAATGCATCAAGTTTTGATGCTGTACAGGCAAATGTGCCCATGTGCATGGGGCCAAAAGGTAGACTTGAGTACCATTTATCTTTAATATGATGTAGCAAATGGTGTCCTGCACCAAGGACTTCAAACTTCAAAAAGTGCTTCGGACTGCCTGCACCTATTCTCTGACAAAAATTGGCCTGTGTAAACATATGGGCTACAACACAGGCATAAGAATATAAATATTTGTGTAGTCTTTGGTCTACTATTATAGTCTAGGGCACGCTTTCTCAACTTTATTACACCAGAGGAATCCTTACAATAGTTTTCAGGTCTCAAGTAACCCCTGCTAAAATAAATTCTTGAAGGGTCATTGAGAAAATGCCCCTTATTTTGGTGGTTAGTGGCAAGAATGCATAATTTACAGTGGTGGTCAGAATTCCACCCTTACAGACATATAAAATTTGTTGGTGCCATGCTGTTGACAATTGCCATATTTTTCATATATCAGTTCTTGTAGCCAGCTGCCTCTATTCATAAGACTGTTGATCTGTCGATACAAGGGTGAACATTATAATTTTATATAGATGGAAAACTAGGATGGTGGCAAAAATGCTGCTGTCCTAGAGAGAAATGTAGATTATCACTTGAGTTAGAAAATGGTTTCCTAATTGTCCTACTAATTATTCTAAAGCTTCTATATTTTAAGGCCTGCAGTGATCTTACACTTTCACAGCTTTAGACAGATATGAACGGTAATGCCCATACTATGAGTGAAGATATTTGCGTATTACATGCATAATCCAAGTTTATTTTTGTTTTTAAGTCTTGCAATTTAAAAAATGATTTTTTACTTATTTACAATGGCCTTCCCAAGAGTATCATCCATTGTAAGAACATGTGGTGAGGATTACAGGGTAGATAATGGGATTTTTTATTTCTGTAACACAATGTACAGTACACAGCCAAGATTACTGAATGTTACATTGAAGTCTGACTGCTACATCTGTGCCTGGAGGTGTTAAATTGTATTAAGTAAGATCAAGCTGACATTTCAAAGTGACAGTGTTTGTTGTGTGTGTATTTTTACCCAGTGCCAAAATGCTGATTGTAAGAGTACTGCAATAGAAAGATAATGTAACTGAATCACACTTATAACTCTGGCAAGACACACTTAATGCCAAGCCAACATTTTCCTTGGAATTTGCTGACCCAATAGTTACGGAGAAATACTGTGCTGGTGTTTCTCTAGGTAAATTGGCAGAAGCTGCCATCAACATATACGTGATTAACACACACAATGCGTTGACCTTGACTATACATGGCATTTAGCTTTTAAGTTTAAATCCCCTCTCAATCCACATGTACATAGAAAATATAAATGGAAAATGTTATTGATAAAAATAATATATATTACTGATCATATCGAAAGAACTTGTACACAAATGTGTGTGTATGTATAAAGTCTATCTATCTATCTATCTATCTATCTATCTATCTATCTATCTATCTATCTATCTATCTATCTATCTATCTATCTATCTATCTATCTATCTATCTATCTATCTATCTATCTATCTATCTATCTATCTATCTATCTATCTATCTATCTATCTATCTATCTATCTATCTATCTATCTATCTATCTATCTATCTATCTATCTATCTATCTATCTATCTATCATCACTAGGAAATAATGAATGTGTCTTGGTCGGGTTCATGGCATTCGTCAAACCCATCATAAAGTCAAACTTAAATTTGAACCCCATTAAGGTCTTCAGGCGGGCAAATCTTAAACATTTTATTCTGCCCATTTTCAAGCTCATTTTTCCCCAAAACATCCCTATGCCCTTTATGCTTTTTAGGCATAGCTATAGGGGGGGAAATATGGAACCAACTGGTTGCCCTTCCACCAGGTGGCTTCGGTTTGACACTTGATGATGACACGGTCAATGTTTCCTTTTGTTTGCATCAAACAACACTGCATACTTGTGCAGGTACAGTCGTATGCAACAAAGCACCACATCTTCCCCTTGTTTGTTGTAGCTGCAATTAGTTATAGGACATCTCATTTGTTAATAAATAAGGCCAGCTAGGCCTGAAATGACAGGCAGAGGATCTGTACTCTGAGATAGTAGGATTCATTGTTATGTTTTTTTTAAACTGTATTTTGTATTTAGGTATTTAATTTCTTGTTTTTTTTTTATATTCATGTATTTCTTCAAGCACAACTATGCTATAATGGAAAAAATAGATAGTGGAGCCTCTGTGTTATCTGCACATTGTAGAGGGAGAGGCCATTGCAAAGAAAGAAGTGTAGAGCCCAATAACACTATTGACTTTACTAGTGAGTGTACCAGGTTGCAGCCCTCAGACACAACTGTGCACTTGGCACCTGAACAGGAATAAAACAGGCAATATCAGAAACAAGGACAGGCAAAAGTTCATGGTGGGCACTGAACACACATAGTCAGACACAAGTTTAAGTTGGTAAGTAGAGAAACAGGAACACAGGAAAAAACAAGGACCTTGGCTAGGAAATGAACTTAAAGCGGTGGTAAACTCTACGAAAAAAAAAGTTTCCCCATGAAAGGCAATAACGTAACGTGCTTGTATACACCGCGTGCAGTTCCTTCAGAGCTGTATGCTTCGGCCAAGACTCCTGTGCGCATGTGAGGAGTGATGTCTTTGGGGCTCAGCCAGTCAGATGGCCAGAGTCTGTGAACCCAGAAGGAAGACCAAGTAAATATGGAAGCTTCTGCAGCGAGACAGCGCACCACTGGAGGGCTTTGTTTTAAGGTAAGTCTTTCATAATGTGATTGTATGCACATGAAAGACTATGAAAGACTTACCTTTAAACAAGCCTCTCCTAAATGGTGCACATTTAGGAAATATTAATTTCATCTACAGGTAAGCTTTATTATAATCTTACTGTTGGTAAAACTAAACTACCACTTTAATGCTTAGGCAATAGGTGTTGGATTAACCCCCCCTAAATAGTGAGCTTGACAGGTTGTGGACTTCTCCAGTAAATCCCTGGACATACAGTAGGTTGAAGCAACCCATCAAAACCTAAATGTCATATCCAATAAAATTCTTACTCTTGTGTGTAAATTAAATAAACTGTTGTCAAACGCCTCCAATATCTCATATTAAAGCACTTATAACTAATGTTGAGCGAACACGGACTGTATTATTCGGGTTCGTACCGAATAATTGGATTTTTGTTACCCGAACACGGACCCGAAAACTTTACTGTATGTTCGGGTTTAAAATCTGTGTTCGGTAATTGTATTGCCTGTTTTGTATGTAATGGTGCGCTTTTAATGGCGGACTTTCAACAGCCAATCAACAAGCATTTATCTGGTGTGCGCTATCACAGCCATGCCTACTAATGTATTAGTAGCTGTGATTGGCTATCTGAAGCATGTGACCCATGTCTTTATAAGTTCGAGAGCCACAGCGCGGCGCGTCATTCTGCTGTAGTTTAGGGAGAGAGCACACATCATACGCGCTGGCTGCTGCTGATTAGGGACAGACAGGGAAAAATTGTGCCTGAAAAGAATGCAGGGACAAGTCGGAGTGTAGGTAGGGACAGTTATTTGAGCATTTTAGGGACAGGCTGGAGAGATTAGGCAGGGACAGTCTACATCGATTTTGCTGTGTGGGGGGTGGTGCAGTGAACAATCTTTTTGAGCATTTTAGGGACAGGCTGGAGAGATTAGGCAGGGACAGTCTACATCGATTTTGCTGTGTGGGGGGTGGTGCAGTGAAAGATCTTTTTGTCCTCACTTGAGCCCACTGAGGAGGAGGAGGGAGAAAAAAAATAATTTTTTATCAGTCTGTTGTGTGCAGCGTTCAGCTATATTTTACTACAGATTGCTGTTCTAATCTGCTATTTAAAAATTACAAATTTAAAGGGGATTTTTTTAAGAGCACTTGCCATGCTCTTAACTACATTTTGCTGCTATTTGCAGCACTCTAGCCCTTTCCATTGGTGTTTTAGAGCCATTTTAGTGCCTGAAAGTTCGGGTCCCCATTGACTTCAATGGGGTTCGGTGTCTGGGTAAAGTTCGGAAAAAGTCCGGGACACGGACCCAGACTTTTTTTTCAAGTTCGGCCGAACCCGCCGAACACGGACATCCAGGTGTCCGCTCAACTCTACTTATAACAAAAAACAAATACCTTTCATTAGAAAAAACACCTATATAAAATAAAAAAGTACAAACCCTGTGATACAAATCAACCAAATGGAGTGGGATATAGGAGGCATTTGATAACACTTTGTTTCATTTGCAAACAAGGGTAATAGTTTTACTGGGTTTATTTGGGTTATGATTCATTTTAAATTATGTCACATTTTAAAACAAGTTGGTGTATTTATAGGATTCATATATGGTCTCTCCAACCTGATGATTGAGGTTAGGCGGTAGTTGGTAGCGACTAATGGTAGGTTTCATGGGGTGTTTGCACATGTGTATAGTGGATAGTATTTGTTTGTTTTTTATTATGGCTTTTAAAATACATCTTTTTTAGTAGATGTAAACCCAACCACTAAAATCTCATAAAGGCTTCAACAGCTAGTGATACTGATATAAAGGTCTATGTTTGGGCGGTTGGTGGTATGGCGTAACAATGCACTGCACCACCATTTCCCAAAATATCCTGCCTATAAAGCCCCCTTTAACTTGTCTTCCCAGAACATTGCCTAGAAATATTTCACATTTTTTTTATAGAAAAGACCTTTATAAAAATTACAACAGCAATTAGGAAATATGCCCTCTGAAAATATCAGGTGCCGCTTAGCAGTGAAATGAATGTGGGCTCTGGGACCGGATGTGCAAAAAAAAACATAGCCAGAAAAAAACAGAAAATGTGTCCTTTTTTAAAATACACCTGAAGCCTGGTATGACTGTAGGCAGTGCATGTAGAGAGACTGTAAAGAAGCTGCAGAACACACATCAGCAGTATTAACCACTTCTGGACCGGAAGATTTTCCCCCTTAACCTTCCTAGCGGTATTCCCGAGTGTGACTCGGGGTAAGATTTTAGTGCCAAAAGCGGTAACCCCGAGTCACACTCGGGGTAGCGCTAAGAAGATCGCTGGATGCTGGAGGAGGTTTTACTTACCTTTTCTCCGGGATCCAGCGAAGACTGCGAGCGGTGTGCGGCGGCGGAGCTCTCTCCCGATCGTCTGCGAGCCCCGGCTTCCGTCTCCGGCGACGTGACGTCCGCCGGGGGGTGGAACCGGCGGCAAATTCGAATGTAAAATGCACCAAACACACTGATATCGTTCAAAATAAAATAAAATCACATTACATTACCCCCCAGTGCCCTTTCCTGCAGTTTTACTGTACTTTTTATGTAAATATATGTATATATATATATATACATATATATACAGTATATATATATATATACGTATATATATATATACACATATACATATATATATATATATATATATACACACACACATATTATATATATATATATATATACATATATATATATATATATATATATATATATATATATATATATATATATATATATATATATATATATATATATATAAATATATATATATATATATATATATACGTATATATATATATATATATATATACACGTAATTCTTGTGAATGAGCAGCCCAAACCAACTGTATACATTATATATACACGTATATATATATATATATATATATATATATATAATATATATATAATATATGTATACATACATATATATATATATATATATATATATATAATATGTATAATAAATGTATACAGTTGGTTTGGGCTGCTCATTCACAAGAATTACATGCTTTCAGCACCTAAAATAATGGTACCGCTTTCAGCACCTAAAATCCAAAAGAATCATACCGCCAGGGAGGTTAATGACCAGGCCATATTTTGGGATTCAGCACTGCATTACTTTAACAAACAATTGCACAGTCGTGCGATGCTGTACCCAAGTAAAATTGATGTCCTTTTTTCCCAGAAATAGCGCTTTCTTTTGGTGGTATTTGATCACCTCTGCAATTCTTATTTTTTTGCGCTATAAACAAAAAAAAAGCGACATTTCTGAAAAAGAAAAAAACAATATTTTTCACATTTTGTTATATAAAATTCCCAAAAAAATCAAATTTTTTTACTTTGTAGGCCAATTTGTATTCTGCTACATATTTTTGGTAAAAATAAAGAAATCACAGTAAGCATATTTTGATTGGTTTGTGCAAAAGTTATTGCGTCTACTAACTACTGAAAAGATTTATGTCATTTTTATTGTTTTTTTTTTTTTACTAGTAATGGCAGCAATCAGTGATTTTTTGAGTGACTGCGACATTGCGGCGGACAGATCGGACCCCTAACTGACATTTTTGACACTTTTGGTAGGACCAGTGACATTATTACAGTAATCAGTGCTAAAATATGCACTGTTACTGTAATAATGACACTGGCAGGGAAGGGGTTAACGCTGTGGGTGATCAATGAGTTAAATGTGAGCCTAGGGGAGTGATTCTAACTGTATGGGGGCAGGGCTTATGGAATGACCACAGAGACCTGCTATCCTATATAGAAGGATCACAGGAGCTCTGTGATCATTCCAGAGAGAAGAACGGTCAGCTGTGTTTACAACAGCTGACCGTTCTTCTCTTTCAGCGGGGAGCGATAGCAGGTGTCAGATGGCAATCGGACCTGCCTGCCCCATGTATTGGAGTCCCCGCTGCCGAGTAATTCCATTTATTAAATAACATCAACAGGTTAAAAACATAACCACTTACATTTGTATAAAAGCATAGAGAAACCAAAACCAGAAGTTCATACTAGGGTGCAAGATGCGTCAGCTGACTGTGGGTGGTGGCTTCATATCCGGCCAGTGAGACTCACATCGGTGTGAACTTATGGTTTTGGTTTCTCTATGCTTGTATACCTTCATACAAATGTGAATGCATATGTTTTTAACCTGTTGATTTTAATTATTAAATGGAATTGCGCTATGTGGCTCTCTTTTGCCATTTTATCCACACATATGCACAAGCACTTTAATTATCTAAACACTGAAGAGTCAAGCCAGTAAGGGGGGAAAAAAGGACCAGCACACCCAGGATACTTATAAAGCACATTGAACTCCTGTCATTGGGGGTCCATAGCAGCTGGGGAGTGAGTGGGCACACTAGAGGAGAGCACGAACTTCACTTTATTTGAATCTACTGCACCTTGGCACCTTAGTACGTTTGCACGATGGATAACTTCATTTCACAATCATGAACATTTAATATCACTGACTCTTCTATGAAAAAATATGTTGATGCATTTATGTATTATTTATTTTATATATTGTTGATTACTAGGAATTACTTAATTTACACAATAATTATGAGGTCTAATACAAGGTAGGTTCCCCAATTTTGGGTAGCACTCCATACAAGTTAATTTATAATACATGGCATCAGATATCACACACTATACACTATCATGCTGTGTATATGTAGAGGTATGAGTTTCGAGTTACGTTCGACTCATACATTGGCTGTTCGCTTGTTTGTGGAATGACGAACAAATGGGCTTTTTCGCGGGAACTTCGAGTTCCCGCATTATTATGGACTCTCTGACTTCCAATAAATAAATCACTAGCTGGCAGGGGGAATTGAACTCACAGCTCTTATCATTACAAGCTTGGTAGTCTACCACCTACACCACCAAGTCTGCTTAAGCTGTTTACACTCTCCATAACTTTTATCTCATTCACTGTGTGTAGGGTGAGATAGGAGTTAGTTAGTTAGTTAGTTAGTATGTCAGTCAGTCAGTCAGTCAGTCAGTCAGTCAGTCAGTCAGTTAGTCAGTTAGTCAGTTAGTCAGTTAGTTAGTTAGTTAGCTAGTTAGTTAGTTAGTTAGTTATTTAGTCAGGTAAAGTATATTCAACTTAGCTGTTCTTGACAGTGGCATAGCTGGTAGAATACCAGACCTGCAAATACAATGGTTGTGAGATCAAATACCTTGGCCAACAGGTGATTTATAAGTGGAATATAATTAAAAATTAGGGGTGAGCTTTGAGTTGAGCTGACATTGCAAGCCCTCCCACAATGCACTGCTCAAGTGCAGTGAATAAATTAATGATGTCAGTAATTTATTCGCTGTACTTAAAGCAATGGATTATGGGGCGACGTCAGAGCCGTCAAACTCAGATAGAAGCTAGTTAGCCAGAGAGAGTCCAAGGTTAATCAGCTAGCTTGGTGGCTTAGCTGGAAGAATAATGGACTTGCATACCCAAAGGCTCTGAGTTTGTATCCCCAGGCCAGCGGGTGAATAATATTAATAATGGATTTTAATTAAAACCTATTAATTGTCCCGCCCCTTCTGAAGGGACGTCAGTAATTTATTCACTGCACCTGAGCAATGGATTATGGAGTGCTGGTGATGTCAGAGCCCTATGTGGCGTAGCTGTTAGAATAAGAGGCTGTGGGTTTGAATCCTTGGTCCTGCTTAAGCCTTTAAAATGAGGACTTGTGATTATTTTGTGTTCGTATGTTCGCTAGAACATTTCCCCTGTTTGAGATGTTCTGGTGCAAACCGAACAGGGGGGTGTTTGGCTCATCACTATATATCTACAGTATATATGGGAAAGGGGCCCATACAAGGTCACATTTTTTACCTTTTTCCTGTAATCAAGTAGCACATTCTCTGTAAAAGTTTTCAAAGTAAGTTTTAGCTGTTATCATAGGTTGTCATACAAATCAAATATTTGGCAAGTATATTGTATATACTGTACTCTGCGCAGTGTATACATAATCTTTGATTTACAAATAAACATTTCTTGCATAAAAAATACCTGGGATACTATGTAATATCTGGTGAGAGCAAGAGAAGCTGACTGGTTTGTCAGATAGAAACCTTGGAAAAAGGATCACTGGAAAAATGGGTCACTGGGATGAGGTGTTCCTCTGCCTCCTTCATATGTATGTGTGTGATCATCAGCTTGAACTATTGAGCTCTGTAGATAACAGGCTTTTTACAGCAAAATAGATACACAAAAACATGGAAATGAGCCTAGTATGTTCAAATGCTGGCTGAAAAATGAGAAGATAATATTAATACACATTATTTAATTTTCCTTTTTTTTTATTCATTTTCATTTGTGTATTTAAATGTTTAGCTTAAAGTATATGCAAAAATATATATACATTTTTTATTCATGAGGTGTAAATGCTATATATTCAGCTCTAGTGCAGCAGAATGGCAGACCTGGAAGGCAGATTAAACACCTTGTTCCATTTATTGCGTCTTAGTAAAAACCTAGTGTTTAAGATAGATTTCCTTGCTGGTTTTACAGAGGATATCTCAACAGCCAGGAGGAATTCTTGCCTATGAAAGGTATTCAATACAAGTGGGGAGAAGGTAAAAAAAGGATATTTCTTTTAATGTGAAGATGTTTAGCACCATCCTCCTTCAGAGAGGTTGTTTAAAATAATTACAGTGTCCTCATATTTGCCAGTTTGCCAAGGTGCAGAGTGCCAAGTGTAATCATCCATGTAAACTAATCATAATTCGTCTTGCACCGGCCTGAATTTAGTAAAGTGAAATGTAATTGGTTGCTATGGGTTCCTGCACTTTTGACATTAGCACTGCCATTCTGAACAAGGCTTATGCAATCACTAAATATTTCGGCATGTTGTGTAATAAATTCAACATTTATATGAAGATCACAGATTGTGATCTGATTTTTTTTTTTTTTCAGAATAATCAGCTGTCTAAGATAGCAGTAATAATCATTAACAACCATTCACCTATGTTTATTGCCCATTACTGGCTTCTAACAATGTGCTTGTTCACAGTCTGTCAGAAACATTACACTCTACAACTCCATCATGTTAGAAATGTGCCCTCAGGGCCTTGTGTAGAAGAGTGGTTCTGTGCTGACAGTGGATTTCTGCCCAGTGCCTGTGAATCTCTCTCAAGCACAGCCAAAATTCTGAAAGGTTGGTTAATATTCTGCCAGTCCCTTAAATCATCTGACATACTTCATCCTCCTAACATTAAAAATGAAAAGTTGTTAAATGATGACTCTTGCTGCTCTTAAAGACTACATAACTGGAACCTTCTCTAGCAATATCTTCTTGGTTGTTAAATTGTAAAAAAAAAGGACTTATTCTTGTAAGTCTTCCTAAAAATAAAAATTTATTTTGTATAGAATATTTTACTTTTCAATATTTGTCTGTTTGTCTGTCTCATACTATCTATATACTGTATATTTGTGCATGTCTAGCCAATCCAGCAACCAATCCAACCCATCCATCCAAGCATCAATATTTAACACATCAGGTACTGTGGCTGTTTCTGTGCTAGCAAAGTCAATTAGAAGTTGAAAGCCACCCATATTTCTATGTTATAGGGGATCCTTTAGTTTCCATACATCATTTTGACACTTGTGGAGGCTCTGGTTCTTTAAAAGCAATAAAGGGCAAAAATGTGCTGATTTCATTATGTCCCATCCGTAACATCATCCTAGAAGTCTTCCCTGCTGTTAACGTTGCTGATAACATTTAGGAGCTGAGGGTCTGATTTTATGAAAATATTAAATTTCTCTTCATAATTGTGCCCAATATTAGTAATAGTGGCAAACGTAGCCACTCAACACTCCCAATACTCATATAAAATGGATAAGACTACATAGTGCTCAACCCCTTGATTTGGCCCAGGTTCTTTCCCCAAATAGGTGTAACGGCAGCCTGGTACACAACAGCAGTCACTCTTTCTGGCTCAATGAAAAGTCTAAGAGTTATTATTTTGATGCTTTATTGTAAACTTAAACTTGGATGGGGTGTAGATACCTTAGCTTGAGTTTCGTGCAACCCCTACAGATGAAGCTGTCTGTGCAGGTCCTCATGGGGTCAACGGGCATGCACTTTCTAAATTATGGCACTGATGTATAAGGGATATAAACAGTGCACAATTACTAGGATCCTACACTCAGGTCTGTACTCACAAATGTCCCTGGATACTTGGATGCCTCTTTCCAATATTAGCCAGACAATTCCCCCGCAAACTCCCCAGTGATATCTCTTGATCAGCTCCAGCTGTTCTCAGAATAGCTGGGACTTTGATAAGCTTCTGTAGGAACTTCAGCTGCACTGCTTGGAAAGACAGCAACCCTTCAGGCTAAGATCTTCTCCTGGGCAAAAACAGGGCTGCCTCAGGCTCCAAACTATTTATGCACACCCCAGCCACCTTCTGGGCACCCTCCCCCAGGGACTGACTGAGACAACATAAATATTTTGGTTGCTGATTTTCCTTTCCAGCCCACTACATTATAGAATCCTCCAGAAGGCAGTGAGAAACTAACAAGCCTGCAGCCAATGGAGCCCAGAACAGACCAGTAATCACAAGCTGCTTCACTGATTACAGTAAAGCCAGAAAGAACTGAACTTACCTAGCTTTCCTAGCAACTTATCTAGGTTTATGCTACATATATAAAACTATTGGTTAGACAATATTGTCTAAGATTGTCTAGAAAATATAGTTAAATATTGTTATTCAGAGTAACTTTTTGTTCATTGTTACTTAGTCTAGGTTCACATTATAGCATTTCAGGATTGCATGCATAATCACACACATTCCCAACACATGAGAAAAACACCTGCGTTTTCACACACGGAGAAAACCGCATGATGCCGTAGCACCATATGGTTCTGTGTGCCGTGTTTATAAAAAAGGTTTGGGAACATTTATCTGCATTTCTGCATATAGAGCAGCCCATTGAAACCATTGGGCTGCCCTACACACAGAACGCAGCCCAGAGTGAAGGGAACAGAGCCTTACTCAGTAATACCTTATGCACATGGGCGTATGACTTTTTATGCTCTTTTGTATGCGTGTTTATGTGTGCTTACAGGAAAATGGTGTTTAGAAGCATATGAGCAAAATAGAATTTATCTGGCTGAAACACTCATCTAACAAATTTACATGCATACGTGTGCGTCTACATGCATTTATGTGTCTTTGCCCGTAAATTATACCTATAACTAAATGCAGCTTTTTTTTGCCTCTAAATACTACTCATATTAATCTAATATCTAATCTGCCTACTGTACATGTCTACATAGGTTAACACTGAACTGAATTTAAAGGCAAAAAATATATGGTGGATCCCTGCAAAAGTAGTGTTTTATATTGCCATGTCACGTGCATGAGGCCTAAACATGTCAAAAGCTGACAATGAAATGTAAAGTGCAGAAAGCCATAACAACTACATTTCAGTTTGAATGAGTCCAGATTATATAGTTACATAGTCTGGCTGAAAAAAGACCATCTAGTTGAACCAATAAAAGGGGGGGGGGGATTTTACAACCCTATATACACAATCCTATACCCACAGTTGATCCAGAGGAAGGCAAAAAACCTAGCAGTTGCTCCAGCAGGTGAAAAAAATTCCTTCCTGATGCTCCGAGAGGTAATCGGATATTCCTTGGAACAACTTTACCTTTAAATGTTAGTATCCAGATATATTATGTACATTTAGGAAATAATCCAGGCCTTTTTTTAAGCAATCTACTGAGCTGGATAGAACCAACTTTTGTGGGTCTATTCAACATGTTCACAGCTCTTACTGTGAAGAAACCTTTCTGTATTTGGAGATTAAATCTCTTTTTCTCCAGGCATAAAGAGTGCCCCTTGTCCTCTCAGAGGACCTTAAAGTGAATAACCCAACACCAAGTTTACTATATGGACCATTTATGTATTTATACATGTTGATCATATCCCCCCTTAATCTATACTTTCCTCATAGCTGAGCTCCTCCATGCCTCTTATCAGTTTGGTTGCCCTAGTCTGCACTTTCTCTAGTTCCCCGATATCCTTTTTTGTGAACTGGTGCCCAAAACTGAACTACATATTCCAGATGAGGTCTTACTAATGATTTGTACAGGGGAAAAATGATATCTCTTTCACTGGAGTCCACGCCTCTCTTAATACAAGAAAGGACTTTGCTCACTTTGGAAACTGCAGCTTGGCATTACATGCTATTATTATAAGATCATACGATCTACCAGAACACCCAGATCCTTCTCCGCCATTGATTCCCCCAGTTGTACTCCCCCTAGTATGTATGATGCATGCATTTTCTTAGCCCCCAATTGCATCATTGATAAATGATGATCTTTGATTGGCTGACATGAGTGAATCTTATGAATATGAATTTGTAAATGGTGTTTTTTTCTGTGTTCTTCTTATATCTTATATATCTTATATCTTTCCATGTGACAACACTGAAGACATTACAATGTAAAGAAGTGAGTTTATAGCTTGTATAACAGTGTAAATTTGCTGTCCTCTCAAAATACCTCAACACACTCGTTAGTGTTACAAGGTATCAGGTGTGAATGGGGAGCAGGTGTGTTAAATTTGGTTTTATTACTCTCACTCTTCCAGAAGGAAGCCTCTTCTAAAGATGATGCACAATAAAGTCCTCAAACTGTGCTGAAGACAAGCAGTCTAAGGACATGGATTACTGGACCCCTGTCCTATGGTCTGATAAGACCAAGATAAACTTATTTGGTTCAGATGGTGGGAAATGTGTGTGGCGCCAACCAGGTGAGGAGTACAAAGACAAGTGTGTCTTCCCAACAGTCAAGCATAGTGGTGGGAGTGTCATGGTCTGGAGCTGCATGAGTGCTGCCGGCACTGGGGAGCTATAGTTCATTGAGGAAACCATGAATGCCAACATGTACTGTGACATATTGAAGCAGAGCATGATCCCCTTCCTTAGGGCAGGGCAATATTCCAACATGATAAGGACCCCAAACACACCTTCAAGACAACCACTGCCTTGCTAAAGAAGCTGAGAGTAATGGTGATGGACTGGCCAAGCATGTCTTCAGACCTAAACCCTATTCAGCGTCTGTGGGGCATCCTCAAACAGAAGGTGGAGGAGGGCAAGGTCTCTAACATCCACCAGCTCCATGATGTCATCATGGAGGAGTGGAAGAGGGCTCCAGTGGCAACCTGTGAAGCTCTGGTGAACTCCACGCCCAAGAGGGTTAAGGCAGTGCTGGAAAATAATGGTGGCCACGCAAAATATTGACAGTTTGGGCCCAATTTGGACATTTGCTCTTAGAGGTGTACTCACTTTTGTTGCTAGCGGTTTAGGCATTATTGGCTGTGTGTTGAGTTACTTTGAGGGGAAAGCAAATTTATACTGTTTTACAAGCTGTACACTCACTACTTTACATTGTAGTAAAGTGTAATTTCTTCAGTGTTGTCACTTCAAAAGATTTAATAAAATATTTACAAAAATGTGAGGTGTGTGCTCACTTTTGTGAGATACTGTATATATATATATATATATATACTGTATATATATATATATATATATATATATATATATATATATATATAAATATATATAAAACAGTCTCTGCATTCAGGACTATCTTTCTCCTGACTGCCTGCTGGCATGACTCATCCATAGTTAAGGTCTTACTAGGCCACCCTGCCAGGCCCACTGCCTGGGGATTGGCCAAGACCCCCTAAGTACTCAGATTACCCTCCTGCCCTTTGCTCTCTTGCTTCAAAAAAATTCTCCATGCTTCTAGAACCAGGGGGAAGCACCAGAGTCCTGCTTGTATGAGTCATTCAGGCTGACCTAAAGTAAACCCTGAACCAATTTTGACTCACAAATTAACTATGAGTCTGAACATAGACTTGCCTACACTGACACTAGTAGCACATAGATAGGAGGGTGCTATTGCTAGATAGATAGATAGAGAGAGAGATAGAGAGATAGAGAGATAGAGAGATAGAGAGATAGATAGATAGATAGATAGATAGATAGATAGATAGATAGATAGATAGATAGATAGATAGATAGATAGATAGATAGATAGATAGATAGATAGATAGATAGATAGATAGATAGATAGATAGATAGATAGATAGATAGATAGATAGATAGATAGATAGATAGATAGATAGATAGATAGATAGATAGATAGATAGATAGATAGATAGATAGATAGATAGATAGATAGATATATTATGTGTGCTTTCTTACATTGCCTTAGAATTACTATTTATATAATGTGGTTAACTGTAACTAAAAAGCCATTAGCTTTTGTGGAGGCAAAATATAGGTGAATAAATGAAGCCATTAAGTCTTATCTTGTATGTTAAAGTAACTACGCAGTTAAGAGAGACTAAATGCAAATACAGCTGATGCTACGTACTGTTATAAAGCCAATGATAGGTTACATATTAAGAGATGTGGCCTTTACTGTAACAGATACTCCACTTTAGTCAGAATGTCTCTGCATAAACAGACATTAGAAAAATGAATCTGAAAAGATCTCAAAGTAATGAAGTGTTTCCATGGTAACATTTCTTTGGATATCTTGTAATGTTGGGAAAAGATACTGCTTCAGTTCGCTTTTCTTGTTTTACTGAATCTAAAGCACTATTACATTTTTAAAAAATAATTTAGAGAAAACAAGAGGGGTTTAACAAAAAAAAATAAGATGGCAAAGCTGCAATGCTTGATCAGCATAGTAAATGTTATCTAAAGTACACTAAATTATATGTTGATTACATCTAGTTAAGAGGCCATGTAGCATCATCGTTATTTAGAAAATGCTTATTTTAATGTGTATCATTTGGGTAACAAGAAGAGCAGACAAGCACAGCTTTCTCATACCTAGCAAAAAGGTAAAGCCTTCCAAAAGCTTCTACTCCATGGAGCTTACATGTGCTTCTTGTGTTTGTGTGGCTCTCCTCCAGGTACTCCGGTTTCCTCTCAAACTCCACAAACACACTGGTGGGTTAATTGGTTTCTGTCAAAATCAGCCCACTTGTATGTGTACAAACTTGCTATACACATGTGCTATCACTTTGTAAATGCCAGTCCTAAGATGAGCAATTGGGGTAGGTTAAGGAAAGACCTGGAGGCCTACCTGATAAAGAATAATTTCCAAGAAAATTTGAAGAAAAAGGTTCTCAAACCTCAAGCATATCAGAGATGGAGCCCAGAAAGCTGGTCCATAGAATTGCAGAGAGTTGGATATGACTGAACAGAAATCTATCGTGGAGGTTTGAGGAAAGACCTGGTGGCCTCCCTGATAAAAAGTAGTTGTCAGGAAAATGGGACTGTAGACAGCAAAGGAGGGGACAGAAAAAAACAAGAACTAAATGGTAGAGTTAAAATAGCCATGGCCTTTTTATTATTGGTATACAACTTCAGTACATAACCAGTCAATAATGAATAAAGCTGTTTTAAATAAATAGTAAAAAACTCAATCATGACAGATCCAGTAACAACACAACCCAGCCACTACGACTCAGGTTGTCATAATAACAAATCATCGATTAACTGTCCCCCTTTCTGTTATTGAAAGGTGACCATACCACATAATGTAAGGTAGTGCTCCTTTAAATGTGGTATAATACCTAACTGCTGCAGGCACCGGTTGGCTGATCCATGGCTAATGGCGTGTGATATCTAATACAGTAATGGTGCTGCGCTGTTAGGTGCCAACATACAAAATATAGAATAAGAAAGTACATTTATATAAATTTAGGCATTCATTGGTATGTTCCTCTAAAACTATATATGTGTTTTAAGATAAGTGATGTGTCCCTTCACCATTCAAAGTAGTGGATAAGTGACTGGTGTCTTTTCTTTTAAATGCTGTGACACCTAAGTGCTCTCAAGCTTCTCACCTTCTTGCTGTAAGCTAACAGCATGAGTTGATAGCTCTTTCTGAAGGTCCGTATATATCCACCTGCCTCTAGGGGTCCTTCTATGGTTAGAAAAGACAAAAGTGCTCAAGCGCTTGACAAGATGTAGGTCAATCAATGGTGCAGGGTGATCACAAAAGTAAGGTATCCAAAGCCAGTGCAGCTGTTCAATGACATGTAAGGCATGTGGCATGAGAAAAGGCAACCTGGGGAACAGCGCTCAATTGATTGGATACTAAAGTGGAAAACCACAACAGTCAATGATGCCATTGATTGAAGGCTGTAGTTTATTGTTAAAAAAAACTGCTAATAAGGATAAAAATATATGTAAAAAAGCAAGCTATGATACCACACTGAATTCTCATAGGCGTTGAGGGGTTAACACCAACCTGACAACCAGATGATGGAGGGTGCCAAGACCATGCAAAGTGAATGAATACCTGGCGCAAAGGGAACAGGGGAACGTGGAAGCTCGGGACCGCACCACACCTGGCTCCCAGCGCTTTCTGGGAACTCAGAGACACTCGAGAGGCAGAGATGACGTCACTACCAGGTGCAGAGTCAGTGGGTGGGTGCGCATTCGGAACATGCATGCTCCTTCCTCAGGTTTAACTGGGAGTCATCTTTGTGTGGGTAAAAGTTTGCACTGGTGGGGGTGGGTTTGTAAAGTAAATGCCAAGGAAGCAATTTCTTTGATAACAACAATACCCTTACACAAAGATGCATTTTCAATATCGCCTATTATAAGGATTAGGGAAAAATGAAAGGTACTTACGATGGAAGTCAGTCAATATAAAACAGACCTCAAGGGTCCTGCCAGAATAATAATTAAAAAATATTAGACATGTGCAATTCATTTTGGCCCAAACACAAATTCAGAAACATTTTTTGCTTTTCAGAGATTCGGATGTATCCAAATCTCCGAATGAAATAGTAACAAATTCAAAATTTTCAGAACAATTAGAATTCGAATCGGTCGAAAAATGATTGATGATTCTGATTATATAATTATATATATATATATATTCTATATTACCAGAAGTATTGGGGCGCCTGCCTTTACATGCACATGAACTTTTATGGCATCCCAATATTAAAGTGATTGAAAAGTCTAATTTTTTTCTAGTAAAAAAAAAAAAAACATGTTATACTTACCAGTTCTGTGTAATGGTTTTGCATTGGGCTGCCCAGATCCTCCTTTTCTCTTGGCTGGAGCTCCTCCCTCCTGTTGAAGCAGCTTGCTATGGGGACACCCAAGTCAAGCTGCAGCTCCATGTATCCATTCAGACAGGGATCTGCAGTTTGGCCCCATCCCCTTTCCCCTCATTGGCTAACTGAGTTTGATTGACAGCAGCGGGAGCCAATGGTGCTGCTGTTGTACCTCAGCCAATCAGGAGCGAGAGCCCCTGACGACCAAGGCATTTGCAGACACCGGTGGATTGAGAGGGGGCTCCTAAGAGGGCGATCCTAAGAATTCACCAAAACTGTGAGGCAGACATGTTTCTTTGGATTACACATAATAATTATGCTAACATGTTTTTGGTAATGCAGGCTGGACAAGGAGGTATTGAGGTGGGCTTACAGAAGTTAGAGCCCTTTGGTAAGATGTCAATGGAGCAATGTCATTCAACAGGCTGGAAAATGAAGTAGTTTGGTGGTGGGGATGTGACATAGGAATCTACAAAGCTGTAAATATAGTGGTGTTTTTCCTGGCTACATAGTTACTTAATTAATCTGGTTAAAGCGGAGTTCCGGGCACAGAATCGTTTTTTTTATTTTAATGTCCCCCAAACAGTGACCCTTACACCACTATATATCCGCTAATCCTGTTTCTTAGACTGGAATAATCTTTTTGCAAGTATGAAATCTTACTTTATAAAATTTTGGACGAGCGCCGCCATCTTTCTTGTGGATCGCCGAGTCCGTTGTGGGGAAAGGTCTTCCCTTCTTCCTCATCCAAGTGGGCGTAGGCCTGTGAGTCGAGCGCGAAATCTTGCGCATGCCCAGTACTATGCGATCGGGGAGAGCCGCGGCTCTGGAGGGAGGAAGTCGATGGAAAGGTGAGTATATAATGCTCTCTAAACAGGTAAGGGAAAAAAAAAAAAAACGGGAATATCCAATTCAGGCTCAGCAAAGGGTAAGGAAGACCATGCAGTGAATTATACAAAAACGATTCTGTGCCCGGAACTCCGCTTTAAATAAGACACAAGTCCATTCAGTTCAACCAATAATATGGGGGGAAAAACATACAATCCCATATACACAATCCTGTACCCACAGTTGATCCAGAGGAAGGCAAAAAACCCTAGAAAAGCATGATCTAATTTGCTCCAGCACGTTAGTATCCAGTTATATTATGTACATTTAGGAAAGAATCCAGGCCTTTTTAAAGCAATCTACTGAGCTGTCCAGAACCAGCTTTTGAGGGAGTCTATTTCACATTTTACCAGGAATTACTTTCTATATTTGAAGACTAAATATCTTTTTCTCTAGACATAAAGAGTGCCCCCTTGTCCTCTGTGATGTGAATATCTCACCACTAAGTTCACTATATGGACTACTTATATATTTATACAGTACATGGTCATCCTATTCCCCCTAATCTCCTCTTCTCAAGAGAGAATAAATTAAGTTCCTCTAATCTTTCCTCATAGCTGAGCTCCTCCATGCCTCTTATTAGTTTGGTTGCCCTTCTCTGCACTTTCTCTAGTTCCATGATATCCTTTTTGTGAACTGGTGCCCAAAACTGAACTGCATATTCCAGATGAGGTTTTACTAATGATGTGTACAGTGACAAAATTATATCTCTCTCCCTGGAGTCCATACCTCTCTTAATACAATAAAGAATTTTGCTCGCTTTGGAAACCGCAGCTTGCGTGCCATTATTAAGCTTATGATCTACCAGAACACCCAGATCCTTCTGCACCATTGATTCCCCCAGTTTTACCCCCCCTAGTATGTATGATTCATGCTTATTCTTAGCCCCCAAATGCATACATTTACATTAATTAACATTAAACCTCATCTACCACATAGTTGCCCAATTAAACAGTGCATTGAGGTTGGTTTGTAAGTTGGAGACATCCTGTAAGGATGTTATTTCACTGCATAGCTTGGTGTCATCTGCAAAGACATGGTACAGTGTGTGACAGGGTTGTGTGACTCACAACAGTGGCAAAGCACAGGTATAGTATAAATATCTGAAAAGAGTTCACATACATATACTGTATGTTAGTTGTGTATTAAGGTTGTTTGGCTGGAGTTCCACTTGAATGGCTTTGTATAAAAATAGTTCAAGCTGATATTTAATAATCTGTAGTTTAACCATTATACCATGCAGGGATGCATTTCCAAGCAATAATGATAACATATACATTTTGTAAGTGCCTGTTATTGCATTCAGACATTTCCAGCAGCTTCCCATTACCATATGCATACTGTATCAGTATATCAGACGAGTCAGGCAGAAAAGTCCCTGTGGGTCTCTCCCCACCTGTTCTCGGTGAGAAATTTGTTGTATATAGACAGTCTTATTTCGTTTCAGTATCAATTACCTGGATTGCTTGGGACGTCAGGGTTCTTGTCCTAAAAGGACTATATTAAACAAATCATCCCATTATTTTCTTTCCTCTCATTCCTAATCTTTAGTGGTGCTCCAAGCAATTACTATACTGTAGTAAGACATGAATAGTACAAAGCAATCCTGTCTGTGAGTATAATATTTTGATGGCAAAATCCTCCCTGTTAAGTGCCACTATTTATGTTTGACAATTAGTTGTTTGAGTCAAATCTCTGCATCCAAGGAGGGGGGGATGATATGCTCCCCTTTACTGCAGTAGCTGTGACAGAGCAACCAATAGGTGCACCAACAACAGAGCCATAAGTGGACAAGGGGGGGGGGGGGGACTGAATGGGCAAAATGACAGTTTCTCTTTCAAACAATGTCACAGTGCATACAATGTACAGGCAGGATGTGTAAGGGCTTGTTCACATTATGTGTGTACACAAAGAAAACAGTTATTTATGTGCCTCATTTACATAACAATGCTCATGTTGAAGTGCATTGCAATGCTGTGCAGAAAAATAGACATGCTGTATTTTTCTGTAGTACACCCGATGGCGATCCATGTCACTGGACTGCAGTGCCATGCACCACAATGCTATGTCGAGACATAAATGAAGCATCACTTTGTGCACTTCAGATAAAGTTTAATAAAAATAAACAAGGCTATGATCTGAAATGCACATTGCACCACCCCTTCACAGCAACTCCCTGCAAGGCAAAACTGACAGGTATCAACATGCTAAAATGGACAGCATAGCCTAATGGCAGTGTGAAGAAGTAATGAGCACAGGAGGAGGACACACTATTGCCAATTTTTTTACCTGTAGTTTTTTTTTTTTATTGTGGTAACAGGTTCTATATACAGAGACATCAGAGGTCTATTAGACCCCTGATTACTCCTGCAAATCCATCAGATACATATTGGGCACAGAAAGTCCCTGATCTGCATTTGAGCTCATTTAGAGCATCCGCAAATTAAATAATACTAAGTATGTTCTGTGTGTATGTTTGTTCTTTGACCGAAAGCGTGAGTGTATGTTTGAGAGAGAACACAAGATGACAATGAACAGGGAGAGAAGCAGACAAATGGAAGGAGAATGTACCATTCCTAAGAAGTGTACGAGGGTGAACAACACTGAGGGGACAAACAGATGGAGTGAGATGTGGCATGAGCTAAGAGAGTACAAGTTATCTATGTGTAGGAAGTTTTCAGTACTACTGACAGTACAAAGTGATATACTTGTGAAAAAAGTAAAGAAAAATGTAAAGCTATTTACCCTGTGAATGTACATTTGTTCTGTGTGAATGGGGGTAAAAACCATTGTTACTAGGTATTTCTCTCCAGGTCGATTGTTACTCTTGGGGCAGAATAGAGCGAATCAGGAAAATATTGCAGTGTGGCCTCTAGATGAAATAGAGGATAATAGTACATAAGTATTTCCTATGATCATCAACTCAATTAAGTGGTATCTTTCTCAATCACTTTAATTTGTGTGAAGAATACCATTTAACCTGGAGAGAAAATACCTTAATACCATTCATTTTTGCCCAGTTTGCACAGAATAAATGTACTGTATATGCAGTTCCACAGGACTAATAGCTTTGTTTATTTTTTTTACAAATGCACCTCAAAAAAAAGTTCTGCAAAATATAGCTGGGAGGGAAGAGAATATTGAGGGGCAGACTGGAAGGTAGGAGTATATACATTAAAGCTGTGAAGCTGAATAAGTACATGAGGCCTCCAGTGCTCATTTCTTTTTATACAGACTATAGGAAGAATAGTATGTACTGCAGGTGCCATCTCTTTACTGGCATCAATACTAGAAAGTTAGGTGTGAGTATAAGGGGCAGTCTAGAGAAAAGACCAGTGGATGTGCTTTTAGTGGGATTTCAGTGGATGGGGTGGCAGAATTGCACATGTAAAAAGTAAAATTGGAATTTGGCTTTATTATTTAGGCAAATGTAAATTATAATAAAAATGCTAATAATAATAATATTACAGTTTTAGAGCACAAAGTACCTTAGAAAAATTATAAAAATAAAATCAATATTGTAAAAGTAATGAATAATAAATACTGACAGAGCTGTGAGGAGAAGGAGAAGGATTTTGCATGAAAAAGTAAAAGCTGATCATTTTAAGCACCCCTGCCAGTGTTAAGAGGTTTGTCTCATCCACTAAAACATTCTGCTAAAGAGCTTGAGCCTGTGAAAAACAACAGACCTTCTAGCTGGATCACTAAATGAAAATAGAAGCAAGAAAGCCTAAAAAAGAAACCAATAAAGCCATCACATCTAAGAAATGGAAGCTGGTTTTATTTACAAAGGAGAGACCATCTATGAGGGTTTAAACTGACCTACTTTGGAAAGTATTCCTGGAGTGTGAGCTGGTCTGAGGGTAGGAGACAACATCTATGCAGTTGATCGTTGTGCCCTGGGGTTAATTATCATTGGAGCTGGTGTGGATCTCTGTCATGGAGATCTACACATTCTGGTAAGCTGCCACACTATTGGGTGATTGGTGGAGGCTTCTCTGATATTCAACCAGCACACTGTGAATGGGACTTTCTTTCTGAGGGGTTCATTTTTTATGGACTTTTTATAATATATTTTATAATATATTTTAGATGGTGTTCATTTCATTATGGGATCATATGTGTATATTATCTAACAGTCACTGCGTACAGCTTGACTAACCTTTTGTTTGGTTTTATACATTGAGTGCTGCACACCTTGTCAGTATTTTTAGTGTTTAGTTGGGATTCAACAACTTTATGTGCTGGCTGCTAATATGTGCTGAAACCATTTATATATTTTTAGATATTGATTAAGCACAGTGATTTATTGTTTTTTTTTTAATGAATAATAAATCTCAAAGGCTGAACATTTTTAAAAATATGTCTACGGATGGAGCCTCATAGACAAATGTGGGGTGAGAGCTGGAAACCCATGTGAGAATATCCATTTGAAATATCAATATATGATATATAAACTATATAGCTGGGTTTTTTCCACAAAAAGGATAGAGTTAGAAAATATTGAGGGCCAAGCCTATTCAGTGCATTGAAAATTTTCAGACCAAACCTGAGTGTGATTCTTTTTTTTTTGAAAAATTCTTTTTATTGTTTTATAACAAGAAAAAAAATACAGACAGTGACAAACACCAGTCCCTAACATGGGGGGACGGCACAACAACCCTTCCCAACCCACCCCTCCCACCCTCCCAACCCCCCAACCCTGGCAGCTTACCTATAGAACCGAGTAAAGCATAGGGGGCCGGGGGCGGCCGGGACAGCATAACCCGTCCAGACCGCCCCCCCCAGGCCCAGGGGTACAGGACAAAAAAAAAAAAAAACATACATGACAACTGGATCAGAACACAAAGTTACAGGTCAGAAACAGCAGAGGTTTCCTGACTGAAAGAAAAGAACCAGTGAGAGTGCGGGCCCAAATAAACCATAAGATACAGACACTTCCCATTCACAATTAGCCCGCCGTCTCGGTGGATTCCACCCATGCCTTCCACACCTTTTCGAACTTCCGGAGACAACCACGGGACTCGTAAGTGGCCTTATACAAAGGTAAAACAGCGTTCACCAGCCCCTTCCAGAAGGGTATCGAAGGGGGTGACACTTTTTTCCAGTGTAGTAGGATGGCCTTCTTGGCATAAAACAGTAGTATAATCAACAGCGTCCTATGAGCCACCGAGGGGACCACCTCCTCCACCAGGCCCAGGAGACAGACGCTCTGGGTCAGCGGAACCGGAGTCATAAGCACCCTTCCAAGGCAGGAGACGACCTCCGACCAGTAGCGCTGAACCAGAGCACAGTCCCAAAATACATGTCGGGCATCCGCTGGGGCAGCCGAACATCGCCAACACTCAGCGGACACCGACGGAAAGATCCTGGCCAGGCGGGCAGGCGTATAATACACTCTGTGGAGAAATTTAAATTGGATGAACTTATCTCTAGCCGCCACCAGGTGTTTAAAGGGATCTGTCCACAGGTCATCCCAGTCGTCCCCCTGCAAGTCAGGAATATCCTCCGTCCAGCGCTGCTTGCAGCGCACAATCCCCGGAGGGGTGAGGCGGAACAGTTCCTTGTAGACAGTAGACAGTGTTTTACTAAGGTCAGGGTTAGTCAACATCAATTCCAGGTCCGACGGCACTGGCTCGATCCGGAGATCTGCAAACTGACTCTGGAAAGCGTGCCGCAGCTGTAAGAAACGGAAGAAATAAGTCGTGGGTAAGTCATGTCGGGAACGTAAGGTGTCAAAGGGGACCAGTGCACCCTCGGTGGTAACGTCCCCCAACGTCTTTATACCAACAGCAGCCCATACCCCAGGGTCCGGGAGGTGGTAAAAATGGGGAAGTCTGGGATTCATCCACAAGGGGGCAGAAGGTGAGAAACCAAGGTAACTAGGGCACGCCAGCCTCACCGTCTGGCCCCACGCCTTGATCGTAGCCTTCATGGAGTCGGTCAACGGCAGATCGGTGCTCACCCCTCGAAATAATGCCAGGCGTAAACTCTCATAGGACCCCAGGTGTGCAGCCTCCAGAACCGTAGCCGAATCCTCCGCATCCGCCCTCAACCAACGTCTCGCAAATACCATCTGCCCAGCTAGGTAATATTTATGCCAATCAGGAACTGAGTGTGATTCTTCATTTTATTGTTTGGCAGTGGATGTTGTGGAGAATTGGAGTAATGTGTACATACTGTAGTTAGGTTAGCAGAATGTGTATGTTAGCAGTGAAGCTACAGCATTGACTGTAATGATGGCAGAACCTTTTTCTGGCTGGCCTGCAGCATGGTTATAATCTTGTTAAAACACAATTTAATTAATTTGTTTTAGTTAATTTAATTATTGAATTGTTTGTTTTACGTATTTAACCACTTAAGCCCCGGAAGATTTTACCCCCTTCCTGACCAGGAGGTATTTTGCGATTCGGCACTGCGTGACTTTAACGGACAATTGCGCGGTCGTGCGACGCTGTACCTAAACGAATTTGACATCCTTTTTTTCCCACAAACAGAGATTTCTTTTGGTGGTATTTGATCACCTGTGCGATTTTTTGATCACGCGCTATAAACAAAAAAAGAGCGTCAATTTTGCAAAAATAACAATATTTTTCACATTTTTTTATATGAAATTCCCCCCCCCAAAAAAAAGTAAAAATCAAAATTTTTTAAAATTTTCGGCCAATTTGTTTTATGCTACATATGTTTGGTAAAAAAAATCGCAAAAAGCGTATTTTGATTGGTTTGCGCAAAAGTTATCGCGTTTACTAACAAAGGGAAAGATTTTTGTCATTTTTGTTGTTTTTTTTTTTAACGCGTAATGGCGGCGATCTGCGATTTTTTTTGTGGTACTGCGACATTGGGGCGGACAGATCGGACCCTTGACTGACATTTGTGACACTTTTGGGGTTACCAGTGACATTTCTACAGTAATCAGTGCTATACATATTCACTGTTACTGTAAAAATACACTGGTTGTGAAGGGGTTAACTTTATTTGGGAGGGAGGGGCTGTGTGTATCCCTAGGGGTGTGCTTTCTACTGTGATTGGCTGTGGCTTGAGCTGTAAGGACACTGATCAACGGATCTGCATACTAGATCCGTTTGATCAGTGTCTCTACAGCGAGGAGAATGACAGGCAGCTTGTTTACACAAGCTGCCTGACATTCTCCCTCTCCCCCGCCGATCGCCGAGTGACCGGCGGACATCGGGTCCGCTGGTCACACGCGCGGGGGGGTCCGTGACCACGCGGGAGCGGGAGCGTGCCTCCGGGGGCGCGCACTCGCTCCCTAGACCCTCACAAGCTAGTGACGTAGCCCTACGTCACTTTGCCTGTGAGGGGCTGACTGCCGACGTAGATCGGCGTTAGGCAGTCGGCAAGTGGTTAATTATTAATTAAATCAAAAATGATTTGTTTTAATTATTTATTTAATTTGTTTTGGTAAGCGAAATAAGGTGCTTTATACTCACTATCTCCTTATTCATATTATGTGAGGTTGAATAAAGACAATAGTCCATCCAGTTCAACCTATGTAGGTGTGTGTTGCCGTAATCATCTCACATACCCCTGAATGTTCTGATCCTTGAGATGTAAGTCTAAGAGTCTTTTGAAAGCCACCATACTTCCCGCAGAAACCACCTCTTGTGGTAGAGAATTCCACAATCTTGTAGCCCTAACAGTAAAGAACCCTCCACATTGCCTGAGGTTAAAACGCTTCATCTCTAACCGCATTGTATGCCCTCGAGTCCTCATGCAATCCCTTCGACTGAATAGCTGTTTTTCTATGCCGAGATCCCCATTGAGATATTTATAAATTGCTATCATGTCCCCTCTCAGGCGTCTCTTCTCCAGGGAGAATAAATCAAGCGAATACAGACGCTCTTCATAATTAAGGTCCTCTAATCCCCTAATTATTCATCATTCTTCAGGTAAAAGAATAAGAATCTGACAACAGCTGACCCTTGATGTTCAGCTATTGTATTAAAGGTTGAGCATTAGGCAGAAATAGACCAAATTACTGTTCTATTTTAGTTAGATTCAAACCAAACACCACCAATATCTTAGCTTTGTCAAAGTTCAGTTTGAACCAGTTGGAACGCATACAGTCTTGAAGTTCCTTCAGACAGGAATTTGTGATGATGATGATGAAGATAGATCACATAGGTGCAGCGTAAAGGTTAGATATCACTGTGCATGACTTTTGACTTGTGACATTGTGCTGCACTGTTTTACCAAGTGATGTCATAAAAAAATGTATGTCACAAATTGTATTAGGGACTGTAGTGAGCCTTATGGGACACCAAACAAAGGTGGTACTGGGCCAGAGCAGTGGGTTACTAGTTAGATTCCGGACATACCCTTTGACAGTCAAGAACGAAAGGAACCAACTGAGAACTCTCCCCTTGAGGCTACAATTATTGTAACCTATCTTGCTACCAGTAGGGCTTTCACTGCACAAACAAGTGCTGTGCCTGTAATGCATCCTAACTGGAAGCTATAAGATATAGAAATTTTGAGAGGCTAGTTTTCAGCTGGTAAGAAGCTGCCTTTTCAATTACACTTGATATGTCAAAACCTACGAATATTGTATGTGCATTACATTCATGAATTGTTACATCAAATCTGAAAATCTACATTTAGCTTAGAAATTTAGCATCATCCTCTACAGACAGACATCATCCAGTGAATCCCTTACTCTGTAACCTGAAGGAAAGTCTCAAAGGAATCTGTTTCACTGCTGATTTTAGGGTCTGGATAGAATATTAACTGATGTTCTTGTATTTATGACTAAACTGTTCATGAGATATTTTTCCCTGAAGGACAGAGAACAATTTCTTATCCTTTATTATTTATGAGCTTGTAGCTACTATTTACAGAAACCAGGGGAAAGACACATTGCAAAACAAAATTGCCCGATTGTGCATATGTATATAAGATAGAATCCTTCATGCATTTCCTTTATCAATACCACCATGATTTCTAAAGGAGCCTTGGTTATATTGCAATAGATAAGTTAAAGTTCATACTTTTATATCCACTTTTATAATTTCAAAGTATCTTGTTAACAACGCAATATGTCTACCTACTCCTACAGACTGCAGCTGACTATACAGATAGAAAAAACAGGGGACTAGCTTGTATAGTCAATTTTGTTCACAAATACAGCTCATTGAAAATGGGGGCAATCCTCAGGACGTTTAAATACATTTAAGATGCAAGTAAATGGATTATGCTCACAGATTGTATGTGTTGCTCTTGACTTGCCTACTTATTAGGTATTCATCAGAATATAGTTGGTGTGGAATGTAAGGTGTGATTTTTCAAGGTCTGTACTGAGACATGTGTGTATCTTACAACAAGACAACACGTTTTTGGTGTCCTTTTCCTAATACAGGCATTTGGCACCTTCCAGGACTCATATGTCGCCATCGCCATTGAATAGCCACATTTTTTGCAGATCTGGTCAACCATTACTGAGAAGGGAGCACTTGTTGAGGTCATTTTAACTGTATACTTTTCCATAAAATCTATTTTAAAATTCAAACCCTGTATTTTTTAAAAAACTTTACAAATTTAAGTTAGACCCAAGCCAGAAATGCTTGTGTACTCAAGATCTTATGGAGAACCAAACTCTTATGTGTTGCTTAAACATTTTTCTTTATATTACAAAAAATAATTCCAGGTATATATATTTTTGTACTTATTCCCTTTTTTCAAACTTGGACAATGTAACTTTGCATCTACCACACCTGTGAGATTCCTCTAGAAGTTGAAAAACACTATTGTAGGCACCTTCTCTATAGTGATCTGCACCACCTTCCAGGCCTCTTACTGAGCAGCTGCACTGCTGCTTTGTGAACACAGGAGGTTAGCTGCTTGGCAAAGTCACCAATCATTTTCTCAGTGAATTCAAAACATTCTCTGATTGGACAAGATGAAGAGGTGGGGTGGTGATGTTACACTTTGCACTTTGTTCAATCACAGAATACTTTGCATTCATTGAGGAGCTGCAAAGCATTCTCTGAAGGGTGCCCGTGCCCATTAGTGGACATCCTATGTTCATGAATTATGACAAAGCACAGCAGCGGCTGGGCACAGGACTTAGAAGCTAGTGGAGAATTTTGTAGTAGAGCTGCCTACTAGAATAATTTCAAGATTCTAGAGGGACCCCACAGATATTAAATATGCATAGTTACATTGGTCCATATGTAAAAATATCCATACCTAAAATACTTTCTAAAGGAGTCAGTCTGCTCAGAACTGATATTAAAGGATTTCAGGTAATGCCATCAAGAGTTAAGACGGCCATATACATATTGAAATTTGGCCAGTACAACAGGGGCAGGGACTGGTTATTTTTCAATCCATGTATGGGCATACAGGTTGTGCTGAAGAAGTAGATCTACCAATCGACTTCTGTGCAACCAGCCTGAAGGTTTTTTCCCAAATGATCAGTGTCTCTGGCTATAGCCAGCAACACTGATCAGTGTGTTCTAATAGAAGGGAAGCTTCCCCTCCATCAAAACACAATAGTACAATGAGAATTTTTCTCCCATCCGCATTAAGTGTGTGCATGGAGGACTCAAATAATTTTTTTGTTTAACCAATTTGGTGAATGAAAAGAAAATGAATAATGTATGGCCAGCTTTTGATTTGTGCATTGCCAATAGGTACATGATGGAGAAAAAATCAAAACAGACAAAGATGTCACACATGTGACATCTGTTTCTATTCTGATCCAACACAGTAGGAGATTCAACAACACAGTTCAGGATCCTCTGCTGTGGGGGAAAGGAGGGTATCTGTGTGAAACAGAGCCTGTCTTTACTGAAGTAGGGAGGCTGTAATTGCTGACTTTTTTAGATAAGTTGCCTCCTTTTTGTCATGTTTATCCTATGACTTCACTGTTTTGTGAGGCACTGGCGCAGAGGAAATGGAAAAATCAACAGTCTCAAACTGCATATTCATGTTCAGGTCAGTGACTCAATAGGTAATTGAGCCAGAGGGTGATGATGGCACACAAAATTAGTACCAGTTCACAATGGGCATCACTGGCAGTGTCGTATTTCTGTCAAAACAAGTTTTACTTAAATAATGTATACATTTAAAGTAGTTGTGAAATATCTACTTTTTTTTAACAACAAACATGTTACACTTACCATTGCACAGAGTGGTCCCGAACTGCCTCTTCTAGGGTACTGCGCTGGCACCCCTGGCTCCTCCTCTTCTGCGAATACCCCCATAGCAAGCCATTTGCTATGGAGGCACTTGTGCAAATTCAATCCCGAGCCATGCTGCTTGTGTCAATAGATACAGACAGTGCAGCTCGGTCATGCCCCCTGCTCCCTCATCAAACAGCCTTCATACAGCACAAATGAACAGAACTGATGCTGTCAATCACAGGTTGTGTGCTGGAGCTTTCCATTCTGGCCCCTTTTTAACTCATGGTGTAAGGAAAACTTGTCAGAAGAGACTTATGTAGATAGCAGCGGAAGGAGGCAGCAGACAGAAATGACACTCAGTGCTCTGGACTGAAAGAAGTACACACTATAGAGGGATAAGCATTGTTCATATCTCATGTCTGAGGTTTATAGCAGGGAATGCATTAGGGTAAAAATAATGTTTAGGCTTTAGAACCACTCTATAGCATATTAAACTGTGACATTTGTCACACCAATATAAAATGTACTTTTAAACGGCTACACATTTTATTTGTTTCACTTTATTTTTATTCCATAAATATATTTCATTTTAAATATAACTCCAACAGATTAGCCAGAGATCCTGCAGCATAGGAACATAGAGCTCATAAAATATAGAGTGGAGCCAAAAAGACATGTTATTTTTAAACTGCGCTATTTTTATTCTGTTGCTGAAATTACAACAGTGAGGTTTCCATGGCTACCACAAGTTAATATATTGCCAGTATAGAGTCTGTGGTCAAATCCATAGGATTTTCAGTGTTTTCCTGCAGAAGAAGATTCCAAAGATTACTGTGATGTTGTCATGAGATGGACAAGACACAAAGCATGAAAATGTAAGGAGTAGCAAATGCTGCATAATAATATTATCCTGCCTGTATCATTTACCTTGATATCTACTTCCACTATCTTTTAATCTTGTACAGGTACAGTATTAATGTCCAAAATTCACTGTTCCTAAATTTCAATATATGTTTTCTTATTAACCACTTAACGACCAGTCACTGTGCCTCTACTGCGGCACAGTGGCTCGTTATCGTCCAGCGACGTAGTACTACGTCGCCGGACTCCTCCCCTTGTGGGCGGTGCTCGCGCGCCGCCGGAGGCTCGCTCCCGCTGTATTCAATCACATCGGGAGTCGGGCCAGGGGAGGAGCAGCGGCGATCGCCGCTGCTCTTCCCCGATCATCGGGGAATCGAGTTTGGAGATCCGCCCGCTTGTGTAAACAGAGCGGGCGGATCTCCTTAGTGACAGGCAGGGTCAGATTGCAGGGTTCAGCATAGCTGAACATGCGATCTGTCCCTGTGTCACTCAGTCACCTCCCCCCACACACGTCAGTAAGCACCAGGCATACATTAACCCCTCCCTCTCCAATAAAATTAACCCCTTCCCTGCCAGTGTCATTTTTACCGTAACAGTGCATATTTATAGCACTGATTACTATAGAAATGTCACTGGTACCCCCAAAAGTGTCAAAAATGTCAGTCAAGGGTCCGCAATGTCACAGTCCCACAAAAAAAATTGCAGATCGCTGCCATTACTCGTTAAAAAAAAAACACCAAAAATGACAGAAATCTTTCCCTTAGTTAGTAAATGCAATAACTTTTGCGCAAACCAATCAAAATACGCTTATTGTGATTTTTTTTACCAAACATAGGTAGCAGAAAACAAATTGGCCAAAAATTTTAAAAAATTTTGATTTTTTACATTTTTTGGGGGGGGGAATTTCATATAAAAAATTTGAAAAATATTGTTATTTTTTCAAAATTTACGCTCTTTTTTGTTTATAGCGCAAAAAGTAAAAATCGCACAGGTGATCAAATACCACCAAAAGAAAGCTCTGTTTGTGGGAAAAAAGGGAAAAAATTTTGTTTGGGTACGGCGTCACACGACCGCGCAATTGTCAGTTAAATTCGCACAGTGCCGAATCGCAAAAAGTGGCCTGGACGTAAGACAGCAAAATCCTCCGGTGGTAAAGTGGTTAAAAAACGATGTTGCTTTTGTGTTTGCAAAATGACTAAAAAAGAAGGCTAAAAAAGGACTCCCCCTTTTAAATGAATCAAATCATTAAATGAATCAAATAGTTTCACCTTTTTCTGTTTTTACCTACAATATGTATAAATTAAAGTTAAAGCATACTTCTCTTCATACAAGGGAGGTGACTTATTTGTGTGACGCTAGGTTAAGTGTGTGCAGCTTAGCTTAAAAGTGAAGTGCAGCTCTGTTCACTTTATAGAGATTGATTGAATAAAGGTAAATAAGCTGTTCACTGTGAAAAGGGAAGTTGATTTTGCAAGGAAATTATTCCAATGGCTTATTGAATGTGATGAAACTTGGCAAAGAATACCCAATCAGGTGAAAATAAAATAAAAAAAAAAAAACAGTATTTTTGCTTGCCCAAAGAAATAATGGGAAAACATCCCTTCTTTTGCAAAATGAACAGTATATTTGCTTTTATAGACTCAATTTCTATGGAACCAATCATACAAAGAAGAAGCTAGTTTTATGGACATGCACACGGACCCGCCTGACTTCATACTATAATAAGTCAGGCGTAAATTGTGTACAGTCTCTGATTAACAGAGGGTTTGATTTACTAAAACTGGAGAGTGCAAAATCTGGTGCAGATGTGAATGGTAGCCAATCAACGTCTAACTTTAGCTTGTTCAATTAAGCTTTGACAAAAAGAAAAAAAAGCTGGTTTCTATGCAGAGCTGCACCAGATTTTTCATTCTCCACTTTAGTAAATCAACCCTATAGATTCTTTAATAAAGGTCATATTGTATACACAGCATAGTATATTAGAAGATAGGCCAGTGCTCTCATTTAGCACCTTTGCCATGTGAAGATGGTTTGGGGAGAAAAAAGATGGAGTTTTTAACTTTGAGCTTCAGCCAAAGTATTTTTATTTTTTTTATAGATTTTAGAATATCTAGAACTTCTATCCTGTTCATATAAATGTCTTTCCATGCTGGAAGATTTCTTTTAACTTATTATTCAGATGAGACATGAGACTTGACAGGAGGTGAGTGGAAATATCTCCAAAGAGAGAAGAAATTACATTTTTAAAGTTGTCTCCTGAACAATGGTTTCCAAACTTCCTGCTCATGTGACATCTATGACAGTTCCTTAGAATGGTCACAACACTCTCTACAATGGTGACCAGGGCAATCTTACCGAATGGGCATGCTGGGCAATTGCCCACCTGCCCAGCGACCCAGCCAAGCATTAAACCCAATTCCCGTGTGCATCCCGCCGCTGAACTTAGCAGGTGGCAAGCCCCTGTTGGCCCTGCGCTGCTGTCAGGCCACTTGGGCCATGAAGGGGGAGCCCACAACTGCAGGAATACCTGTCCGCCTCCATGGGAACAGGCACACACAGGACACTCGAGTCTGACTCCCATCCTGTGTATGTTCACCGGACCCAGCCGCCAAACTTAGAAGCTGTCATTAGCCTGGCACTGCTGTACCAATAAATATAGCCTTATCCATAATTTGCATTTTTATTCTTGTGGGTGATTGTGTAGACAGGACTCCAGTGCACTACATTGCCCGGGGACCTTTAATTATCTTAAGATGGCACTGATGGTGACACTACTCCTTCCACAATGGTCCCTCTTCCCATTTTATAGAAAGCCTGAGCTTTGCCCATGCAGAACAAAAAATCAGGTTTGCTTCAATATCACCTTCCCAAACAATAGAATACTTCGACTTTGTTCCCACTCTAGTCCATCTAGTTGCCAGGAGTGAAGAACCTACCTTCTACTTCCAGGTATGGAGTAGCATGTGGCTCACTCCCCTTCCGCTCATGTGGCATCACTGGTGCTACGGCTTTGTGGATTGACTTGAAGCTTATATAAGGTTTCCTTCCTTTCCTCCAGGCAACTGAATGGAGTAACAATAAAACAAAGGAAAGGTGAGGCCCGAATGGCCAAAGCATAGGTCTACTTTAAATATGAAACACCGGGCACTTTCACCCCCTTCCTGTCCAGGCTGATTATTAGGCGTTCAGCGCTGTCGAACTTTGAATGACAATTGCACGGTCATGCAACACTGTCCCCACAAATAGAGCTTTCTTTTGATATTTGATAACCACTGGGTTTTTAATTTTTTGCTAAACAAAAAAAAAATAATTACTCATCAGTGCCACTGAAGGGTGGCACTGATGAGTAATTATGGGCACTGATGGGAGGCACTGATAGAGAGCACTGATAGGCAGTACTGACGAGGAGGCACTGGCAGGCATCAGTGATGGGCACTGATTGTCATCCCTGATAGGCACTGATTAGCATAATTGATGGGCACTGATTGGCATCCCAGGTGGGCATGGATTGGCATCCCAAGTGGGTACAGATTGGCATCCCAGATGGGCATTTGTGAGCATCCTGGTGGGCACCGCTGATGGGTTTGCACTAATAATCAATGTGCTGATTATCAAAGCAACCCCCCCCCCCCCCGTCAGGAGAGCCGCTGATTGCCAATGGCTCCCGCTTCTGTGTGAGCCAGTAAGGAGAGAGAGACCTCAAAGAGCTGCTGCTCTCATGCACATTGCTGGATTGAGATGGGGCTCAGGTAAGTTTAGGGGGGGGGGTGCTGGGAGCTGCAAAAAGAAGGTTTTTTTTACCCTATTGCATACAATGCATTAAGGTAAAAAAAAAGCTTTAAGCCTTTAGAACCACTTTAGGACCTCATGTACATTTGGCCATCAGTTACCGTGGCCGCGGGAAAACACAAAACGCAGCAAAATCATGGTTTTGTGACATTATGCATTTTCCCAGAAAGGTTCCTATCCTAAACCGACACTTGCGCATTCAGGAGAGGGAAGTTGAGGGAAGTTGAACCTCACTTAACCACAGCAGCTCCTAAAGTCTGTTCAAAGTATATGTGTACATGGACACATAGGCTTTTATGGAGTTGAGTTTAGGAGCTTTGGCTAAAAAGCGCCAAATGCTCGTAAACTAAAGTTTAGGAGCTACTAGTGTACATGAAGACTATTGTGTTCTACTTTTGTAGAAGAAATTATCATAAGCTTTTAAACAATAATAAAAAAAGTCATGATTTATGCAAGTAATAAGAACATATTTTTGAGTCCAAATTTGTGCGGGCACATTTGTAAAGTTGATGAAAACGGAGACATACCTTCCACCACACTCACCTGACAGAATGGCAACATGTATGCAACCAGTCCACAGCATCCCTGCAAGATGAAAGAATAAAGAAAAGATCTTGGACAACAGCCATGTCACATTTATAACATGGTTTCTTGAAGTATATAGTGCACTGTGTGCCCTGAGAAGGCATGCTACAATTTTAAAGAGCTTTCTGTCTTTTGCAATGAAGTCCCTACAGAGGACTGCAAGTACCCTGCATTCTCTTAATATGCTGTAAAATAGATTATGCACATTTTTACCTGACCTGGCTACACTAGTTTTAGGCGTGATTTTCACACTATGACACTACGTAGACAGAGTTATTGCTGTTTCTACCAAAATCATCATTATCACTTTTTTTGTGAATAACTATCCATCTTTGAGCTTAAAAAATATGTTTCCTTTATGGTTTTATGAACAGGAGTTAGTATGGAAATTTACTGCTATGAAAAGTGAGAATTAATTGAAATAAAGTGCAGCGATTTGATGCATTGTTCAACCATGCTGTGTTTAAGCAATGTCGCAACACACAATCAGCATATTTTTGTGTTTAAACATTCCCTATACAGAAATAATGTTAGATCGTCCATTACAGTGAATGAAAGTTGCTCTGTAGACTCATACATTTTTCCAGCTGTAATTGGTAATTCAGAGACTGCAGTCATGCTATTTGTCTGTTATAATGCAGTTTGGGTTTTAGACTGCACTCCAGCAGAAAAGCAGCAGATTTATAAAAGATGAAAACAGATTCTCAACATTTCCAAAAGAAATCTCAATTTCAATAAATGCTGATCATGAGCTGGGCATATTCTCATAGACCAAGTGTCACACATGTAGCAGAAAAAATAATTTCTCATTGTTTGCCCCATAATCCCCAGTCAGTAAAAGTAAGGATGTTTGGGTTGTATCCAAAAGCATTTTTCTGCTTTGCTGATTACTATTTAAATGAAGTTGGCATTGGTATCTGTTTGTTTGGTATCTGCCCATGTTTAGGCTTAAAGAGTTGGGCAGGGGCGGCACATTGTCTTAACCCTCCTCTTATGTTAGAATTCCGTTACTATCCATGATGTTAGGGTCAGTTTTGACCCGTGTTTTAAATCAGCCATAAAATACCCTCTGAATAATTATTTATCATCAAATTTGTTTCTTACCTCTTGGTTACCTTGTTAGGCTTCTTTATCCTTGAAAAGATTGGTTTTAATATTTTTGGTGTGACCCCTAGACCTTTCTTTTGATAGCATACCTCTCATTGTCAAATTTAAAAAATGGTAAAATAAAGTCAGCAACTCTAAAATGAATTTGTCCTATGTTTCTTCACTTTATTTAGAGAAGCAGACAAGCAGGAAAAGAGATAGGCCCCTCCCTAACTACAGCTTACAGGGTTGAGAGGGGATTGGCTGTCACTGTTACTAAGCAGAGAGAGTGTTTATGATTTCAGTTTTGGCACTTATTAGTGTCCTAAAATCCTATATTATAACTGGGTCAGAATTGACCCTAACACCATGAACGTCTTAATTTTCACCACAGTATTTTATAATTTAGTGAAAAGGATTATTTTTTTATTACATTGTTTAAATAGAGGTTCCTGACAAAGTAAAAAAATCTTGATGCAATAAACAAATTTATGTGATACTTATAGACATTCAAAACCTGAAAACGGGTCAGTTTTGACCCTAACACAAGAGGAGGGTTAAGAATGGCAATGAGACAAGGTTTTACCCAAACACAATTTCCCTCAATAAGGGCAGATCAATAGATCTCAGGCATCACTAGTCTGTACAGACTAGTTACAATCAGATATTCTTAAGCAAAACAGGTAGCATAAGGGCCCATTGGGGGGGGGGATTAAAACTCTGTGGTTGAGTCACACCTTTACTGCCCCCCAACTGCTACCCCCTTTAACTGCAGAGGCTAGGGCTGTACACATGGCGTGGCCATGGCAGGAATTATACCCCATGTTGCTTTCAGTGGGTGCCTGCTGAATGCAACCCATTCATGTGAATAGGGCTGCTCTTTAAAGTGTAACCACACTTCTGTTGAGAAAAAAACATTCCCCTCTGGATCATTTCTGTACATTACAGGGATTTTAACAAACTTTGTTGCAGATTCCTACCTTTTGGTATTCTGAAGAAACCATTGTTTGTTCCTCTGTGCCTCTGTGCTGAGTGGGTCTAATGGGAGTGGTTTCATAATTATCATTCAGCTGTGGCAGCTGCAGGGCTCTAATGAGGAAAGCTGCTGGGCCTGCATCCCTTTAGACGTGTTCCTATTGGGAGTATCTTACCAAAAAGTGACATTTTTGTTGCAGGGGATGCTAGAAATCTGACTAGTATCTTAGGCAGACTTCTGGGAAAATTGATGAGCCAATCACACAAGCAGGAAATTATGTTTCTGGGGTGTGGTCAGTACACATACTGTGTACAGAACAGCTCCAGGTAGCCATATTGAATTGCATTTTCAGAAAATTACAACAGCTGCAGATTGAAAAGGAAAGGTCATTTTTAATAACATTCCATTACAATATGATTTGTGTGGCAATTGTATACGCTGTATTGTTTGTTTGTTTTTTGCTGATTTTATTTCCCCACAAAAGTGGAGTTATCCTTTAAGCTTTAGGCTGCAGTGCACTTGGTTGTTGCAGGCTAGTGTGGGGTGTAACCCAGCACAGTGGCTAAGTGGTTAACACTTTTGCCTGGCAGTTGCCAGTTTCGAACCCCAACCAAGACACTACCTGCCTTGAGTTTGCATGTTCTCCCTGTGTCTGCGTGGGTTTCCTCCCACACTCCAAAAACATGCTGGTAGGTTAATTGGTTCCTGTTTAAATTGTCCCTAGTATGTATATGTATGAATGTGAATAAGGGATCATAGATTGTAAGCTCTTTGAGGGTAAGGACTGATGTGGATGTACAATACATATGCAAAGTGCTGCATAAATTGACGGCTCTATATGAGTACCTCTAATAAAATAAAATAAAATAAGGGATTAAATCAAACAGTGAGATAGTGATACAACGCCTCCTTACCACCTGTAAAATGCTCCATGAAGAGCAGTTCAATTACGGATCGCTCTTCAGAAACCAACTAGTGTGAACGAGCCCTTAGACATTTGTGAAAATTACAAAATGATAGACGGTAATCCCAATAGTATTAAACATAAAAACTAAAGTTCCTGATCATAAGACTGCAGTTAAAAAATGGAAAGGATAACATTTATAGAAAATACACTAATGACTTTAAACCAGCCCCTCACCTGTCACTATAAAACTGTATTTATGTATAATCCTTCGTTTAGGCCTTGTGTAACCAGTCTGTATATACAATATGTCACAAACTCACACAACTGATAGTGTATGGCCAACTTTAGACTGAATGAAAAGAAAAAAACAGCTTTCTCCATCCACACGATATGAAGCAGATATCCTACAAAATGACCTGGACAAAATAACGGAGTGGGCTACGAAAAGGCAAATGAGGTTTAATGTGGAGAAGTGTAAGGTTTTGCACTTGGGGACTAAAAACATAAAAGCACAATACACGCTAGGGGGGGAACCCTTGGGGGAATCAAAAATGGAGAAAGATCTGGGAGTCTTGATAGATGATAGACTAGGCAATAGCATGCAATGTCAAGCGGCAGCTGCCAAAGCCAGCAGAATATTAGCATGCGTAAAGAAAGGGATGTATTCCAAAGATAAAACTATAATCCTTCCACCTTATAAAACTCTGGTCCGACCACATCTGGAGTATTCTGTCCAGTTCTGGTCACCAGTCCTCAGGAGGGATGTGTTGGAGCTGAAGAGGATCCAGAGAAGGGCAACTAAACTAATTAGGGGATTGGAGGACCTTAATTATGAAGAGCGTCTGCAATCGCTTGATTTATTCTCCCTGGAGAAGAGACGCCTGAGAGGGGACATGATAGCAATTTATAAATATCTCAATGGTGATCTGGACATAGAAAAAAAGCTATTCAGTCGTAGAGAGTGAAGGAGGACTCAAGGGGATACATTGCGATTAGAGGAGAAGTGTTTTAACCTCAGGCAACGTGGGGGGTTCTTTACTGTTAGAGCTACAAGATTGTGGAATTCTCTACCACAAGAGGTGGTTTCTGTGGGAAGTATGGTGGCTTTCAAAAGACTCTTAGACGTACATCTCAAGGATCAGAACATTCAGGGCTATGTTAGATGATTACGGCCACACACACCTACACAGGTTGAACTGGATGGACTATTGTTTTTATTCAACCTCAACTACTATGTAACTATGTAACTATACATGAAAAAGGTTGATGGGATGCAGCCACTGGTAAGCTAACAATTTTGCAGTAGGCTCCTTCAATAAAATTCATTTGAACGATCAAATTTTTTCGAAGGGAGTGGGAGCAGCAGGACCATGCACTAAGTGAATGTCACACAGTTCCTCAGGGATTGGCAAAAATTTGCACAGTTAGTGCTTAAATCACAAATCATTTATATCTCAGATGGATTCAATTCCAAACAATTCATGTCCTTCAGTAATGGATTGAGTGTTTAGGGAATGAATAATTGGCAGCCAAAGGGCCAGTCAGTCCTCCAACCTCTGGGGGCACTGTGCATGTAGTGTGTGTTTCTATAGGGGCACACTTAAAGGAAAGACAAACACCAAGATGCCCACCACCTCCATAACCAATACTGCAAGCTTTTTCTAGAAGTCCAACATCTAAAGAACTAAGAACTAAAGCTGACCCTATACTATACAATCTAATTGTTCAGTCTCTGTACAGTCTCCTTTAGCTTTACCAAAGTTATGTAAAGCAATACATTTAATTAGTATCAAATCAGGCAGGCCCTTGTACTACAGTATATTCTCTACTTCCTTTATTTCTCCTTTACAATAAGTATAGGATAGGATTGCATAGGATTCAAGCTTCTTCTATCACCTGCCTGTTACTGGACCATGAAAGGGTAAACTACTGAAATTCTCCTTATGATCAACCTCTCCTATAAACTGCCCTATTATATTTCCTCAAACACCCAGTGTCTAAAAATATGCTAGATTGACAGCACTTTGCTATTTTTATTGCAATCTATCCCACAGAGCATAACCCACATTCTGACATCAACATAATAAGGTGAGCCAGGTATAAATTGCAGTGCTGCTCTAAGCTGAGACAAATATCTCCCTGCTGGTTGCAGAGAGGGCAGCAGGCACCTGTGCACCATTCAGGGGTGAAGAAGCATCATCAGAGAATGGAAGGAGCACCGCTCACTGACCAAGTGCATGAATATTTGAGTGTAGCCTCAGCCAGTGCCACTCCAGCCACGCCCCTGATATGTTTCCTCCCACACACTAGGGCTTGGTCACAGAGGTTCTCTAAGCTGAAATAAAGATCTCCCTGCCAGTTGCAGTAAAGGGAGCGTGCGCCTATGCACCATTCAGGGGTGTAGAAGCAGGGGCGAATCTGTGTCAAAGCCTGTGGGGCGTGGTAACAGATGTCAGAGGGTGTGGCTGGAGCATATTTGGCCACACTCATTCACTTACAGTATTCATGCACTGAGTCAGCGAACGGTGCTCCTTTCTTCCTCTAATGATGTGTCGACATAATACAAATATAGATTTCAGGCAACTACACCACTAAAATTTAAAATACATTTAATTACTTTTTAATAAATGCATAACATAATTAGAGTATGTTTTATACTGCCTAGAGCTCTACTTTAAAGAGATTTAGGAATAAGTTTCAGTTTTTCTTTGAACCATTAAAACTATGAGTCATCCCTGTGAATGCACGTATGTGTGTTCCGCATATGTTTAAAGTATCCAATATGATTAGGGACTTAACATTATTGGGAGCTGAAATGAACATGCATTTCATTGTGTTATTCTCATTTTGATGTTTTATGATCATTTTCTGTGTGATTGTTCTTTCAATACAACCACGGCATGCAGAAAAGGGCAGAGCAATAATTTAAATTGTCACCTTTATCTCGTTCTTGTTCTAACATTGCACAGAGGACAGTGAATCTGCCTAATGCACATGGAAATTAATTAGATCTATGCCCTATTTCCCTACAAGCCAAGGATGACATTCCTAGACTTTACAAAATCCTCAACGATAACAGATCTATTTTGTTTGTGACTTCTCCTTGGGGCCCCATTTAAGGCAGTGTAACGTAACTATGAGCAGTGGTAATTAGGTATATCTGTCTACTATATATCTTAGGTTAAAATCCTTCTACACTAAACTTTTGTGCCTTTAATAAACATATTTTCTTCAGTTTTTCTTCTTCAAAAAAAAAAAAAATAGTCTAGATGTCTGTGGCATGAAAGCAATGAAGCATATCAACAAAATTGTAACATATAGCAGAGGTAGGCAACCTCGGATATTTAATCTGTGATGAAATTACAAATCCCATCATGCCTCTGCCTCTGGGAGTTATGCCTGTGGCTGTCAGACTTGCCATGTCTTATGGGACTTGTAGTTTTGCAACAGTAGGAAAGCAGAGGTTACACACCCTTGCATTAAAGCAAACCTGTACTGAAAGAATTATAATAAAAGTACCAAATACATACTTTTATTTTTTCATTCCAGAGCAAGGAAGGGTTATAATAACTCCTGCCGGTTTGTTTGTTTTTTGATATCTGAATGGTGAGTCCCATTGAGGAAATTTTCCTTCACTTCCTGTCCCATAGCCAAAACAAATAAGTGAGAGGAAATCCCTCTAAAGTGAGGGAATCCCTGGTTGTCTCCAGGGTCACTAGAACCCTAGTCCCAACCACTAGAATTAGTCCCAATGGAAGGCTTTCCCTCTATTCCAGTTCTGGTGACAACCCAAAATGTTGGATTTTCTATTACTGTCACTATCGATGATAATGGTCAACATGACAAATAAAGAGGGTGATTCTCCTTAACAGGGGCACAGGCAGCAATAAAAACTTGACAAGTGCTCTAATCCCTTCTTCGTTATCCAAAATTTAAAAAGATTTACCTTTATTCATACTTTAATCTCTCATTAAAATGCCAGTTTCATGACTCCAATGTTGATACTATGTGTAGCTCTATTTATGGGGGTGGGGGGGAATGGGGGAGGTTGTGACAAATGATCCTCCCCAAACAGAATATTGCACTAAACCTGTAGGTAAATTGGACAACCAGAACCCCTTCACTAAGTGGAAGAGCTGGTTTGAAAATAAAGTTGGCAGAGCCTCTAGCCAGGACAGGGCACTGTGTGAACAGAGAGGATTACCTTCGTGGGATATTACTAGTAATCAAAATAAAGTAATTGGGAGCATATGAACCACTATAACCAGCATATACAGTAATATTAAACATAAGTATAGAGATGCACACCAATATGAAAAAAGTATGGGCATTATTTAAGAAATCGTTAACAATAGTACATTCACCTAATGTACAAACAGGTATTATCAGCAAAGGGCCCAATAGGAGTCCCGGATTGTGCACATATACCCATGTATATGTAGCTGTTCATAGAGACACTTTCACATAAATGTTGCAGCAAAGTCCAGTTGCAGAGGCCCCTGATGATCATTGCAAAGAGGTGTTCATCTTGGTATCAGAGACCTCAAGGCAAAACCTGCAGTGCTAGGGAGACCTTCCAGCCATCCAGCCCTCCATTGTCCAACCAGCCTAGGATGTAGCTTATTACCAGTAGAAACTGGGACGTGGCACTGGAACTCAGAGTCAGCCTACCTACTCTGCTTTTTAGCCCCTAATAGATTTTAATCAGACATGCAACTAGACCTCTAATTACCAGAATATGCCTAACCTGACTCTGGCCTATGCTTGCCATTGAGTTCTAAAAACTAGCTATAGAATCCCAGACCAGAAGGGACAGGGTTAACTAAAATAAAGGGAGCTGCACATACAGTTGTGTTCAAAATTATTCAACCCCCACTGAAATTGATTGTTTTGGCCAGTTTGACATTGATTTTGATCATTCAGTCATCCTGCTTACAATTAACTCAAAGAGGCACGTGTAGGTCAGACAAATATAACATAACATTTATAATGAAATAACTAGGGTTGAGCGGACACCTAGATGTCCGTGTTCGACGGGTTCGGCCGAACTTTAAAAAAAAGTCCGGGTCCGTGTCCCGGACTTTTACCGAACTTTTCCCGGACACCGAACCCCATTGAAGTCAATGGGGACCCGAACTTTAAGGCACTAAAATGGCTCTAAAACACCAAAGGAAAGGGCTAGAGTGCTGCAAATGGCAGCAAAACGTAATTAAGAGCATGGCAAGTGCTCTGCAAACAAATGTGGATAGGGAAATAACTTAAAACAACAAAAAAAAACAGAAAAATAAAACAATGTTCTTCTTCATCTCTGAAGGACGAGGCCCATATGGAGTAGGAGGGAGGTTGAGGTGGTGGTGGATGTGGCGGTGACATAGGCGTGCGCACAGGGTGTGCTGGGTGTGCCTGGGCACACCCTAATCACCTAGGGCACATAGCATTGCCAGTGAGGAGATGGGAAAGATCTCCCTGGGACCTGCTCTGCTCTATTTCTCCTTGCCTACAGGTACATGGCCCCGATACATTACTCTCCCTGCTGGCAAACACATGCATGTGTATTTCAACTTTGGGGTGCACACCTTAATGCAATAGGCTGCGCACACCTATGGGCGGTGTAGGTGGAAGCGGCGGTGGAGGAGGACCAGGGCCGGATTAACAGCATCATGGGCTTGGTGCTGAGGATTTTGAAGGGCCTTAAGGGCCGTGCCTTGCCATGCACCCAGAGGAGGAAGGGTGCAGCCATGCATGCCTAATTCAACATGGGATGCTGTCTCTGAAGCCCATAAACACATCCATGCATCGCCAACTGTCCCTCCTTGTCCGGCCTTCACGCTGTGTGGGGAGGTTCTGAGGGTGCTGCCTGGGGAAGCGAGCATAGAAGCCAGACTTCTGTGTTTACAAGTGACAGAAGAGCGGTAACAGTGAATATGGCCAACCCGGGGCCTATATAAAAGGTAGGGGCCTGGAGCTGCAGCTCCAATAGCCCCTACATTAATCTGGCCCTGAGGAGGAGGACGAGGTAGCCAACACTGCTTCTTTTCAAAAATTTTAAATGAGGGTACACCCCAAAAGAGTGAGAAAGAGCAAAAATGGAACAATGGGTGGGTAAGGTCGGTATCCATTGCTATTCTGCATAAGGTACGGAAAAGTCCCGTGGGATCCATGCCTGGTTCATTTTAATGAACGTGAGCTTGTCCACATTGTCTCTGGACAGGCGGCTGCGCTTGTCTGTTATAACGCCCCCAGCCGTGCTAAATACCCGTTCAGATAATACACTGGCTGCAGGGCACGCCAGCACCTCCAAGGCGTAAAGGGCAAGCTCAGGCCATGTGCCCAATTTGGAGACCCAGAAGTTGAAGGGGGCAGACCCGTCATTCACTACATGTAGGCGTGTGCACACATACTGCTCCACCATGTTGGTAAAATGCTGCCTCCTGCTAAGACGTTCCATCTGAGCTGCTGGTGCTGCTGTTTGTTGTGGCGTGCTGACAAAGCTTTTCCACATTTCGGCCATGCTAACCCTGCCTTCTGAGGTGCTGGCGGTGCCCTGGTTGCGTTGGCGACCTCCTCCTCCTCCTCCTCTGCCTTGTGCTTCCACTGTGGCCCCGCTGTCAGATGGGAATGCCAGCAGCATGGCGTCTACCAGCGTGCGCTTGTACTCGCGCATCTTGCGATCGCGCTCCAGTGAGTGAATTAAGGACGGTACGTTGTCCTTGTAACGGGGATCCAGCAGCGTGGCCACCCAGTAATCAGCACAAGTTAGAATGTGGGCAACTCGGCGGTCGTTGTGGAGACACTGCAGCATGTAATCGCTCATGTGTGCCAGGCTGCCCAGAGGCGACGAAAGGCTGTCCTCTGTGGGAGGTGTATCGTCCGTGTCCTCTGTATCCCCCCAGCCACGCACCAGTGATGGCCATGAGCTGGCCTGGGTGCCACCCTGCTGTGAACATGGTTCCATCTCCTCCTCCAGCTCCTCCTCCTCCTCATCCTCCTCATCCTCCAGAACTGTGCCCCTGCTGGACAATTGCGTCCCTGGCGTTTGCGTGTGCAGGAACCCACCCTCGGAGCCCCTTGCGAATGACTGCCCTGAAAGCCTTGGAAATGTTACCTCTTCATCCTCCTCCTCCTCCTCATCCTGTGCCACATCCTCTTCCATCATCGCCCGAATTGTTTTTTCAAGGAGGCATAGAAGTGGGATAGTTAAGCTGAGAACGGCGTCATTGCCACTGGCCATGTTGGTGGAGTACTCAAAACAGCGCAACAAGGCACACAGGTCTCGCATGGAGGCCCAGTTAAATTAAATAGCGGAATAGAAAATATGATCCAAAAAAAGTGTATGTATATCACACGTACACAACCACACTGGGCCCCAATTACTATTGTTTGTACCCCTAAAAGGCTAGATGAGGAGTAGGGGGAGTATGGAACAGGCAGCACCCTCAAACCTTCAGAAGTATGAGATGAACCCCAACAACTTGGAAAGGTGGATCTCTCTCACACGTACCAACACAGACTATCCCCCAATTTAACTGATCCCCAAAGGTTTTTGATTAAATAGCGGAATAGAAAATATGATCCAAAAAAAGTGTATGTATATCACACGTACACAACCACACTAGGCCCCAATTACTATTGTTTGTACCCCTAAAAGGCTAGATGAGGAGTAGGGGGGGTATGGAACAGGCAGCACCCTCAAACCTTCAGAAGTATGAGATGAACCCCAACAACTTGGAAAGGTGGATCTCTCTCACACGTACCAACACAGACTATCCCCCAATTTAACTGATCCCCAAAGGTTTTTGATTAAATAGCGGAATAGAAAATATGATCCAAAAAAAGTGTATGTATATCACACGTACACAACCACACTAGGCCCCAATTACTATTGTTTGTACCCCTAAAAGGCTAGATGAGGAGTAGGGGGGGTATGGAACAGGCAGCACCCTCAAACCTTCAGAAGTATGAGATGAACCCCAACAACTTGGAAAGGTGGATCTCTCTCACACGTACCAACACAGACTATCCCCCAATTTAACTGATCCCCAAAGGTTTTTGATTAAATAGCGGAATAGAAAATATGATCCAAAAAAAGTGTATGTATATCACACGTACACAACCACACTAGGCCCCAATTACTATTGTTTGTACCCCTAAAAGGCTAGATGAGGAGTAGGGGGGGTATGGAACAGGCAGCACCCTCAAACCTTCAGAAGTATGAGATGAACCCCAACAACTTGGAAAGGTGGATCTCTCTCACACGTACCAACACAGACTATCCCCCAATTTAACTGATCCCCAAAGGTTTTTGATTAAATAGCGGAATAGAAAATATGATCCAAAAAAAGTGTATGTATATCACACGTACACAACCACACTAGGCCCCAATTACTATTGTTTGTACCCCTAAAAGGCTAGATGAGGAGTAGGGGGGGTATGGAACAGGCAGCACCCTCAAACCTTCAGAAGTATGAGATGAACCCCAACAACTTGGAAAGGTGGATCTCTCTCACACGTACCAACACAGACTATCCCCCAATTTAACTGATCCCCAAAGGTTTTTGATTAAATAGCGGAATAGAAAATATGATCCAAAAAAAGTGTATGTATATCACACGTACACAACCACACTGGGCCCCAATTACTATTGTTTGTACCCCTAAAAGGCTAGATGAGGAGTAGGGGGAGTATGGAACAGGCAGCACCCTCAAACCTTCAGAAGTATGAGATGAACCCCAACAACTTGGAAAGGTGGATCTCTCTCACACGTACCAACACAGACTATCCCCCAATTTAACTGATCCCCAAAGGTTTTTGATTAAATAGCGGAATAGAAAATATGATCCAAAAAAAGTGTATGTATATCACACGTACACAACCACACTAGGCCCCAATTACTATTGTTTGTACCCCTAAAAGGCTAGATGAGGAGTAGGGGGGGTATGGAACAGGCAGCACCCTCAAACCTTCAGAAGTATGAGATGAACCCCAACAACTTGGAAAGGTGGATCTCTCTCACACGTACCAACACAGACTATCCCCCAATTTAACTGATCCCCAAAGGTTTTTGATTAAATAGCGGAATAGAAAATATGATCCAAAAAAAGTGTATGTATATCACACGTACACAACCACACTAGGCCCCAATTACTATTGTTTGTACCCCTAAAAGGCTAGGAGTAGGGGGAGTATGGAACAGGCAGCACCCTCAAACCTTCAGAAGTATGAGATGAACCCCAACAACTTGGAAAGGTGGATCTCTCTCACACGTACCAACACAGACTATCCCCCAATTTAACTGATCCCCAAAGGTTTTTGATTAAATAGCGGAATAGAAAATATGATCCAAAAAAAGTGTATGTATATCACACGTACACAACCACACTAGGCCCCAATTACTATTGTTTGTACCCCTAAAAGGCTAGATGAGGAGTAGGGGGAGTATGGAACAGGCAGCACCCTCAAATCTTCAGAAGTATGAGATTGTGTTCACTGTACCCCACAAAGATTGAGTTCACTGCACCCCACAATGATTGTGTTCACTGCACCCCACAAAGATTGTGTTCACTGCACCTCACAAAGATTGTGTTCACTGTACCCCCCAAAGATTGTGTTCACTGCACCCCACAAAGATTCTGTTCACTGTACCCCACAAAGATTGTGTTCACTGCACCCTAAAAGGATGTTGTTCACTGCACCCCACAAAGATTGTGTTCACTGCACCCTAAAAGGATGTTGTTCACTGCACCCCAAAAAGATTGTGTTCACTGTACCCCCCCAAAGATTGTGTTCACTGCACCCCACAAAGATTGTGTTCACTGCACCCCAAAAAGATTGTGTTCACTGTACCCCCCAAAGATTGTGTTCACTGCACCCCAAAAAGATTGTGTTCACTGTACCCCCCAAAGATTGTGTTCACTGCACCCCACAAAGATTCTGTTCACTGTACCCCACAAAGATTGTGTTCACTGCACCCCAAAAAGATTGTGTTCACTGTACCCCCCCCAAAGATTGTGTTCACTGCACCCCACAAAGATTCTGTTCACTGCACCCCACAAAGGATTTTGTTCACTGCACCCCAAAAAGATTGTGTTCACTGCACCCCAAAAAGGATTTTGATCACTGCACCCCAAAAAGGATGTTGTTCACTGCACCCCAAAAATGATTTTGTTCACTCCACCCCAAAAAGATTGTGTTCACTGCACCCCACAAAGATTGTGTTCACTGCACCCCAAAAAGATTGTGTTCACTGTACCCCCCAAAGATTGTGTTCACTGCACCCCACAAAGATTCTGTTCACTGTACCCCACAAAGATTGTGTTCACTGCACCCCAAAAAGATTGTGTTCACTGCACCCCAAAAAGGATGTTGTTCACTGCACCCCAAAAAGGATGTTGTTCACTCCACCCCAAAAAGATTGTGTTCACTGCACCCCACAAAGATTGTGTTCACTGCACCCCAAAAAGATTGTGTTCACTGCACCCCAAAAATGATTTTGTTCACTGCACCCCAAAAAGGATTTTGTTCACTGCACCCCAAAAAGGATGTTGTTCACTCCACCCCAAAAAGATTGTGTTCACTGCACCCCAAAAAGATTGTGTTCACTGCACCCCACAAAGAATTTTGTTCACTGCACCCCAAAAAGATTGTGTTCACTGCACCCCAAAAAGGATGTTGTTCACTGCACCCCAAAAAGGATTTTGTTCACTGCACCCCAAAAAGATTGTGTTCACTGCACCCCACAAAGGATTTTGTTCACTGCACCCCACAAAGATTGTGTTCACTGCACACCAAAAAGGATTGTGTTCACTGCACCCCAAAAAGATTTTGTTCACTGCACCCCAAAAAGATTGTGTTCACTGCAGCCCAAAAAGATTGTGTTCACTGCAGCCCAAAAAGATTGTGTTCACTGCAGCCCAAAAAGATTGTGTTCACTGCAGCTCACACACAGAAAAATGGATGTGGATCACTGACACCTGCCTATCTCCAATCCCACACCACACAGCAATATCGATTGTAGTTTGTAGAACACAGTTTCCCTAAAATTCAGCAGACTCTGTCCCTAACAGGATTGAGAAGAGATCGTAGATCAGGATTGAGTGCAGATTCACCCCACCCCCCACACAGCAATATCGATTGTAGTTTGTAGAAGACACTGACCCTATAATTCAGCAGACTCTATCCCTAAAATGCCTACAACTCGCCCTGCCTAAACACTCCGACCTGTCCCTCAATTCTATCCGGACACAAATGGTTTTTTCCTGCCTATCTTTCCCTAATCAGCAGCCAGCACATTGATGTGTGCTCTGTCCCTTAGCTAAGCAGCAGAATGACGCTACTGCGGCGGCTGCCTCGAACTTATAAAGACTTGGTCACATGCTTCAGACGGCCAATCACAGCTACTAAGACATTTGCAGGCATGGCTGGGATGGCTTAAGGCACACCAGTTAAACGATTGTTGATTGGCTGTTGAAAGCCCGCCATGAAAAGAGCGCCAAAGCATGCAAAACCCGGAAATAAAACGACCGAACACGGATTTTTACCCGAACATACAGTAAAGTGTCCGTGTCCGTGTTCGGGTAAAAAAAATCCAATTATTCGGTACGAACACGAATAATACAGTCCGTGTTCGCTCAACACTAGAAATAACCACAAATGTCTTTTCTGTGCTCACATCATTATCAGTTTTATTCAACCCCCCAAGTGACATTCAATCTTAGTACTTAGTACAACATTCTTTTACAGTTATAACAGCTTTTAAACGTGAAGCATAGCTTGACACAAGTGTCTTGCAGCGATCTACGGGTATCTTCGCCCATTCGTCATGGGCAAAAGCCTCCAGTTCAGTCACATTGTTAGGCTTGTGCACTGCAACTGCTTTCTTTAAGTCCCACCAGAGGTTCTCTATCGGATTTAAGTCTGATGACTGTGATGGCCACTCCAAAATGTTCCAGCCTTTAATCTGCAACCATGCTCTAGTGGACTTGGAGGTATGCTTTGGATCATTGTCCTGTTGAAAGGTCCAACGTCTCCCAAGCCTCAGGTTTGTGACGGACTGCATCACATTGTCATCCAATATCTCCTGGTACTGAAGAGAATTCATGGTACCTTGCACACGCTGAAGCTTCCCTGTACCTACAGAAGCAAAACAGCCCCAAAGCATGATTGACCCCCCGCCATGCTTCACAGTAGGCAAGGTGTTCTTTTCTTCATAGGCCTTGTTCTTCCTCCTCCAAACATAGCGTTGATCCATGGGCCCAAACAGTTCTAATTTTGTTTCATCAGTCCACAGAACACTATACCAAAACTTCTGTGGTTTGTCCACATGACTTTTGGCATACTGCAGTCGACTCTTCTTATTCTTTGGAGATAGCAAGGGGGTGCGCCTGGGAGTTCTGGCCTTCATTACGCAGTGTGCGCTGTATTGTCTGAACAGAAACTTCAGTACCCATATCTGACAAATCTTTTCTCAGTTCCTCATCAGTCACACGGGGACTTTTCTCCACTCTACGCTTCAGGTAGCGCACAGCAGTCAAAGTCAGCATCTTCTTTCTGCCACGACCAGGTAGCGTTTCAACAGTGCCCTTTGCCATGAATTTGCGAATGATGCTTCCTATGGTGTCTCTTGGTATGTTTAACATCTTTGCAATCTTCTTATAGCCATTGCCCTTCCTGTGAAGAGTAATCACCTCTTCTCTTGTCTTCCTGGACCATTCTCTTGACTTCACCATGTTTGTAACCACACCAGTAAATGTCTAGAAGGAGCTGAGTATCACAGTCATTTTAAAGCTACCTAATTGGTGCTTATTAAGCTTTATTGCTGCTCCCTGACATCCACAGGTGTTTTCAATACCTGATTGAAAACACTTCAATGAACCTCCGGTCTTCAGAGTGGTAGTCTTTAAGGGGTTGAATAATTGTGTCAATGAAGAATTCACAAAAGAAACATTTACTACTGTATTACAAAACCAATTGATGTCATTTTAGTTGCATATGGTTCTTTAAGAAGTCCTTGTAGGAGTTCATTCTGAATACAATTACAAATGTACACTAAATTCCCTAAAACCCTTTACAGCATTAGGGGTTGAAAAATTTTGAACACAACTGTACAGTGTAAATAAACAGGTTCACCTACTAATATACTGAAAGGTGACCTCTACATACATACAGAAGCACAGACGTTGCTATCTGGCACTGTGCATGTGATATAATAACATAGGACAGAAATAAGTCTGTCACAAGGATTTAGATACAAACTCAGGACGTTAAGAGCAGCTGCAGTTATAGTATTAGAGCCAGTGAGCTCTTCAAATGTTTTTAGTACTTTCAATACTTTGTAGGAACTCACAACAAAATGCCAGAGCCTCTTGGGTGTTTTTTTCTTCACTGCATGCTCAATGCCAGAAATCAGCCCTGCGGTTTTGTCGACAAACGTATTCAACTTTCAGTATATGCTGTATTAATATAATTATTAAAAGGATCTATATGGCTATACAACAGTTGAAATTTAAATTCCACACAACTAAAACATTAAATTTATTGGAAGTTAAAAACGGAAATGAGCCTTAAAAAGACAAGCAGAGACTGTTGTGTTTTGTGTGGGTGCAATGGATTGCTTTCTATAAATGAAATCCCACATTTTTTACATGTACATTAATAATTTGTTATCATGCATGCATAAAAATGTTCTCTGCAGGGTGATATCTTGTATAAGAGATTAGAAAAGGGGTTTCGATACTGCTGATTTAATTATATAAAGTTATTTATGGCAAGGATACAGAGGAGCATGCAAACGTGAATTTTTCACAATAAACTTTACCAGTGGATGCGGATGCAGATATTGAAAAAGATATACTACATTTTGCAGGAGAGCATTATTTCAAAAAAGGTTTTAGAGGGATTTCTTCTTTATTCAATAGCTTGAATAAATATTTTGGATTTTTTAATTAGAACAACTTAGAGTTTTCTTGCTAACAAACTGTATATTTAACTTACTGAGCTGCTTAGGAGAAATGTTGTTGTTAAATAAAAATCTACAAATTTTATTTGGTATTCTTTGTATTTGTATTTTCCTTTTGTTTTTGTGTATTTTTTTTGTGTATTTTATCATTTTTGTACACTGATGCTTTACATTTTTTATTTTATTAAAAAAAACATAATATTAATTATAATGAAATTAATAAGGGGGCATTTTTGGCACAGGTGCCCCTGTAAGAATTTAAAGCCCACTTCAAAATGTTCACAGATGTTCAACAATCTGTGCATTGTGGGATGAGTTTTACTTTAAATAAAAGTGGAGGCGGAACTGGGCAGAATGCCATCCCAGCAAATTTCCTAGAAAGCCAAAAGAAATGTATAGTTTGTGATGAAAATTATCACAACATCTGATTATAGCTCTGACTGCTTATTTTCTAGTTATTGTTTTTTCAGTATACTTAAGTAGAAATGGGGCATAGTAGCCATGCAGTAGACTGCTACAACTCACTTATTGCCCTTGGCACTAGCTTTTCTTAGAGCTGGGACAGGTAGTAGATCAGCAATCAGTATTCTCCTGCCAAGCTATCCTATTGCTTATTTCTATTGACTGCTTTTTTCAGCATACTGCAGTAGGATTATGAAATAGTAGTCATGTCCAAGACTACTAAAATTTACTTCTGACCTTTAGCATCTGCATTTCTCAAAGTTGGGACAGGCAGTAGATTAGCAATCTCCTGCCAAGATTTCTGAGGCAAAGACCAGATACTGTTACCTAGTTACCTAAACATTTTTTACCCTAATGCAGGGAATGCGTTAAGGTAAGAAATTTTAGGGCTTTAGAATCACTTTGAGTCTTTGCTATATTGGAGATGGGGGGTAACTTTCCTGAGTTCTTGATTCCTAAATTCCTCCACCTAAGGCTGTGTTCACATATGTGCGAATTGGATGGGGGGATGCGCATGACATGCGAGTGTGACTGGCTCTCAATGGAGTCAGTTCATACAGGTCTGGGGTGCGGAACAGACTGCAAAAGGGTCCTGTGCATGTTTGGGTCCGGTTCAGGTGTGAAATAAGGCAAAGACCTGAACCGCATCTGAACCGGTGAACAGACATGCACTGGACCCCAGGCACAAACCCGCGGCCGCACATATGTGAACCCGGCCTAAAAGGGACTTGGGCTAGCAATTGTACTCATCCCGCAGAAAACTTTGTCCTCAAGGATATATCAGAAGCCCTTTTTTGCCACATATGATAGAGCCTTCAGAAAATATCTCTCAGCTAAGATAATATTCTTGAGGGGTCCTTGTTAAATATCTAAACGTTGTAACGCAGCAAAACTGTCAGGAAACACATACCTACACATGAGTCAAAAATCCAAGTTTGAGGGTGTAGTGCTTAGAGAATTCTTGGTGTTACAAGACAGAAAATGTATCTGTGCAGCTTTTCCTCACTCTCAATATGCCTACTAGCTATTAGCACAACTGTGATTTACCCCACATACATGCAAAACAATAAATATCTGATGTTGTTACCCAAACCTTTATTTACTGTATAGCTCCTTCCTCCCCTTCCTATCAACCTGTGCAGCAATTTCTTCATGAAATCAAACTAATTAACAATGATAACCTTCAATGCTTGAAAAAAAAACTTTCACTTGCAAACAATATTCAATGTGTCATAACATCCATATACCAAATACAAATAAAAAATACAATAATAAACAAATAGTGATAAAATATTAATAACTTTAATTTGTTCCCATCATCTCCCCATATCTTTTGCAGAATGTGATCCAACGTATCCAATCAGCATTAACATCCTGTGAAAGAAACACAACTGTTCTATGATGATTCCACATCACCATACACAGTGAACCAAAATTAAGAATGAATGTCTTCATAAACAGGCTGATGGCTCGCTGTCAGCATTCCAACACTACAAGAAATTCCACAAGAAGTGTATGAACATATTTAGCTTGGCTAAGACGGAGTATGAGAGATACATAGTGGAGGAGAGGAAAAATAATCCCAAGATATTCTTTAAATATATAAACAGTAGTAAAAAGTGAGGTCAGAGCCCATTGGCCCCAATAAAGGGGAATGAGGGGAACTTGGTTACAGATGACAAAGAGAAGGCAGTTGTACTTAATGCTTTTTTTTCCCTCAGTTTTTACACAGGAAAAGGAAGGGTATAACAAACAAGATTGTACTGTTAGTGACACGTCACAGGATGCCACCTTGTGGCTTACAGAAGTCAGTGTCCAGAAAGGACTAGAATAACTGAACACAAACAAATCACCAGGACCTGATGGCTTGCACCCAAGAGTCCTCAAGGAACTCAATCAGGATATAGCCAGACTGCTATTCCTAATCTTTATGAACAGCATACTGACAGGAATGGTACCAGCTGATTGGGGAAAAGCCCATGTGGTACCAATATTCAAAAAAGGGCAGAGGTATATTCCCGGTAACTACAGGCCTGTTTGCCTAACATTAATAGTATGTAAACTATTTGAGGGGATGACAAGGGACTATATCCAAGAACTTGCTGATGAAAACAGTATCATTAGTAGAAATAAGCATGGGTTTACGAAAGGTCATTCTTGCCAATCCAATCTGTTAACCTTCTATGAGGAAGTAAGCTGCCACCTGGACAAAGGTAGGCCTGTGGATGTGGTGTATCTTGATTTTGCAAAAGTATTTGATATAGCCCCTCCTCCCCCCAAATGCATAATCTATAAACTGAGGGCTGTAGGCATGGACCATAAGGTTTGCTCTCGGAAAGAAAACTGGCTACAGGGGTGCGTCCAAATGGTAGTGTTAAATAACGTGTGCTCAGAATGCTCAGAGTGGTAATTGGGGTACCCCAAGGCTCTGTCCTGGAACTAATTCTGTTTAATTTATTTATAAATGATTTAGAGAATGGGATAAATAGCTCAATCTCAGTGTTTGCTGACAACATAAAAATAAGTAGGGCAATAACATCACAGCAGGATGTAGAAACCTTACAAGTAAACCTCAATAAATGAATGGAGTGGGCAACTATATTGCGTTTAACATTGAAAAATGTAAAGTAATGCACTTGGGGGTTAAAAAAAATATAGATGCGGGTTACTTAGTAGGGGGAGAAGCTCTGGGAGATTTCAGGATGGAGAAGGATCTGGGGGACAGACTTAGCAATAGCATACAATGTCAAGCTGCGTCAAGCAAATACAGCAAAATATTAGCATGCATTAAAAAAAGGGGTTTACTCCAGAGATAAAATGATAATTCTTCCACATTATAAAACTCTGATTAAGTCACATCTGGAGTATTCCGTCCAGTTCTGGTCACCAATCAGAGACGGGCAACAAAATGAATAAGGTAGCTGAAGGACCTCAAATATGTGGAACGACTACAAGTGCTAAATGTATTCTCCCTGGAGAAGAGACGCTTGAGAGGAGCTATGATAGTGATATACAAATATCTCAATGGCAATCCCTGTGTAAGTAGGAAACTATTCAGTCTCAGCAAGTGTAAGAGGACACGGGGCCACACAGTGAGATTGAAAGAGAAGCGGTTTAACCTTAAGCTGCGTAGGGAGTTTTTCACTGTCAGGGCAATAAGGATGTGGAGCTCTCTTTCCCAATCAGCAGTGTCAACAGGAAGTATTGATAGTTTCAAAAGACTCTTGGAAGTGCATCTTATTGAACACAAGGGATATGGGAAATAATTATCTACATGACCACACACACACCAACATAGGTTGAACTGGAGGCACTATTGTCTTTATTCAACCTTACCAACTATGTAACTAGGTGATTAGGGTAGGACCTCTAAGCCATTTGAGGTCATAAGCAACACTACAGGTACTTCAGGTAATGAAGCTTAGCTCCTGATAGTGCTCCTGGTCATTCTAGGTACTGCTTTTGGGGTCAAAAACAACAGAAATGCTAATGTTTTGCAACACAACTTTTGGCACATACACACAAACACACACATACTGTCCAAACCTAACACACATCTCGCACCTATATTATTCTTGTTAATTCAACTAAATGAGTTCGATCTGACTCCAGTGAAAAAACATTATTGTAACTTCCAGCAGGACATGTGTCTGCAGATTTACAGAAAGAGCTGCTGTTAGGAAATTTCGAAATTTTTCAATATGTTTCATACTGAGCAGTGACAGGGGTTATACATCACAGGCAGAAATATTGTTAGTTTTTCCATTACCTTAATGCTGAATATAATATTGGTTTGCTTTGGTGCATGCAAAACAATAAACTTTTTTTCAGCTATAAGTTCCTGCTTCATAGAAAATGTGATTACTATTCTTCTCAAAAGAGATTCTGAATACATTGCTGGGCTTGCCTCACCTAACCATGATGTGAGTAAATGTGAAGCCAAGCAAGAACAAAAGGTTTGTGAGGAATTATATGGAGTAGTTATATACATAGTTCAGAAAAATGACCAAAAGTGGATATTGGTATATTTAGCAGCATTATTCAAGGTTAGTTTTATAAGAGTAATTTTAGTGAAAGATATATGTAGAGCAGGTAAAGATGGTAAGATTCAAAAGGTATGTTGTACTAAAAGCTGTCCTGATCCCAGTCAGTAAATCTTGTAGGCATAAAACAAAACCTGTTTGCTAAGCTCATACCTTTTGCATATGCTATGTTCTCATTATACTTATCCTAACCTGGCTAAAAACATTGTGGCAATGGGTCTGACTTATTAGAGCAAATTAAGCAGGACAAGATTAAATTGTTTAGGTACTCTTGCATCCCTGACTTACTGTGCATGTTGAACATTCAGCTCATAATGATATGCACATGCACATATCATTCATTAAGGATTTTTTACAAATTACATTTTTACAGTCTCATTTATTTATTGTGCTTTACTCCTACATGGTGCGCATATTGAAAACTTTTCTTGTAAATTCCACTTATATGTGCTAAAACACACGCATCTGTACACATCGCAAATGAACAGTAAGCTCCATAAGTATGGGATTTGCCTGTTTGTTTGAGATCAATGTCCCATTGTTGGCTCGTATTATTAAGTAAATTGGATCCAATGTGTAAATAGACTTATAGGAGTTGGGCTGTATATAGCAGTAATAGAAGGAACAAAATTAGTGATTGCCGTTATCGGATTAGGATAAATAAAGGTGACTCAGTGTGTTTATTCGAGACACTGAATGCCTAACCTAGTCCCTACAATTAACTCTTAACACGTAAAATTTTCCTAACGATTATCTCTTAATCTCACCCAACCCTTAACCTGACACTTAAAAGAGTTGTAAAGTCAGAAGGCTTTTTACCTTAATGCACTTTATGCATTAAGATAAAAAAAACCTTCTGAGTGTAGCAGCCTCCCCAGCACCCCCTAATACTTGCCTGAACCCCTTCTCTCTCCAGCGATGTCCACGAGTCCCTCAGCCATCCGGAACTCTCTCTCCCGATTGGCTGAGACACAGCCGTGGCGCCATTGGCTCCAGCGGCTGTCAATCAAAGTCAGTTAGTCAATCAGGAGAGAAAGGGGACTGGGCTGAATGGTAGCTCAGTGTCTGAATGGACACATGGAGCTGCAGCTTGGCTTGGGTGCCCCCAAAGCAAGCTGCTTTCTGTGGGGGCACTCAATAAGAGAGAGGGGCTAGGAGCGGAAATGAGGGACCGGAGAATAGGAGGATTCGGGCTGCTCTGTGCAAAACCAACTGCACAGAGGAGGCAAGTATACCATGTTTGTTATTTTTTTTAAAAAAGGGACTTTACAATCACTTTATGTTATCTTTAGCCCGGATCTTAACCCCCTAAATATTAGCCATAGGCACTAAATTTTAATCATAGCTCTAGCCTTTATCCAACCACTAACCTAATTGCTAACCCTAAATTAAACCACTAAAATCCAATGTGGGGTTGAAAGTATAGTGTCAATCCTGTGCTGAGATCAATTATTTGATGTACGTTCATGGTGTATATATAGCCATGTGATTAAAAAGTAAGTACACCTTATTAAATTGTTGAAACACATTTGATCAGGCAAATATTAGATATTTCTGTCAGCACTACTGTTAATTGAACACTGAGTTGTTTGGTTGTACAAAAACATATTTTGGGGATATAAGTAGCAGCAGTGAATCACTTAAATGTTGGTTCATTTGAATATATGAGGTTTCCACAGTATGTAGAGGGGACATAAAAACATTGAATATTGATTCAAATAAAGATAATATACTCGAAAAAATGACATATAAAACCGATATGGTGATGATTTAATTTAAAGAATATGTTAGATCACAATATGTCATACTCCTAATATGTGCCTAATAAAAAAACAATAATAAAAATCTGCGCTAAAAGTTAGTCTTATTGTGTTCTAAGACTCTAGAAAAATAAGCAGCTGACAAAAAATGTAATACTGTACACATATGTAAAAATAAAAGTTCAAGTCGCAGCGCTTGATAGAGAAGTCTTCCACCACCAAAGTGCAGATAAACACACAGCACCTCACTGTGCTCTTGTAGTCTGCTTACCAGATAAGAGATAAGCAATGCACAGGGCTCAAGATGGCTGATCCTCCCAGTATCCAGAAAAGCAGCACAGCACGAATCCCACAGGATGGATGTTAGATCTCTGTCCACCAAACCTCCACTCCAGTCGCAGTCATAATGAAACAAAAGAGGATCCCATGGTGCAGTACGTTTCAATCATATACCAAATTTATTTCAAATTATACTCACAAGAGTACAATAAAAACGAACATAGTATGGACAAATATTCAGAGTCTTCCAGCATGTCTGTGGTAGCGTAGTCACCTGACTAGTTTCGGCCAATCAGCCATCGTCAGAGGCAGCTGATCCAGCCTGCCACAGTATATCTGCAGCGGGCAGTCGACAAGTGTTTAAATAGCAGATCTGGTTTGTGGTGCTCAGATGCAGTGTAGTTCGACATTAAGAAAATAGCTTTGGGGGAGATTTACTACAACTGGTGCACACAGAATCTAGTGCAGCTGTGCAAAGCAACCAATTGCCTTCTAGGTTTAATAGCCCGTACACATGATCAGAAAATTGTATTGAAAATACTGCTGTTGAAGCGACCGTACGATAATCGGATCGTTAATACAGAGCTTTTGAGAGCCGATCATGACAGCTCATCCTGTCATTCCAAAATACAATACAAATACACTACAACTCATTACATCACATTAAATCATGAATTTGTATTCTGTAGTAAGGCGTGTGTGTTGCGTCTGGGGTCACGCCCAGAAGAAGTCTTTCTTATGACGAAACGTTGGCGATCCCAGACATAAACGTCCACACGCCCCCCAACGAAGCCGGCTGTTTATCCATATGCTGATCTGGAGACTTGCGGGACGCCGCGGTTAGATCCATGACCGGCACATACTACATGCCTGTTTTTGTCTTTTAAATTGTAAGTAGTTTTTTTAATAAATTTACCTATTGGTTTACGGGATTACGCTATGGGCCTCTGTTTCTTTCTACATATGGCTTTACGTTCAATGGAGTATATGAGAAGTTCCAAGTGTGCCACATATTAATGTGATCGGTTTAACAACACACCGGAAATGGCTTTCGGCTTTTGGAGTCTTTCGAAGCACCTGAGCTTGATATCGGTTGACCTACTGGTTTACTACTAGCTGGGAGAGGCTGTCTCATTAAACTGAGCAGCCACGGAATTTCGGTAAGCTGCTTGTTATACCTGAGCACAAGGGTGTCCCCTTCCTACACTTTTCCCTGGTGTCACTGGAAGAAAGTTATTTTGCACGTGGATTCACATCTCTGCACTTAATATTGGGACTATTCATTTGGACATTATCCCCTCTCCTTTTTTGTTTTCTTTATATGAGCTTTTCAGCTATATAATTGTATACTGATTTCAGCGCTGCACTTTTTGGTTTTTATTGTATTCTGTAGTAAGAACATTTTTGTAACTTTAGTAAGCTCTTTATTTTCTATATGGGATTAGCAAACAAAAAAAAGGACGATCAATCTTCTCATAATCTCATTATGTGTACCAGGCATTATTGTCATAGCTTAACCCCTTCTGGACCGGAAGATTTTCCCCCTTAATGACCAGGCCCTATTTTGCGATTCGGCACTGCGTTATCTTTAGTGGACAATTGCGCGGTCATGCTACACTGTATCCAAACAAAATTTACGTACTTGTTTTCACACAAATAGAGCTTTCTTTTGGTGATATTTGATCACCTGTGCAATTTTTTTTTTGTGTTATAAACAAAAAAAGAGCGACAATTTTGAAAAAAAAAAAACAATATTTTTCACTTTCTGCTATATAACATTTCCAAAAAAAAAAAAATGTAAAAATCAAATTTTTTTACATTTTAGGCCAATTTGTTTTCTGCTACATATTTTTGGTAAAAAAAAAAATCGCAATAAGCGTATTTTGATTGGTTTGCGCAAAAGTTATTGCGTCTATTAACTATGGGAAAGTTCATTTATGTCATTTATTTTGGATCAGACCCCTAACTGATATTTTTTACACTTTTGGGGGTACCAGTGACATTTCTACAGTAATCAGTGCTAAACATATGCACTGTTACTGTAATAATGACACTGGCAGGGAAGGGGTTAACAGTATAGGTGATCAAGGGGTTAAATGTGACCCTAGGGGAGTGATTCTAACTGTGGGGGGCGTGGCTTCTGAGATGACCATAGAGACATGTGATCCTATATAGCAGGATCACAGGCGCTCTACGATCATCCCAGGGAGAAGGACAGTCAGCTGTGTTTACAACAGCTGACTGTCCTTCTCTCTTAGCGGGGAACAATCTCAGGTGTCAGGTGGCAATTGGAGCCGCATGACACGCGCGCCGGCTTCCCCTCTGACTATGGGGGGCGGGAGCACGGCGCCGGCAGCGCGTGCTCGCCCCCAGCTCCTCCCAGGCGAGCGACGTAGGTCTACATCATTTTGCCTGCCCGAGCCACCCCGCCGCAGTAAATAGGCGGCGGGTGGTCGGGAAGTGGTTAATAGAACAAGCTGTAGCTAGAAGCTGATTGGTTACTATGCACAGCTGCAACAGGTTCTGTGTGCACCAGTTTTAGTAAATTCTCCCTTTGCTGTCTATAAAGAAAATTAGAGTAATGGGCCATACACACTATAAGATTTTCTGAAGACTTTTTCCTTTAGACTTACCAAAACCATATAATATGAGGTCAAACCTAAACACTTTCAATTTGTATGCAATCTGGCAGGCCCTTGCACTACATAGAAAAGGTAAATCTGAAGTAAATCTAACCACAAAAGTTGGATAATGTGTATCCAGCTTTAGGCTACAATTTGCATTTGAACATACGGGAAAATATCAAGCCTTCTAGAGCAGGAGCTGAAGATAGATCACTCAAAGATATAGTTGTTTGGTCACAGTAGACATGTTTGCCACACACTAAAGATATAATTTCCAGAAATACCAACTGTAAAGCATGCTTGTGGAAATGTTAGGCCTCATTCACACAGCTGGGTAGTTGCAGCTGCCGGATTCCTGCGGTAAGAATCAGGGGATTCTTGCTGCTGGAATGACAGGGTTATGAGATCAGCCCATTTAAATTAATGGAGGGTTGACATCAGCCGCTGTTTCTATATAGTGGCACATAGAGCAGTTAGCTGTGGTTAGGGACAGATGTCTGGTCAGTTATTTTATTTCATTTTTTAAAACAATTTTGATAGTGACTTAGCCTTCCATATATAGAAGAATGTTTTGGTTTTTTTCTTTTTCAAGAGAACAATGAAATGGGAAGCCCTAAATGTTCCTATTAAAACTGTTTAAAGAGAAGTATTGGAGGACAAATTACTAAATTAATGGCTAGAACACAGACTGAGCAAATTTAAATAGCAGCCAGTCTTGAGACAACATGAGATGACCCACATATCCTTCCATAACTAGAACACGTTGTGCTATTTGGAAAGTGATAACACTGTTAATAATATAATATGTGGGCAGTAATAGTTATTGCAAGAGTCTATTTCCAGCCATATGGACTGATGAGGCAAATCAAATAATTGACGTTACTATGTGAAATACATTAAAAAAAATGATCTTATCATGGTCATGAGATAAGCAAGTAATCAATGTCATAATATCTCAGCAAGGATGTATTAAACATTCCAGATGAGATTAAAATGTACTGCAGATGATGAAAACAGATGATTTATCTGCAGTGTAATAGAAAGAATAAAAACATGTTTAACGTAAACATCATTGTAACAAGAAGGATTCAGGTACTGTCTTGTACCTTGAATAAAGCAATTGGAAACTGTTTGATTAATGTTTTTTTTTCCGCTGCTAAGAGTTTAGTTTATCTGTTTATTAAGATAAATATTGGGCAGTGCATTGGCGTAGTAGATATAATGTGCCTGTTATGATTCCCATTCAGGACACATCTGCTTGGAATTTGCTTGTTTTTCCCTGTGTTTGCATGGGTGTACCCCTGATTCCTCCCAAATTTCAAAGATATGCCTGCAGATTTTTTGGCTCCTGAGTCCTGACCAAATTTGCCCTAGCAGACCCCCCTAAGGAGCTGCAGCATATTATTCTTCTAGCCTTTCTAGTACAGGATATCAAATAATGGGCCTCCACTATGTTAATCTTTGTTCAATTCAAAGATTATTAAAGTAGTTCTAAAGGCTCAGGGTTTTTTTACCTTTATGCATTCTATGCATGAAAGTAAAAAATCGTCTGTGAGCAGCAGCCCCCAGCTCCCTTTAATACTTACCTGATCCCTATCTCAATCCAGTGGTGTACACAAGTGCCTCGGCTCTCCGGGGACTCCTCATTGGCTGAGACATCAGCAGGAGCCATTGTATGAAGAAAATGACTCCAGCCCCTCTCACAATCTGGTAGACAAGTTCAGCCTCTATAACATGATTTTAGCTTATTTTTGCAATTTCTATGTTTTTCTTACCCCCTTAAAAATGTATAACTTTAACTATTTAATGGCTGCTGATGCAGATCGACAAAAGTTTTCCAGCTCATCCCTTCGACAAACGTTTATCAAACTAATGACTTCTGTCAAGTGAGGACAGCCAAACACTGATCGAAATGCAGCTGATCCCTACCTACCAGCCAAATTTCTATCACTGTATGGTCAGCTTTACCTTAACTTTGTTTTATAGAAAATAAAAGTTTTTTTGTTTGGACACTGGATTTTAATCTTTAGGATGCCTAGCCTTCTTTTGGGAGGGGGTATGAGAACTATCATTCCCCACACAGGATATTGCACTAAACCTGTAGGTAAATATGAAAAACAGAACCTTTGATAAGTTAATGTGTGGGTTTGATAATAAAGTTGGCATTGCCTCCCCCCAGGACAAAGCCCCTGTGAACAGGGATGATTCCTTGCCTGGGAAATTAATCAGTAATCTAATCAAAGTGATTAGAAGCAAAATAACTACTGCAACCAGCATATAACTTTAACCATAATTATATAGATGCACACCACTATAAAAATAATACAAGCTTTATATAAAAATAGATGAATAAAAGTACATACATTCCATGTACAAAGAGGTATTATCAGTATTATCATCAAAGGGCCTGATAGGAGTCCAGGTGGAATTGTGCACATATAATCAAAATATAAGTGTTGCGCTACTTAGTGTACCATAACACAATAAGATGTAATAACATACAAAAAAATTATGAAATTGTGCAAAGATGCAAAGAATAAAAAAGTGTAAATAGTTAATTATTAAAAATTATTATGTGTAGTCCAAAAAATCTGTAAGTGGCTGAATATCAAGTCTATAAGAACATTTTCCAAAGATGTGCAAATAGCAAAAAAGTGCAAGATGACAAAAAAAAGTGATTGTGCTTGCCTCCACCAGTGACGATGGCTACTCACCTCATTCTCTGACCTCTGTTTCACCAGTGGGTCAGAGCCAGCAGTTACCTTCTGGGGATATAAGATGATCCTGGTGTCTTATTAGCGCTAGAGATCCTCTATCCCTCTCACTTCCTCCAAATGGTTCAATACTGATCTCTCTCGACTGAATTGGGTATATAAAGCAGGTATAAGAAGGAAAGAGAAGGCCAAATCTAATGCTTACCATATAAAAAATGTTTATTTGCATGAAAGTAAAATTAAAAACCCACAAAGAAAGCACTTATAGCAGTGCGGGCTGGACGGACAAGGAAAGTCTCGTAGGAGCAAGATGGCAGCGATGGGATGTCGGATCATAGGCTCCGCCCCTATATGCATTATGCCAAGGCATAGACTTCTTCAGTAGGGGTGTAGCTAAGATGTCAGTCAGCTGTTATATAGACTGCCGTGATCCCTTATTCACTATGCACACACTGACAGCTAAATAACCACACATCTGTCCAGGACATTCCCAGGAAACGGCGTGGCAAAGGAAGGGGGTCACTATATAAACTAAATGGGAACACTACTGTTCAAACTACAGGTGATCTGAATGAATACCATAAAATACCGGAGCACATGAACCTGACAATAATCAATCTGCAGCCACTTCTACAACATATGATATCCGGTCAAAATTCATCAACTATAAACATGATGATAAAAAATATATTTAAATAAAAATAAGAAATGATAAAATAATAAGCAAGATGGTAAACCCAGGTGACCCTTATCAGATGGTACCACCAAACAACACATAAATCAAAATAAAAAATATAAATATACAATACACTAAAAAAACTAAAAATAATATTGAATGACATTATCAAAAATAGCAGGATGGACAGATTCATCTATCACTAATAAAGCAGTTAAGATCAAAATCTACATTGAGACCCCTCGGTACTAAAACCTTGGTCTCAAAGCCAAGAAGATTCTCTTTTACTAAGCTGCCTTAAATAATTACCTCCCCTCCAATGTCGCTCCACTTTTTCTATCCCCCAAAATCTGAATGAACTAGGGTTTTGATCATCAACGTATTTAACCACTTAAGCCCTGGAAGATTTTACCCCCTTCCTGACCAGGGCCTATTTTGCGATTCGGCACTGCGTGACTTTAACGGACAATTGCGCGGTCGTGCGACGCTGTACCTAAACGAATTTGACGTCCTTTTTTTCCCACAAACAGAGCTTTCTTTTGGTGGTATTTGATCACCTGTGAGAAAAAAGAGCGTCAATTTTTCAAAAATAACAATATTTTTCACATTTTTTATATGAAATCCCCCCCCCCCCCAAAAAAAAAATGTAAAAATCAAAATTTTTTAAAATTTTCGGCCAATTTGTTTTATGCTACATATGTTTGGTAAAAAAAATAGCAAAAAGCGTATTTTGATTGGTTTGTGCAAAAGTTATCGCATTTACTAACAAAGGGAAAGATTTTTGTCATTTTTGTTGTTTTTTTTTAACGCGTAATGGTGGCGATCTGCGATTTTTTTTTGCGGTACTGCGACATTGCAGCGGACAGATCGGACCCTTGACTGACATTTTTGACACTTTTGGGGTTACCAGTGACATTTCTACAGTAATCAGTGCTATACATATGCACTGTTACTGTAAAATTACACTGGCAGTGAAGGGGTTAACTTTTTTTGAGAGGGAGGGGTTATGTGTGTCCCTAGGGGCGTGATTCTAACTGTGATTGGCTGTGGCTTGAGGTGTAGGAACAGTGATCAACGGTCCTACATAGTAGAACCGTATGATCACTATTCCTACACAGGGGAGAATGACAGACGGCTTGTTTACATCAGCCGCCTGCCTTTCTCCCTCTGCACCGACGATCGCCGAGTGACCGGCGGACATCGGGTCTGCCGGTCACACGCGTGGGGGGGGCCGTGACCACGCGGGAGCGGGAGTGCGCCTCCGGCGGCACGCACTCGCTCGCTTCCTAGACCCTCACAGGCTAGCGATGTAGTACTACGTCGCTCTGCCTGTGAGGGGCTGACTGCCGACGAAAATAGTCGTGCGGCAGTCGGCAAGTGGTTAAAATGTTTAGAAACATTATGTGTAACCACCCCTTTCCTAATATTCTTATTGTGTTCTTCTACTCAGATATGCAAGGCTCTGGATGTGCGTCCCACATATTGGAGCCTACATCCACATTCCAGCACATTCCAGCATGTATATCACCCCAATGGTGGAACAAGTAATTAGATCATTAATCTGATTAATCTGATTTAAACTAAATATTATAATCTAATACCACTTTATATTCAGAATTCCCGGCTGCACATGGTTTGTCATCTTCTAATACCATGTCTCTGTCCATTTCTAACACTTTACTCTGGTCTTCCAAAATAGATGCAATATCATAACCTTTTTCTCTAAATCTACTAACTAGAACCTTTGATTGTTGGAGACAGACGGGTTCTTTCCTACGTATTCTGATGAACTGTCCCTTTGGAATATTACAGAGCCAGGTAAGATGATGGCAACTATCTAATGGTAGGTAAGCATTTCTATCTGTAGGTTTGAAATAATTTCTAGTATACAACTGGCCCAATTCTTTATAGATTTCCAAGTCGAGAAAGACTACATAATCATCACTAACAGACCATGTTAGTTTAATATTTTTCAAATTGTTATTCATTTTATCTATAAACCTATCAAATGATATTCCGTGCCCTTTCCAAATGTTTAACAAGTCATCTATATACCTTTTGTAACAAACAAGTTCATCTGGACGTTCACAAAGAATCTCTTCCGCCTCCCAACAAGACTCCTATTATTTAATTTTTGCCCAAAATCCATAAGGATGCAGCTAGACCTCCAGGCAGGCTTAATCAATGGGATTAAGTCGGTTTATCATTATTTACCAGTTAGAGGCATAGCTATTGGCGCTAGATTTGCCCCAAGTGTGGCAAACCTTTATATGTCTTGTTGGGAGGCAGTAGAGGTTCTTTGTGAACATCCAGATGAACTTGTTTGTTTCAAAAGGTATATAGATGACGTGTTGATCATTTGGAAATGGGGCAGAATATCTTTTGATAGGTTTTGAGCTAAAATGAATAACAGTTTGAAAAATATTAAACTAACATGGTCTGTTAGTGACAATTATATAGTCTGTATACTAGAAATGATTTCAAGCCCACAGATTGAGATGCTTACCCACCATTAGATAGTTCCCATCATCATACCTGGCTCTGAAATATTCCGAAGGGACAGCTCCTCAGAATTTCATGCAAAAAAATATTTTTTTTATACGGTGAGCAATAGATTCTGCTCTCTCTTTCCTACATATACCTGCTTTATATAACTGTTTGTGTCGAGAAAGATCAGGGGTTTATTGAGCCATTTGGATGAAGTAAGAGGGATAGAGGATCTCTAGCGCTCATAAGACACCAGGATAATCTTATATCCCCAGAAGGGAACTGCTGGTTCTAATCCGCTGGTGCAGCAGGGGTCAGAATGTTAGCTGAGCAACCATTTTTCACCAGTGGAGGCGAGCACAAGTACTTTTTTTGTCATCTTGCACTTTTTTGCTATTTTGCACATCTTTGGGAACTGTTCTTATGATTACAGATTTTTTGGACTATATATAAGTTTTTAATAATTAATTATTTACACTTTTTTATTCTTCGCATCTTTGCAAAGTTTAATTATTTTATTGTATGTTATTACATCTTATTGTGTTACACTAAGTAGCGAAACACTTTTATTTTGATTATATGGTAAATTGTATGTTGTGAAAGCATTTTTAGTAATAGCAGACATTACATAGAGATTTAGGATTATTGCACTAGGATTGCTCTGATTTATTTTTGGGTATATTTAATTGTGCAAATATACCTGAGTATATAAAGTTTTAAAAGAGATGCCTCCAGATGAATGTTGTTGCAAAGTCCAGTTGCAGGGGCCCTTCAGAATGATGTGGCATCTGTCTTTGTGTCGGAGACCTAATGACAAGATCAACAAGCAAGAGGGATCTTCTAACTGTTGTCTGACTAGCCTGGGAGGGGACTTATCACCGTCAAGAACTGTGGTGTGGCACTGGAACTCAGAGTCAACTTATCTACTCTGGGATTTGGTCCCTCCCTAGTGGTTTATAATAAATGTATAAAGATATCAAAGTCCTCCAATCTGGGGTTTCTGACCCAGCTAACAGGGACAGGAAATTGTGTACATAAATAACTCAGACAGTATGAAGAATGACCACTTACAATTACAGACAGTAGAGGGCAGTAGATCCCTACACATACTACAACAAGGCCAGTTCATACCCATGTAAAAAGGTTGAGAACGAATTATGTAATACATGCAAGCCTTCTTAGATTAGGGCTATTGGGGGCTGTTATTGCTTTCAGTGGCGTACATTATATACGAAGTAAAAGATAAATTTACCTATTGACTTTCCACAAGCTTCAATATACAGTAGTTAAAGTTGGTTTAGGAAGGTAAGAAAGCCCTATCCAATCTAGTTATTTAAAAAAAAAAAAAAAAGACTTGGGTGTTTTGGCTTCATTATCAATCCTCAGCAGAATACCTACTCAAGCTCGATAACTCTCCTTAACTCCCAAATACTCATTACAGGATAAAATGAAAACAACGACAATAACAACCGAGAAAAAATAAGACCACCCCTTTTTTTTCTCTCTCTCTCACTCTTCTCTCCCCTCACTCCTCATCTCCCTGCCCCACCTCCCCATCTCTATAACACACGCACTCTTCCCCTCGAACTCTCACACGAGCATTTCTACCCATGCCTACTTATCTCATTCACAAACACATGCTAATTAAACCCTCCTCTCAAATCCCTTAACCTAGTACTCTTGCATGCCTTATCAATCCACAGTTATTATCCCATCTAAGACTTATCTGTGCGGGCCACCTACCTATGAGCTTTTCTTTCCTTGTATATACCTCCATTACTCTTAATCAATATGTTACTACACCCAATACATTTGGATAAGATTTTCTTATTCAACCTCCACCGGCAGGAAATTACGTCGTGCTGAAGCATCTGGCGTCACGCACAATGTCATTTCCGGCCGGTGGAGCGCACGCTGCGGGAGCAGTGAACCACCGTGCCATGCATAGCCTGTTTTGTCAGATGTTTGTAAGTAGGTTTCTTTATGAATAAATGTAATTTTTTAAACGTACTTCACCATGGATGGTTCTTTATCTCTATGAGGTTACCCTGAGATCTTTGGACATCCAGCTTAAGGATTACTCCCAGCTGCATACATGGTAAATGCTGCATTTAGAAGGATTTGTGGAGACACAACATACCAACTACCTCATACCGCTTGACATCCATTTCCTTGTGGTAAGTAGGGAGCCAAAGGAGGAGTAGCAATATTGCAATCAAGCAAGAGGAGCACAGCAGCACTTTCTGATTTATTTGCACTGAAAGACTCTCTATATATTTATTTATTTAATAATTTATTCACTCCAGCACAAAGGACTTTATTGGTTTAAGTATTGTCATGATATATTGGAATAAGATTGTTACTTTTTTTGCTTAATTTTGCACCAGTATAGTTTTGCTATTTGCACATTCATCACTGTGCACAAGTGAGCATTTATATTATTACACAGATAGCAGCGCTGATTGACTTTGTTTACTAATAATGATGATAACATCATACTTATCCATGTAAATACAGAGCATACGCCAAGACTCCATAAACCCCAGGGCATTTACGTTGTCTGCTCTCTGTGTAGTTATACTATAGATCCTTACTCTATTTATATGTTTTAACTCTGACTTCTGTCTCCTCATTGACCTTCTTCAGTAGTCAGCACCCCACCTTCTCCACTCTGGCTTCCAGCTGCCAGCTTCTAGTCAAACATCTGTTGATGAAACGTGCAAGCAAAAATATTTGCATCAAGGGAAATGCATTAAAGTATTCTTGCTGATGTTGCATTTATGTTGATTTTGCCTATTGGATTTAACTGGGATATATTTAAGATACAAAATTTCCACTGAATTTAGCAAAAAAAATAATTTAGTGGAAACACTAACAATAGAAACACAACAGCACCACAGATCTGGAACAGGTTGCATAACACTTAGCCCGTGGACAAAATTGGGCTTCCATCAGCCTGTCATCTTCTATGAATCAGACAAAATGACTGCCGAATTCAAACAAAACCGCTCTAATGAGATCAGATCTTAATGACGTTATCATAGGGGTTTGTTTCAGGGAAAATCATATTAGTGTAATAGCATGCTGTTGAATAGCCATATTAGCCGTGAATGGCTTTATCATAATACTCTTCATGATCCTCACCATTATATGATAATATCATAACATACTTACAGAGTCCTCATCAGTCTACTTAATGTCACTAGAAATAATGACAGCAGTTCTGCTTTTCAGCTTTTCTGGCAGCTGATGAATGTTCTCTGCTAGCTGAGCTATCTCTAGTAGATGTCAGTCCATGTTAACGGCAACAAAGAGATGCATACAAAGAGCAGGCTTGTCAGAAATGTATTACAGATGGGCAGTAGTCAATATCACTGTATTAAATGTAGTCTGTACTTGGAGGCTGATTCTGCTAGAGGAGATCCATAGAGACGGCCTAACCTCATCTTTTTCTCTTTAATTGTACAGGTCAATATTTGTGAAATCCTTGTCTGTGATTCTTCTATGTCTACCTAACAGCATAGGATGATGAAAAGTTCTTTATCTTCACAGCAGGGTATATTTTTGTCAGCTGCTAGTGATTATTGACTCTATGGACCACCTGGGCTCTCCATCACTTGCTAGTTTCCTGTCAATAATTTGCGTGAAATGTGTTTTTTTTTTTTAAATTCATGTTTTTTTTATGCTTATTTATTGTATTTGAGTTTGTTTAGGTGGACTTTTCAGTCTTTTTATTTTTAAAGCGCATATCTGGTGTTGTAAATGTAAAATAATATTTTCATCTGCACATCATATTTCAATTATATCTTGCCAACTCCTATTAATCTAAAAAATCTTGAAGTTTTTATGCTTACTTTTGTGAATTTTCCCACACAATTCTAAGTGCAAAAATCTAGTGTAGCTCTGTATAGAAAACAATCAGCTTCCAGGTTTTTTTTGTCAAAGCTTAATTGAACAAGCTGAAGTTAGAAGCTGATTGGCTACCATGCACAGCTGCACCAGATTTTGCACTCTCCAGTTTTTGTAAATCAACCCCAGAGTCTTCCTTGAATTGTGTGGCAAGTATTTCCTATGTCCTGTGAGTAGGCACTTTCCCAGAGCCTGCCTTATGAACTACAGAACTTTATCTTGCCAACTTTATCTTCGTGCTGAATGGAGGAGTTTCAGGAGGTAGAGTTAGTACAGGAATCACAACTTGCTTTTAGCAAGGTACTATGGGATATATAGTCCTTGGAAATTGAAAGTAAAGAGCAGAGGAGAAGCTTCAAAGAATGCAGGGAATCCAGTACGTTGTGACCAGCAGACAGGCAGAACTTACAACATAAAAGGAGATTTTTCAAATTAGCTTATATTGAATGGTCAAAAATAACTATTGTTTGCTATTACAAAGCGGAAAAGTAAAAGTATATGCTGTGACCATAGATTTCAAGGGGTTGTAAAGTCAGAAGGTTTTTTTATCTTAATGCAGTGTGCAGCAGCCCAGCCCCCTTTAGCCCCCCTCCCCCCAAGCTTACCTGAGCCCCATCTCAATCCAGTTATGTCTACGACTTAGCCATCCAGAACTAACCCTCCACATTGGATAAGACACTGCAGCGGCACCAATGGCTCCCACTTCTGGCAATAAAAGTCAGCTAGCCAATCAGGAGAGACAGGGGGAAGGGCCGAACCACAGCCATGTGTCTGAATGGATACACGGAGCTGTGATTTGGCTCCAGTGCCCCCATAGCAAGCTGCTTACTGTGGGGGCACTCAACTTGAGGGAGGAACCAGTAGAGCCAAAGAGGGACCCCAGAAGTGGAGGATCCAGGGGATCACAGAGCAGGTAAGTATAACATGTTTGTTGTTTTTATTGAAAAAACAAATATTAGACTTTACAATCACTTTAAGTCTGTATGAATACATTTCTGACATGTCACATTATAGGACAACAGTGTAAGTTTTTCAAAAACCTGTACCTTTTGTCATTAAAAAACAGCCATTGAGCCCCAGTTCCATACTTTTTATGCACAGACACCAGGAACTGAGGCTACATACACTGTACCACACTGTGTTCCAGGTTCAAGCCGAGACCTTCCTGTCTCAAACCCGGAAAACACAACAGAGTCTATCTGATCGGCACTCAGCCAATCAGAGAAAGCAATATATTTTAGCACTGAATACAAAGCTTCCTCTGACTGGGTAAGTCAGGGGTTGTGACATCATCAGCGATTGACTCAGCCAATCAGAGGAAGCTTTGTATTCATTACTAGAATACATCGCTTTATCTGAATGGCTAAGTGCCAATCTGATAGACTCTATTGTGCTCTGGCTATGAGATAGGAAGTTCTCAGCTTGAACCAGAAACAAAGTGCAGTATGCTGTATGTAGCCTGAGCTACATACAGTTTATAACGTACATCCAGCGGCCTCACGTGTTAGTGAGGGACAACGTTCATTTGGGCCAGCTTGGTAAAGTGTAAAGTGTTTGAAAAGCTGGAGTTCAGCTTTAAAAATGAATTAAATAGCATTTTTTTTATTTCTGGTGCTCAGATGCATTGTAGTTCCTCTTTATTTACCTGTAAGTGTTATACTTACATAATACTTACCATACATATATTTCAACTGCAGAGAATATACTATATATGCTGCTAGGTCCACTTAAATGGCATACAGGTGTACAAAGATAGAAAAATACATGTATAAAACATTCACCTTAAAAAGCATATGAAATTTCACTGGTCTGATTCTGTGGAAATGAAGCACATATACTGAAATCCTAAGGCATTCATAAATGTGAAACCTATTACAATGTCTTCATAGCTTAAAATGGTTGAGCACTGAGTGTGGATTATGTCTGCAGGCTTGCTCCAGTGTTATTTTATGTTGGTCACAGCAGTGGTTTTATCAGCAGATATGGTAGCGATCTCTATTAGTCTATAGCGGGTTAAATGTAGTGTTCATTCTCTGGTCAAAGCAGTAGTTAGCTCTTGGGTTTGTTGTCGCCAGTATGGTTTTTAGCCATACATAGATCAAAACGTGTCTGGTTCAGCAGGGACCGGCCGAATTTCAATCCATTTGTGGCCACTGCTTTTTGAACAGAATTCAATCTACCAATTGACTTCTGTTCAATTAACCTGTTACATAAAAGCCGCTCGCTCAGAGGTGTAGGCAATAGGCTGCAGTGTTGATCAGTTTATTCTGATGCCGGTGGAGTCTCCTCACTGTAAGAATACAATAGTTCAGAGAGAAGGATTCCCCATCTACCTCAAATGTGTGAATGGGGGAATCAGTTCAGTTTTTTTTTTTGTTCAGCCCACTGGCTAAACCATGTATGGCCAGCTTTATTGTCTAAAGCAGTGTTTTTCAACTTTTTTACAGTCGAGGTACCCTTTAAAATTATAGACAATCCTAAGGCACCCTTTAAAATTATAGACAGTCTTGAGGCACCCCATTCTAAAATGTACTCTTCCAATAGCTTTACATAATGCAGCAACATACACACATAGGACACCTAACATTAGAGGTGATTTATTCTTCCAAAGCAAAAACACTTTTGCACATTGTTACTGACTAGTATTCCAATGTTTCTCTTCTCCCTCATTTTCTCTCCATCAGTCAGCAAATGTCACCCCAGTGCTGAAGGAGAGAGGCACGGGAGGTTCAAAAAAGGATGCTGTGGAGGCAACAGACATCCTCCCTATTAACTGATGATGTCCCTGGTTGTTAGAATGCCAGTGTCTAGAAAGTCACAATGGTGCATAATGAAAATCTGTGGCGTTGTGTAACGAAAAGGCAGGCTTGATCCACCCTCTGGCTTGTATACAATTTTTAATCCATTTTTAGGCATTTTACCAAGGCACCCCTGAAGAAACCTCAAGGCACCCCAGCGTGCCTGGGCACCCTGGTTGAAAAAGGCTGGTCTAAAGTTAAGGTCACTCTGTGTATGCAGTGCTAATCATTTCTGTGTCACTACAAGTAGTCATTGCCTGTGCCCAGTTGTGGTCATCTTCTGTGTCCAGAAATTATTATTCCATTTTGCAGATGCTGGTAACTTCCTGTATCCTAAGTATCTAGATCTTCCATTAACTTAAAGTAGAACTAACGTCTTGTTTATGAAAGGCTGCAAGCAGGCAGGCTATTGTTGCACAAGAAACATTCAAAAAATATGCATCTCAGCTTACAGAGTTGGGCTGATCCCTGTCTGCTGGGATGAGTGACATCATCCTGTGCCAGGACCATGAATGTTAAAAAGCTATGTGATAATAAAATAAAAAATTTACAGTGAAATTACAATTTTATACAATTTTAGAGAGTTACACAACAATTAGAATCTCCATGACAAACATAATCTTCAAATCAAAAATAGTAATGAGTGCTCTGTATCCTCCTTAAATAAGGTGCTTACAAATGGTGCTCCTCCAAGCACCTTATTTAAGGAGGATACAGAGCACTCATCACTATTTGTGATTTGAAGATTATGTTTGTCATGGACATTCTAATTGTTGTGTAACTCTCCAAAATTGTAAAACATTTTATTTTTACTGTGAATTTTTTATTTTATTATCACATAGCTGTCACTATGGTCATTAATTAATTCATCCCTAGATGGCGCCATTATATATATTTTGTATCATCCTGTGCCAGTCAATAAAGACCAGCACACAGAAAAAAAAAAAAATGCTGGCGCCAGCTAGCAATGGGGACTGTTGGAAAAAAGGTAAGTAAGGATCCCTTTAGCTTTGCTTTAAGGGATGTGCAGAGCACTGTTTAAGAAGTCTTGTTATGCCATAACTAATCTTCTTTCAAAGATTGGTTGCCCAGCTTTATGACATTCCAATAGATGCAATGCCTTCACTATTGGAATAAGCATACATCAACTAGTGTCAGAATAAAAACAGGCAATCTCTTGATTAGCATACTTACTCCATGTCAGTAGCTTTAAAGTGTTAAAGGAAAAGGGGTTGATTTACTAAAGGTAAAGAGACTATTAATTTTGCAAAGGAAATTTTCCCCAGAGTTTAGTGACTAAGGTGAAGATTTGTTGGCCTCCATCATCCAATCATGTGCATGCAGAAATGCTGTTTTTTTTTTTTCTTTTCATGTTATTTGGTATTCTTGCAAAGTGAAATTGAACCACATTCACTAAGCATTGTGTAAAATTCCTTGCACTATGCAACTTTCCTTGCAGAATGGACAACCAATTTGTCTTGATCTGATCAGTAATTATATTGCACAGAGTCAGCATGACACCCAGGAAGTAATCTTTAGAAGGAGAGTATTCTAGTTGCATCCTGCATGATTTCTTACTACATGTTTCCTTTGAGCAATGTAGCAAGCATTTAGAAGAGACAAAGGATACCGGTGCAAATCTGAAGAAGGTGGCCAGATAAATCGCCATTAGTTAGACAGGAAGTGACAGGTTTTATGTGCTTGTCTCCATTGTGACCTGTCACCTGCCAATATTCGAGTGGCATTCAAAAAAATGTATATCTCCCCTTAATTACTATTCTATTGTGTATTATAGAAACTCTAAAAAATGAAACATAAAGCCTTAGCACGTGTTACAGTAAGTGACATGCAGTGTTTGCTCAGCTACACATTGGGGTTATGTCTTCTGAAAATAGGATAGGATCATCCTGCGTGTACTAAATCAGCTTTCAAGTGGAAAGTGGCACCACCAATCTCACACATCTTTTCACAATGCATTGGGCCTGATCTGTTTGGATTTTGGGCTTGCTGTCAACAAATAATGGCAAGGTCTAACTCAGCATCTCTGGCAGTACAAGCAAAAAAGCAGATGTGATATTGCCAGGTCTGCCAGGATTACCTTCATATATACTTATACTTCATAACCGATTCAAATTAGCAAAAATCTAAACCAGGGTTAATTATTCCAAACAGAAACAACATTTCTATATTTTTGACCTCAAAAACAGTATGTTATAATAAAACTTAAACCTACTGTACGTATACTTTAATGATCATTAACACACTAATTTAGCTATTCCATCAACAAACACATATTATGCAAATTCTGTGGGTGGTACTTGTGTTAAGGACAGAAAGTATATCTCTTGAATCGCATTGTGGAATTAGTATAATGTATGCTTCATTTCATGCTTTGTTAAAGAGTAGACTGTTTTAATGCTTCCCGCACGGCAGCCAAATGAGGTATTAGTCAAAATTCTAGAACCATAAAATGGATTTAACAGTAATATGTACTGTAAAATGGAAAAGCATTGCATTAGTGAAATAGTCTAGGAAGCCAAGTAACCAAAGGTCAACGTTTTGTACTGCAAAGAACAATAAGAATAAAAAAATAGTCATATACAAGAAAGGAATAGAAACAGCAGAAATATGGTCTCTAAAAAGCGTTATTCACAGGAAAATTTGCAACAACAATTATACAGTTTCAAAATGTTTCGAAAATGTCTTCTTTTCTGAAAAACCTTTCGATTTTTACTATTGTATTATTGCTATGAAAGTGTTGTTTCCTTAGTAATACTGTATGTTAAGCCAAGTCTGCCCCAACCCCCGTCCAAATTCCCCCTCAATACATTTTTAAAAATTTGAAGGATACATACCTTAAATTCCTGTGTCTTCAATGTAGCAGTAGTGGGTGGCCCTTTCTTCTGCACAGGCTTATGTTAAGAGTGTCTGATGTTGAAAAAGTGGAGAACCAATCATGCATAGCTTTATACAGTACAGCAAAGCAGGTTCCCCATACTGTTTTGGCTTAACATATAGCAGGTAGAGCACTTACCCATCTTCTAGAGCCAGAGTTCTTAGTGGGAAAAAGGCATAGATTGGCTGACCACAGTTAGTCTCTGGCTCTGACATGCTTGAGCCACAGAGCCATATGAAGAAACTGAAGTGGAAACAAATACCAACACTGTCCAGACTTTGAGGAACCTATTTCTGATCTAATCTTTCTTGGAATCTCACTCTTTTTACTGCACTGTTGGTGATTGCACTCATCCTGTTGCACTGCACATAATAAAAGGTAATTAAGAGTTCAACTAGTTGTGTGAAATCCCCTCATAACGCACAGGTTAGGTGAGCAGATCTAAAAACTTGACACCAAGATCTGACCACTGGACACTACAAAATATATAAGAAACTGCTATTGTAGGTGGATGAGACTCCAATGTTTTTTTTTTTTTTTAAATACTTTATTGGATTATAAAAATGCAAAGTTACAAACATACAAACAGCCAAAGTTGGCAAAAGTAACAGTACAGAGTTGCATATAACAAACATCATTGGTAACCAAGGGGACCTAGGACAACTTCACCCTGTGAAGCGCATACAGTCAAGTAGGGACCTGAGGCATAAAGAAATGGGTGGTGAAAGTAGAGGTAAGAGAACGACACACAAAAGAGGAAGCGAGCCGTCAAGAGATCATAGCAGTCGAGTCGGGCAGGTCCGTGTTGAGGCCCATAGCTTGGGCGATTAAAACCCAGGGACGGGAGACAAGGGAGTCGTCCGGGAGGGGGAACAACGAAAAAGCCACTAAGTCATGCAGAAAAGGGGGGAGCTAGTTGACTAGTTGACCGGGCCCGCCCAGTGACAACTAAGCTTCCAGCGCAGGACGAGGAGGAGGAGAGGGATAGGGAAGGAAAAGGGGGGGGCGTAAGGGGGGGGGGAGTGGAGGAGGAAGCGACTGAGGAAGGGGGGGAGAAGAGGAGGAGAAAAAAAAAAGGGGGGGGCGGAAGAGACTCCAATGTTAACCGTGAAGTGAAATAAAAGTTTTTATGGACCCTATACCCTGCTCTGATAGCTTAAAGAATGACAAAAATGGTACTGATTTGTTAAGAAGACCATATAAGTATTCAGCATTTAAGTGATATTTTTTGGGCAACTTTACTATATTTACTTGCCCTTCATTTGTATTTTGTAGGTAACTGCATACATAATGTTGGTAATAGATTAATCAGTAGTTTTGATAAAAATAAAAATCTTAAATGATGTTTAAAGGCTTGTAAATATCCATTTACAGATATTTCAAGAGACTACTTTTAAGTCTATCCACTTCTGGTAGAAAATAGAAGAATATTGTATGTAATATCCCAACCTTTCAGGAAAAAAATGAGTACTTAACAGTACAAAGTGGCACATGAAAAAAATAGAAATATGTGCACCAAGAAGTACATTTAGGTTTAAGTGCTGCCCTGTGTTGGGAAATGAAATAGTACAAAGAAAATTTCAAATAAATTATGCTTTTTGAGAATATACGTGCAGCTTTGGTTGAAAATAGCTGACTTTTGCCAATATAAAGTTCTTTCTGGTGGGAAAATACTTGATTGCTAACTGCTTTTTTTTTTTTTTTTTTTACTTACAGTGGCAGATGTATTGCCTGTGCAACGCATGAAATTGTTACAAAAATCTATTAGAAATGGCTATTTTGGGGGACCAGGAGTTCAGGGCCACTTTTCCACCCATCTTCTAGATTCCCTTTGGAGTGACACAACTCTGAATGGGATGGTCATAAAATAAGTCTACTGTAACAAAAGAATTAAAATACTGGTACCTTGCTATGCCTGCATGCACCTATGTTAGTCTTCAAGTCAATGTTTGAGCAAAAGTTGTAAAATGTACTATGTGTTCTAGGGATCCCTGAATCCTAAGGTATGTAGACATTGATCTGAAGAATAATTCAAAGTACTTACAAGCATTAAAAGGTGTCTGCCATTTAGTATTATTGCTAGCTTAGACTTCAGAGGTTCACTGTAACTGTATGAAGGCTATGAAATGCAATTTATGTTTAATGGAGCATGTAAAATGAAGAAGGTGACCCCACTAGTGTTTGTGATATCAGTAAGGAAAACATTACAATGATAGCAAGATTTTGCCAGTTACAAAGGTATATGAACAGCTGTTACTGACACAACATAGTGTAATGTAGATGCTGTATGACTTCCTAATGAGGGCCAAATTTGGCAAGAAGGACCTTTAGGATTATGGCATGTACTGTGGGCAAAGTAGTGAGCAGCAAATTTAACTGATTGTCCTGTATTTATTAGGATGTTCCCGTAAGGCCATTTATCACATTGTCTATAAAAATACATAGTTAATTCCATGAGAATTAACAGAAAGTTTACATTTGAGGATGGAATGGTTGCAATTATATTGAGCAAGTAAAGGGCTCTTTTGTCAGTTCAGTGATAAGCAAGTCATCTAATAGTAGACTGGATTTATCAATCCTTTTTTAACACTGACTAATGGTGATGAACATCAAAGAGGGCTGTGATGGTTTGAACAGAATTGCCCTTCAATCTTTGATCAAAAGTTATGAATTTCTGTAAATTGTCTTAAAAGTTGCCCATTCTAAAATGAATGCTTATGGTAATCAAACTGACAATAATCCCTCTTCTACATGCTCTCAGTCACTCTTGATGGGCAGATAGATTACCAAGTTCAAGATTCAAGCTTGGTGATTCATTCTTGATGGGCAGATTCAAAATTCGACCTGGATCAATCCAGTGACAGCAGACAAGGCTTCATAGGCATTTCGACTTACCAAAAACCAGTAAAGGAATCTGGTGCTCACTAGATAAAGTGATTGTAAATAAAGGCACTTGTTCACAAATTGTTGTAAACAATAAAACTGCCCTCCTTATTGTGTAAAAACACCCACTAAGAAAATAAACCAAAAAAAGGATAAGACCATAATACAACCAAAATATCAAAAATAATTATAATAAATCAAATATTGAATCCATAAACATGCACAATGTTTCCCACACCATATGGTGTAATCTTCTAAGAAGATTACACCACATGGTGTGGTAAATGTTGCGCATAAGCATTTATTTTCTAAGAAGATTACACCACACTGTGTGAGAAACATTGCGCATGTTTATGAACTTATTGCTTGATTTATTATAATTATTTTTTATATTTTGGTTGTATTAGCGCCTTTTTTGTCTTTTTTTTTGTTTAGATCCACTAATTGTGAGGCTAAAGCTTGTACAGGTGTCAACATTAGATCATAACCTAAGAGATTGCAGGGTATCCCCTGTGTGACTTCACTGTGCAAAAAAGAGCTACTATTCTACCACTGAGACAAGTAGTGAACTAGTAAGTGGTTCTACACTGCATGAATCTAAGATTTACCTAAAAGAGTGAATAATGTTCTCCCCTCTGACAACAGAGCAGATGTTATATTGCTCACTCATCTCTAACCTATGTACAGTAACCCTAAAGTATCTCACCTACATTTATTTTGTTATCTGTTAGCTTTATTTTCCTATGACCCTTGGTCTGACACATAAGCAGTGGATAATTGGTATATATCACAGCTCTTTCCCATGAGACAAATATAAAAAAAACATGATCTGCCAAGGGTACTTGAAAGCTAGACTTGAAAATAAGAAACACTTTTCCGAAGGACATCCTAAGTTTTAGATAACAGTATTGCTTTGCAGTTACTGTACAAATGTTTTATGCTAAGAAAACAGAAATACATTCTGACAGTTTCAGTGTGGAGAACAGGAGTGAGCTTTATCAAATCTAGTTGTCATGTCATGACTAAGAATACTATCCCAAAGGTCCTACGTGTTGGATAGACATACAACATCACTTGTTCCAAATCTGGACCAGTGTCAGACAGGAAGAGGCAGGACAGGTTATCTGTTCAGTCCTCACAGGATTTTCAACAATTTGCAGCAGCTTGTATATTAAGCTTTGATATTTAGTCACCTGTCATGTAAAAAGAAAGCAAAATGTGATACAGTAAGTAGGGTAAACTAGAAAGCAAACCAGCCAATTTGAGCTCATTTTTGAAGTACACAAACCAAATGGTCCTATTATAATTCTTTTTGATCTCCCTTCCCATATAGGACAGAGGACTTTACAACCCTAGCATGCTTATGCAAATATGAATGACAAATCAGTGAGAATTAAATGTATGCTCCTTCTTAAGGTATGCAGCCTGATTTCAACTAACCAGTGGTTATGTGACTACAAAGAAGTTAGCATGTACACTAGGCCCTCTACACCAAATGTTAAAGTCAAGCAATGTCCAGATCATGCAGGTCAAAGTATTTACATTTTCTAAATAAACAGTAAAAGCCCCCATTTATATCTGTGTGTATAAGCATTGTGGAGTAACTACTTTTTACAGCACACACATTGAAAGTCTAGCAAACAAAACAGAGAAAGTCAACATAAAACAACTTAATAAGTAAGCTAAAGGTAATTTATTTATTGAAAAAGTGATACATTTCACTCAAAAAATATTATTACACCAGAAGAAGGCTAGTGACAATAAGTAATGTCCTTTAGATCCAGTCCCTCCAAGGGGTGAAATGACTGCCCAGCCCACAATCAGAGAACTGTCAGCAGTACTCACTGCAGGAGTGAGAAGGAAACGGACAGGTGCGAAACAGACTCTGCCCTCTACAGAAGAATAACACAGCATACTAGAGATCTGTGCAACTTCTATAGCTTGTTTGCAGTCTCTGACCAGCTCCTGTAGCATGCTCACAGCCTCTGACAATATCTTGTAACAAGCCCATAGTCTACGACCTTCTTTTGCATGTGTGCAGTCTGTAACAGCTTTGGTAGCATTACGTTCACTGACTATATTTATGGCTCCCTGATGATGTCAAGGTCCTCACTTGAGACCCTTTATATCAACTAAGCTCGGATCTCTGCACATTTGTGCAATATCTTTGACATTTTGTAAAAAATCATTGAGAACAAAATATATTACATTTATTTGAGCAACAGATTCTCCTGGGTTGCGTAGAATCATTTTTATAGCTGGAACTAAGGTAACAGATCTCTATATAATGGCCTTTAGGGATTCTCCAGAATCACACGTGTTGATGAGTGCCAAACTCATTACAGATAACTTCATAAATGAAGGAAGAGCAAAATAAATGGGCACCTTAAAGATGTAGTCTCTTGTGAGCTCATTAAATAGAGTGTGAAAATTTGACAAACAGCCATATGCCAGCCATGCACATGTCAAGAACAGTACAATGCTGTAAAAATAAAGCAGCCCTACCTCACATCCCCTATGTCAGAGTAAGTATCATTCCCAGTATCGTTTAACTATTCACTCTGGCAATAATAAATCCTCTAATATCCAAAAAATCCAAAGAGGAAAATACATTGCCTATAAAAAATATTCAAACCCTAAAAGTGTTTGAATTTTTATTTAAATGCTGTTATTAATACCCATGAGCAGAAATAACATATGCCATTAGGATACTTATTCTGGGTTACTTAAGTCCAGTAAGCCCATTTCCACAGGATTGTGAGATCACAAGCAGTATAAACCATCCACCAGCTTTCCTTCACAACAGAAGAAAAGTGAACTGAATGAGTCAGTATTGTGCTTGGATCATTCTGATATGCTAGCCTTAAAAATGTCAGTGTTTCTTAATTTAGGGGGCTACATAGCAATATTTTCACGCAAGACTCACACAACATTTACCTAAGACGTACATTTTTCAAATGTAATCTTAAAATGTGAAAACTGTGTGAATCTTGAGTTAAACATTGATAAATAAACCCCTTAGTGTATTTTCAGTGAATATATATTATATATTATTCAAGATCATAACATTTACCTAAAACGAACTAAAACTGAGATGTCTACATTTAGTAAGCTCAGGTCTACATATATAGTAAGAAAAAAGCAGCTGCCCCAGTGCACTTTACGTAATTTATAGGTATAAATCGATAAAGAGTTATAAACCATCCAAATTAAAAAATAAGTTCCCATTTACACTCTATTGTAGTTAAGCGCATGTTACCTCAATGTGCCACAATAATTACATTGGTGCAACTGCAATCCTTTCATTCTGAACGGCAACCTTACTACTGGGAATGGGCGAATAGTTTGGCCCAAACTTGAGTTTGGGCCGAAGATCGGCTATTCGCCTGTTGATGAACACCATTACTATAGGGGTGTTCGAAAGTTTGTTCAGCCCCCCGAATGACCACAAAGTACTGGGCTGCTGCACAGTGCTATGAAAGCCCTGATTGGCTGAAGCAATGAAAGCTTTGCCCAATCAGGGCACAGAGCACTGTCAGAGCCATGATTGGAGAAAGTAATGATGACCCTATCCAATCATGGCTCATTGCTCTTAGTCCCACCCCACACTAAAAAAAGTATTCTTTCAATAGGGGCTATTTGTAGTGTGATATCGGCTTGGAGGGAGATAGAACAGGGCTCTGCTCAGTCAGTGCTACTAGAGAGTTAGAGTGCTATAGTGTGCTATTCTGATTCTATTGTCAGTGTAGAATATCAGTTTAATGTGAATCTAGTGATAGTATGAGTTTATTGACCATTAATTTTTACTTTAGTGTCACTTTAGTGTGATTCTAGTAATAGTTCAGTCATTGTAAGTGTAGTGACCATTCATTTTTACTTTAGTGTGAATCTAGTGATAGTTCAGTCTAGTGATCGACCAATATCGTTTTTTTAATGCCGTGCCGATACCGATATTTTGGTCATCGGATATCAGTATTGGCCGATATCAGCCGATATTTTCGGACATGTAAAAAATATATATGTATATATTTTTACTTCACGTACTCCTTGTGGAGGGACCTGGGGGTCCTCAGCACTGAAAGGTTTTCAAAGTTCCAAGTTTGGCTGTTTTGAATGCTGTCAGTTTTTTTTAATTTGGCGCCGAGTACCCGGAAGTGATGTCATGACACCACTTCCGTGTTTTTTACATGGAGACCGGCGCATGCGCACTTGCGGCAGGGATACCAGCTTTCACAGGGACACATATTCATGCCACACCGGGTCTTCTCTTTGGCAGCCGCAGCGGCGGTGGAGGTAGGATGTCCGGGTCCCGGTGGGATGGGAGACCCGGGTGAGCCATGGAAGGAGGTGAGAAGGGGGAGACGTCCCCCCTGCTCCTTGTAATGACAGCCGAGCGGCTTCTGAGCCGCATCGGTTGTCATTACAAGTCAGCCGACCGTCGGCTATAGACACTGGTATCGGGGTGATGCCTCTAGCTGCAGGCATCACCCCGGTACATGCACTTTCCCTAAATATTGGCAATATCGGTAACCTCAGGGGCTGATTCCGATATATCAGGAAAAGTGCATATCGGCCCCCAATATATCGGTGTTGCCGATAATCGGTCGATCTCTAGTTCAGTCAGTGTGAGTGTAGTAAACATTAATTTTTACTTTAGTGTGAATCTAGTAATAGTTCGGTCAGTGTGAGTGTAGTTACCTGACCACCCATTTTTACTTATTATTATTATTATTATACAGGATTTATATAGCGCCAACAGTTTGCGCAGCGCTTTACAATGTGAGGGAAGACAATTAAGTTACAATACAGTTCAAAACAGGAGGAACTAGAGGGCCCTGCTTGTTAGAGCTTAGAATCTAGAAGAATGTCAGTTTGTTTTGTCAGGGCAGGTTTACTGCATTATAGTTCAATGCGTTAGTGCATGTTTAACAAACTATACTTCTGTGCATTACTGCACATTTAATGCAGTATATTTCTGTGTATTAGTGCACATTTAATGCAGTATATTTCAGTGAATTACTGCACGTTTAATGCAGTATATTTCTGTGTGTTAGTGCACGTTTAACGCAGTATATTTCTGAGTGTTATTGCACGTTGAATGCAGTATATTTCAGTGCATTATGTGCCGTTTAATGCTGTATATTTCAGTGCGTTAGTGCACATTTAACCCAGTATATTTCAGTGCATTACATGTCCTTTAACGTAGTATATATCTGTGCCTTAGTGCACGTTTAGCGCAGTATATTTCCGTGTGTTACGTGGCATTTAAGGAAGTATATTTCTGTGCGTTACTGCACATTTAATGCAGTATATTTCTGTGCGTTAGTGCAAGTTTAAGGCAGTATATTTATGTACATTAGTACAGTTTTACTGCAGTATATTGTAGTGTGTCAGGGGAGTGTGTCAAAATCTTTGCTGTGTTTAGCAAAAAATAAAAAATCCAGAGGTGATTAAATACCACAAAAATAAAGCTCTATCTGTCTAAATAAATTATAAAAATGTCATAGGGGTACAGAGTTACATGACCGCGCAATTGTCATTCAAAGTGAGAAGGTGCTGAAAGATGAAAATTGGCCTGGGCAGGAAGGGGATGAAACTGTGTGGTATTAAGGTGGTTAAATATCTATTTACTTATTTGAATTCCATTGCACTTTTGGATTCAATAGAATAACCAAACAGCCTGTGATAAAAATAACTGTTCACTCTACAGAAGCAAAGAACAGAGTTCTTCCTTCATCATCTGTTCTCACGTTCAAGTTTTAGAATATCATGTGTTCTCTGATGCAAGCAAACTATAATTGCTTTAGATCAGAGCTGAAAGATGTATGTGTTCTACACAAAACAATGCTGCAAATATACATGGAAAATATCATTTTAGAGGCTGAAAAGAAAGAATCTGACTGACAGGCCAAACTGACAGGAGCCTCTCATTCTCTATAATGGCTCTGTTTACAATTGCTCTGTCATATCTAATGTATTTGCAACAGGTAGCAATCAGCGTTGTAACAGTGATAGGTGCATGGTGCATTAGTCAGCACTAAAGGAAAAGTTGCTGGAATAAATTGAACAAGCCTGTAGAGAGCCCAGGTGCTTATTTAGTATTACTATAACACTTATAAAAATGTAAGATCAATGTAATGAAACTGCACCCCACAATGTGCTTGTGTGCTTCCGCCAGAATACCGCTTCCTTCAGTCTTGAACATAGATATCAGATATTCTAGCTGCCCCCATACAAAACTAGCCGAGAATAGCGTATAAGATCTGGAACAATTATTGAACAAACTCACACCGAATATATACCCCACCAGGTCAAATGCCTGATTACATTATCCTATGCAGATGAAATTGTGTACATAAATATAATTAACATATCTAAGGAACAACAAACACAAACAGCATTCTTATTTCCCACTAGCAACTAATAGATGACAGTGATTTTTTTAACTTGAGCTAATTAACTAGTAACCTTACCATCATTGAGCTCATGAGGTACAATACACATTATTATAAGTGTAAACACATCACCACAGTAGACAATAGATGAATTATTCAGCACAATCAACAATGTGTGGAAGATAGGTGGTTGAGCTGATAATATTAGCATCTGCCATGAGTCTGACTGTGTGGAGCAGTCCCCTATTGGCAAAAGGCAGCTAGGCCTTTAACATGCATCCTAGGCCTAGAGTCCCAGAGTCTGTGTGTCTTGGGGAGATGTGGACTTGAATCCCAAGTAACATTACTCCAAGGGTCCCCCCAGCATACACCCCACAAACAACAGTGTTCCCTCAAAAGTCAGGGCCCATAGACAGTAGACAAGAGGCTAGCCTGCAGTCCCCTCCAAAAGCCCCTGTCCTGATTGAGTTTGTCACAGGTGCATGGTGCATTAGTCAGCAATAAAGAAAAGTTGCTGGAATAAATTGAACAAGCCTGTAGAGAGCCCAGGTGCTTATTTAGTAGTATTATAACACTTAACAAAGTGTGAGATCATTAGACTTATTTAATAACAGTGTAAAGTGCAAACTGCAGGAACTCAACCAGTTTGTTTTCACTTCAGTGATTGTATCTGGCTGTCATGCTGATCTTTAAAGTTGAACTCCCAGAAAGTAGAAAATACACAAATTAATGCAGCCCTGTGTTCTTTAATGCATTATTGCATTTATTTATTTTTTTCTAATGCAAGAAATGTAAATGCCTAAACTTTACTTGGTATTGCCCTCCTGCAGTCTCTGTACTGCAGAGCTCAGACTAGGGGAGGACGAAACAGTAAATTAAGCCAATTGCTTCTGTTGCAGTGCAAAGAATGTTCTGATAGGAGGAGAGAAGAGGGTGAAAGGGAGATTAGCTCATCAATGTGCTGCTTCTCTTTACTGCCCAATCACAGGTTGAGGGTGGGGTAGAAAAAGTAAAAAGCAAAAGTGAAACTGCAACAGAGAAAGACTAGGCTTTCTTCCTGCTAGACAGGGAAACGGGGAAAAAGTTCAAACGAACATGCAAACTCTATTAAAGTCTATGGGACACGAAGATGAAAAATCAAAAGTCCTCATTTTAAAGGCTTATATGCAAGTGTTTGCCATAAAAGGTGTATGGAACCTGGGTAGTGCATGGGGGACATGTATCAATACATTTTCTTTTTTTAATGATTGTTTTAAAGGAGCAGTGATTTTAATGATGCCTAAAGTGAAACAATAAAACTGAAGAATTCCTTTAAATATCGTGACTGGGGAGTCCCCTTAATGTGCCTGTAAAGTGGCGCATCTGTACGATGTATGGAGCCTGCTGGTCTGGTATGGATTTTAAGGGGAACCCCACGCCAAAAAAAAATAAAAATGGTTAGCTATCCCAAAATCAATACCAGACCCTTATACAAGCATGCAGCCCGCCAGGTCAGGAAAGGGGATACCCCCTCCTGAACTATGCCAGGCCACATGCCCTTAACATGGGGGGGGTGGATGCTTTGGGACAGGGGGGGCTCTCACCCTAAAGCACCTTGTCCCCATGTTGATGGGGACAAGGGTCTCTTCCAGACAACCCTGGGCTGTGGTTGTGGGGGTCTGCGGGTGGGGAGCTAATCAGAATCTGGTAGCCTCTTTTAACAAGGGGCCCCAGATCCCGCCCCCTCCCCCCATATGTGAATGGGCATCGGGCACATACCCGTACCAATTCACCAAATAAGTGTAGAAAAGTAAAAAACCACAGGGAACAGTGTTCCTTGATGTAAATCCATCATCAATCATGATGCCCGCCGACCCCAAAAAAATGAGAAATTGCAAAAAATGCATTTCTCCTAAGAAGCTACCCGCCGTATGCCTGATCTTCAGCTTTGACAGTTCTTTCATAGGCAAGAGGTGGGGCCACCTGGCTACTTCCCCCAGTGGCAGTGCCCCCTTCTGACATTACGTTATGTCAAGTGACGTAGCTGGGTGGCTCTGCCCCTTGCCTATAAAAGAACTGTCAAAGCTGAAGATTGGGAAATACAGTGGGTAGTCTCTTAGGAGGCAAATTGTTTTTTAATTTTTTCTATTTTTCGGGTCCGGTGGGTGTCGTGATTGATGATGGATTTACATCAAGGGAAACTATTTTTTTTTATTTTTAATAAAGGACTTGTCAAAAACAGTTTTCTGTGGTTTTTACTTTTTTACACTTCTTTGGTGAATGGGTATGGGTACGATGTAGCGACTGCATTTCTGTGTTTAGTTGGGCAGTTGGAAGGCTATAAAACTGCAGCTCAACCTTTGCTTTTACCACAACCAACCCCCCCCCCCCCCCCCCGGCTGGCTGCCTGCCTGAGTGAACAAGCCCAAAAAATGGAAATATTTAGCTCAGAGTTGAGCTTTAGAAACAACATCTTCTCATTGGGCTAAATAGGTCATGCATACAAGGGATTTGCTTTCCTTGTTCGGAACCAAAACTGTTGAAATTTGTGAGAGGTTTGACTTGTACTTATACAATGTAAATCGAACAACAAAGGGACTTCCAGTGCTAACTGTGATATCTCTCACTCTCAGGAATAAATAAAGTCAAATTACCGTGTGGTGCTGCTGCTAAATAATGCTGATTCAGCATAAATCAGTGCATGGGGGGAGGGGCAGCAGCGCTATCCCACGGTACATAGTCTACAATGTAACTCAGGCAGGCTTGGTGAAAAACCTTGAAAAGTTTATTTATAAAAAATATATAGTGATGATTAAAACATAATAGAATGTGTTCCAAACCAGATCTGTGGCATTTCTGGGGGTCACAGGATGACCGAGCCGCTTGGGTGAGCCGGAACTGTGTAGATGATCACAACAGGGAACCAGGCAGGATGGAGAAGGATCTTATGTGCCAAAAGCAGACTGGACCAGCCGGTAGGGTGGCGTGGCTTCCTCCCACCTGATAGTGTGGCTGCTCGCTCCGAAGCAGTGTAGATGTGCCGCTGAGCCGCTGAGCCGCCACCCAGAGGTATCCACAGAGGAGGCCGCTACCCAGAAGTGACGTCAGCAAGCGTCGGGACCCGGCCTGGAAAGCATCAGGGCTGCCGTGACGACATGTTTCGCACTGCTGTGCTTTGTCAAAGTCACGGGGGGAACAGCAACCTGAACATTTAAGGTGGAGGAGGGGGCGGCACCCAGTGTCTCGATATCATCATTAACCCCTCAACATCCACTCCTGTTAAAAATTTTAAACAGGAACATAGATAAAAGCAATTGCTACTGCATAAACAGTTGGTAATGATAGTGGACATATGCATTCAGTACTGGTACAAACATAAAACTGCAAATATTGAAAAATGCATAAAAAATAATAATAATAATAAATAAATGCAAATACAAATAAAAATAAAAATAACTGGATGTAAGGATAATAAATAATATATACATAAAAAATATAAAAAAAACTCCTCATTCAAGCCCACAGGGGCCAAGGGCCCACATTTAAATATCCAAAAGGTCTCCCTCTTACATAAGAGGGAGAATCTCTCATTGTCAGTCAAGGTGCCTTTAGAGATGGAATCTATAGCCATTACCTCAAGCGCCTTAAGATCTTTTTTTGTGGACTTGTAGGAAGTGGCGGGGGACGCTATGTTTATCGCACCCTTTGTGTATTAACCTCCGGTGTTCACCTATCCGGGTTCACATTGTTCTTATAGTCCGTCCTACATATAATAAAATACATGGGCACTTCAAAACGTACACCACATAGTCAGTGGAGCACGTGATGAACAAGTATACAATGTAGCTACATGACAATTTTGTACATTAGAACCACTTTCCTATTTCATTAAGGCTCAATTTACATTGCTATCAGTGAAAAGAAAAATAATAGATCAGCGCTATCGCATATAGGTCTAAACCCACATAGGATACACTGATGATATAACAATCAAAGGAATACAAATATAATATATAAAAAAAAAAGTGCAAATCATACTCAAAAACACAGTGCAAGTATGCTAAAAATCACAGTAATCAAAAAACACACCTGTTATAAGCATGCATAAAAATAATAAAACCAATAAATGCAATTCAAAAATCCATAGGTGTAAATCAAACTTTGTGCAAAAAAAGTTCTTGATTTAAAAGCATTAAATTAGTGAATAATAGTGTTCAAAGTTGAAAGTATCCCCAGTGCAGATACACAGCAGACCAATATCCACCACCACGTACAATGGCCGCTCACCTTAATTAGTAGAAGTAAATGCGTTTACATAAATAATACTCCTAATCAAGAGATATAATCCATTGGCAGATGATAATCAGCTTGGATCAATTAAACTGCATGTTTTCCTTAAAGGCAGTCATGGTGGGGAGATGACTCCAAGGCAAATAGCACTCCGCTCATAAAGAAAACAAATACGGATCTCCAGTGGCCGGCTACTTTCCTGGTGATTCTTGGACTCTTGTTCCCTTAGACCGTGTGCATCATACACATATGTCCCACTGTAAAACATTACTTTGTTAGCCAATCACCAGCTCTTTACCATGTGATCAGCTGTGTCCAATCACAGATCTGATTGACGGCAGTGATGTGATTTTGATGTCACTTTCAGTGCAATTATGTATTTCGACTTTGTTGATTTTGAATATTGTATGGGGCCAAATCACACTGTAAATAGCACCAAAGTAAAACAGGTACCTTTTCCAAAGTCGCACCATGCTGATTTGTATTGTTGAGAATGGGCACTATTAAATAAAATGTGTTTTCACTTGTCATGTGATTATGTATGACTTAAAGGGTAACTCCACTTTTGTGGGGAAAAAAAATGTAGCGTATACAATTGCGACACAAGTCTTATTGTAATTGAATGTTATTCAAAATTACCTTTCTTTTTCAGTCTGCCGCTCTGTAATTTTCTGTAAAGTGTGGTACAATATGGCTACTTTGAGGTTTTCTGTACACAGAATGTATACAGATCACCCCCCAGAAACATAATTTCCTGCTTGTGTGATTGGCTCACTGATTTTCCCTCAAGTCTGCCTAAGATACAAGTCAGATTTCAGGCATCCCCTGCAACAAAATGTCCTTTTTGGTGAGATCTTCCTAATATGAAATCTAGAGGGATGCAGATCCTACCACTTTCCTCATTAATGCACCTGCAGGTGAAGCAGCTGATTGATAATTATGAAATCATTCCCATTAGATTCACTTACCACATGGACACAGACAAAAACACAGGGATTTCTTCAGAATACCAAAGGGTCAGAATCTGCAACAAAGTTTGTAATTCACATAGATCACCCAGAAGGGAATGTTTTTTCTCAATAAAAGTGGAATTACTCTTTAAGTAGCATTAGGAATCTCACCAGTGTGAACCAGTACTAGCACATGAGCATTCCCTTGGGAAATCCTACCAGATCTAAATTGCTATAGAGACCAAGGCTTATGCTAAATGCCATAACTAGTCTGCTACTGCACACTATTACTCCTTTTAACTAAGCATGTCTGGGATTGTAATTGCCTGGCCTAAGTCTGAGAAAGGCTAAATTAGTTATAGAGCAGATAAAATGTTCATGAACAGACACTGGTTCTAGATATATCTTGACGTGAAGCATTCTGAGATAGCATCTTTTGCAGCTATCTTATTATGGGAGCCGTAAGGCTACAAGGAGAAGTATATTTATCCCTGTTCAATGTTAACAGTGCAAATGGCCCTCCAGTGCTCATTCATTAAAGCCCAAGTCATTTGGAAAAGGTCTGCATTCTTCTTAACCAATGGCTGAGCGTTATTAGGAGACCAGTGACCCAGATACATATTTTATAAGACTGCGTTTGACACAGACAGAGAGCTACAGAGACGACCAGCGAAGTGCTGAGATCATCTTGTTTTGTGTTACCCAGAGATGGCTATAAAACTCATCCCAGGTTCTGCTGCTTGTGCATTTTATGCTCTTATATATAGCTGATCCAAAGTCCGACTTGCTACAGTTCCGTGCAATGCAAGGCTTTACCTGTTAAATAGTTTCAGTCTGTATTAGAATCTAAAAGTGGATTTGATTAAATTGTAAAGAGTTACACACAATTTCACATATCTAATTTATCTTATTGGAAAAAATCTAAAGAGAACCTGTCACATAGACCTGATAATAATGAAAACAGTGCAGCAGAGGCAGGGAGCACAGAAAGTTATCCGCTGAGATTAGAAGGCTGGCAGGCTGCCGAGAAGGGACAGAATGGCCTGAAATGTAAAACGAAACTGAGATGACTTCTTGCTGTAAATTTTAAGGATCAGTTACTCCACATCGTATGTTGCAATAACATCCTGTAATCCAATAAGGAGTGCTGCGGCGTGCTGCCAAAAAGCTTGTGTGCATCTTTTGTAGTTCTTTTTGTGAATTAGGCAGCCCACTCATATGAATGACACATATAATGATTCAGCACAACTGAAACAGTGTCTCTTAAAGTGTAGATCTAGGCCACTTCAGAAAAAAATTTAAGTCAACAGCTACAAATACTGTAGCTGCTGACTTTTATTATTAGGATACTTACCTGTCCACAAATCCAGAGGTGTTTTCACCTGAGCTGATTTTTCAGTCAGCTCTCGGGTGCTGCCACTGTCATCTCGGGTAAGGGAAACCAGTAGTCAAGCTGGTTCCCTACTGTGCATGCGTGAAGCACGCTGCACTTTGTGAATAGCCTGGCGGTGGTGGAAGGAGGAGGGGGCCGAACTTGTAGATGACTTTGCCGTGGCAAAGTCAGCCAGAAGTGGGAGTGGGTACCTGTCAGGCTGTCAAAACCAGGTACCTGCTCCCCCCTCCCCATGGAAAGGTGCCAAATGTGGCAGTGGAGGGGGGGGGGGCAAATAATCAGAGCTTCCCCTTTGCTTTAAATAAGTCCCAAATGATGAAACAAAAAAGTCCTTAAATATGTATGTGTGGCCAACCACCAGTGAATTGCAGATACCCCAGCCGTCTATTCAACTGATCACCCACATGGCACATGCATAACACCCAGAGAACCATATGCGCTAACCTCTTGGGCTGGACCTTAATTAATAGTCATGGTCACACACACTTTTGCCCCGCTAGGGCTATACTCCAACTGGCTCCTGGCTCCCAGTAACAATTTGCAGGTACCGACACATGGCCTGGAGCTTTTGTTTGACCTCCTCCACTCCATGTGACATGTAAACCACCTTCCTATGCAGGGTCCTCACACCGCCCAGTGGTGGCATTAAATGTGCTTACTTGACTCTGGCTTGAATCAGTAGCTACTGAGGAAGCCTTTGGAGGTGTAATGCATAAAGGGCCGCTCCCTGTATGGATGCTTAAACAGGGAGCTCCGTCCCGTTCCGGCTGAATACCACCAATAGCTACTGCTACACAGCACAGCCCCTCACAGCATGACCCAGGGGAGACTCTGGTGACCCCCCTGAGCACGATCATGTCAGGGGTATCAGTCAGGAGAGACTTATCTCACCAGTTAGGCACAGAGCCGCAGATACCCGAGGCCTCCAAGATGGCGGCCGCAGCTACACATGGCGTGAACACAGAGAGAGGTGGGGGAAGCCCACCACTATTCAAAAGAGACAATCTCTTAAACCCCTGCTCCTAGTTCTGTCCCTGAGATCCATTAAATACTGGTGGTCCTTCCCTTTCCGCCTAAGCTTCACTTTCCAACAAAAAACCTACGGCTTTTCCTCACTCCCTGATGGTGAACGCCTTCTTCTCCAGCTGTAATTGATCCTGCAAGATCCTCCGGCAACACCATCCCACCGTAACTCCAGCTCATCGAAGAGACCTCCTCCACGAGCCTACTCATTCCCTGTGGAAAAGCAACAAACAAATAGATTGAAAGACTCACGCACTCTCTGATATAGAGATCTATGACCCAAGATGGTCGAAGCCAAAGTTTTACTTTCTTTCAGTGAAGATTTTTTCCATACTCTGTGGACTTGATTAAGACCCCGATGAGAACACGCTTGTTCTTAGTTTTTTGGTCTGTCATCTGGTTGTCTCCCAATTTTATTCCACGTTTTTTCTTTTTTAGGCTCCCTTACTTGTGGGCTTTAGGCCGGAGCAGGTTTAATGCTTCTCTGTCTACCCTTGCAGGATAAAATCTTCCTCCTGCCATGGTAGACTATTGTCCCAAGGTTTGACAGACATCTTTTTTAAATTTCTGTTAGATGGGAGAAGGCTGATCCTCTCCCACCTAACTGGGTCTAGGTGTAGGTTTTTGTTTTTGGGGGGGGGGGGTTCCTTTTTTTGTGTACTTATTCTTCTTTTTCTCCATCTCCCTAGGTCCTCCTTCTACATATTCCCCTCCCTTTTCTTTCTTTGCAGTCACCAAAAAAACATCACACAGAAAAGGACTCCTGCTCCCAGCTTCCGATCTTCTCTGCCTGTTTACTATCATGCAGGATCTGTTCTCTCTGGGCCTAATTTCCTGTCACCACGAGCATATGCCACCCCTCCTGGTCCATGACCTCACCTGAATTTAATTCCTCTATACTCTAGGTAGGCCTCCCGCAAAGTACAGGGGCTGAACTCCCAAATCAAACGATGTAAGTTATTCAACCACTATCACTCACAAAAATTAGACATCTTACTGCTGTAAGAAACACTACTCACTTGAAGGGAAGTAGCCAATACAGTTCTTCATTCATTCACCAGAAATATCCACAATTCTTCCTTGCTAGCACTAAAGATAAAACTAGAGGGGTAGCCATGTTCTTTTCTAAGCATTTAAACTTTTCAGTTAATCGGGTGTTGAGAGACCCCAGTGGTAGATATATATTACTATCGGGCTCGATTGACGGCAACATTTATACTTTTCTTTCCTTCTATACCCCTAATCATCACCAGGCAGCTTTGTTTGCCGATCTGGCCCAGATAATTTCAGCCAATAAGGAAGGAGTATTGGTAATTGGTGGCAATTCTAATGTTGCCTTTCACCAATGCCTCGACAGATTAGGAGGGAACAGATCCTGCCTCAAACGCCCCCCTAAACAAAGCCTTTGCATAGCAAAGATCCTACACTCGCTAGGATTAGTGGATATTTGGAGAAAGCTCAACCCTAGATCCAAAGATTACACCCATTTCTCAGCCCCTCACCAAACCTATGTTAGGATAGGTCACATTTTCGTTTCCACCTCAATTATCCCATTCGCCACTAAGGCGCTCATCAGAGATACTGCTTTATCACACCATGCCCTAGTCCTTCACACGCTGTTACGTTCATCTGGAGCAAATGGTCCATTCTGGTGTCTAAATGATTCAGTCCTTAGCAACCCAGTACAAAAAGCATTCTTCCAAGGTCAGTTGGAAGGTGCTCATCTTGCTCTAAACTTGGCTCTAACCACTGAGGCAGAAAAAAGTTTTAGATGGTCAGGAGCACGCTTTTACTCGCAAAAAGAAAATATTGGGCCAAAATTAGCCGTAAGACTAGCTCCTAAGCCACGCTCATTTTCTTTTCCTAAACTCCACACTCCCTCAGGGGTCCCCACACAAAACCCGACAACCATCATGCAATCCTTCCAAGAATTCTACTTCAAACTATATACAGCAGATGATAAGATATTCCACAAAAATGGTTCGGCTCCAGGAGCCTGACCGTTTCTTAATCTGTTACTACAAAACCTTTGATCCAACTCTTGCTCTGTATCTGGTCAGGTTCTAAAACTCTCTCAAGGCAGGAAACCCCATAGACAAAGCACTGAATCTAGCTTTTGCGTCGGTCATCCCCAAACCTGGGAGCAACATTAGTAATTATTGACCAATCTCAATGATTACCAATGACTTAAAAATCTTGACTAAAATCTTATCTAATAGACTGTCAGCTTTTATAGCCAAACATGTCAATAAGGACCAAGCAGGTTTCATCACTGGGAGACAGGGTCCAGACCAGATACAGAGGGCAATTGATACTATCTCTATCCTACGTTCCCGTTGGGATGGGGGAGACTCACAAGAAGGTCTTTCACTGTCTGTGGATTTAAAGGAAGCCTTTGATGCAGTAACATTCCTTTGTCTTTTTGAAGTCTTGGAAAATTTGGGCTTTGGCCCTCACTTTCCGGGTATTCCACTCCCAGTGCACAGGTTTGCCTACTAAGATATTATTCCGAATCCTTTAATATAACAAAAGGAACGCGCCAAGGCTGCCCTTTATCACCCCTAATTTTTGCATTCATTAGCGATAGCTATCAGAATTCACTCGACATTTGTGGAGTAGTCTGTGGCCGTACCAAACACAAATGTGCCTTTTTGCCGATGACCTTCTGTTTGTCACCTCGACCCTGTTATCTATTCCCAATATCTTCAGCCTGTTAAAGAACTTTGGCTCTGCCTCTGGTCTGCAGGTTAACATGTCTAAATCCAGTGCCCTGAACATCTCAGTCGAGCCTTCCTTAGCTGACAGATTACAAAGACATTTCACCTTGTCTTGGCATCCAAAATTCATCCCTTATTTAGGCATTCAATTGACTTCGAACATAGCCCAACTTTACGAGGCAAACTACCCTCAACTTTATAAGAAACTAGCTGCTGACCTCATTTTGTGGGCTAAGCACGATTTATCCTGGATAGGTCAAATCAATTCAGTAAAAATGACCCTTTTCCCCCGTCTCCTATATTTGTTTAGATCCCTCCCTGTGCCAATAAAAAGGGCACACCTGTATAGTTTACAATCTAAAATGATTCAGTTTGTGTGGGGAAAAAAAGGCCACCACTGCCCCAAAGTGGTACTCTATCGGTTAAGCACACAGGGAGGGCTTGCCCTTTCTAACCTCTGGTGGTATTACCAAGCAGCTCAACTAGCCCAATTTTCCATGATCTATTCCCAGGATCCAAACTCGACCGGATCTCCATGTAACGTCAAGCTGTCCCCCAATTTACATTAGACTTTCTTGCTTGGTGCAGACCCAAAATCAGACCCCTGATTCTTGCACCAGCTTTATCACATTCCTTTGCTCTAATTGATCAGCTCCACAAACACCCTTCTCTGATCTCTGAACTTAGACCTCTGACACATATATTTTACAACCCACAACTCCCCCCCAGGATTGAATATTAGGGCTTTTCACTGGTGGCTGGATAATGGACTGTAGAGCATATGGCACTTTTTTAACTCCATGGGGCCTCTTTCTGCAAGGTACTGCATCAGCAATTTGAAAATGCCCCCGTAGAGAAATTTTGGTTCTCACAAATCTCTCATTTTTTTTGCACTCTATTTGGATCAACAAACTTAACCCCCGCAGAATTTCAGCATATGAACGTTGGTGCACGGAGCTTCTGAACCAGAGGGGAGGCATCTCCATAATTTACTCACTGTTGGCGGAGAACACAGACAAGCCGGACTACACACGGCGCTGGGGAACAGGACCTGGAGGAGGAATGGGATCTTGCCACTTGGCGCCAGCATTTTTAGCGCTCCTTCAAGGGAGTAGTCAATGTCTCACTAACTGAGGCAAATGTATGTATGTATGTATGTCACGCTGCTATCCAGTGCCTACTCATCTGGCTAAAATGTATGCAGATTCTTCTCCCCTCTGCTTTCAAGGCTGCAACCATATATAGCTGCAAGAAAAAGTATGTGAACCCTTTGGAATGATATGGATTTCAGCACAAATTGGTCATAAAATGTGATCTGATCATCATCTAAGTCACAACAATAGACAATCACAGTCTGCTTAAACTAATAACACACAAAGAATGAAATGTTGCCATGTTTTTATTGAACACACCATGTAAACATTCACAGTGCAGGTGGAAAAAGTATGTGAACTCTTGTATTTAATAACTGGTTGAACCTCCTTTGGCAGCAATAACTTCAACCAAACGTTTCCTGTAGTTGCAGATCAGACGTGCATAACGGTCAGGAGTAATTTTTGACCCTTCCTCTTTACAGAACTGTTTCAGTTCAGCAATATTCTTGGGATGCCTGGTTTGAATCGCTTTCTTGAGGTCATGCCACAGCATCTCAATCGGGTTGAGGTCAGGACTCTGACTGGGCCACTTCAGAAGGCGTATTTTCTTCTGTTTAAGCCATTCTGTTGTTGATTTACTTCTATGCTTTGGGTCATTGTCCTGTTGCAACACCCATCTTCTGTTGATCTTCAGCTGGTAGACAGATGGCCTTAAGTTCTCCTACAAAATGTCTTGATAAACTTGGGAATTCATTTTTCCTTCGATGATAGCAATCCGTCCAGGCCCTGACGAAGCAAAGCAACCCCAAACCGTGATGCCCCCACCACCATACTTCACAGTTGGGATGAGGTTTTGATGTTGGTGTGCTGTGCCTCTTTTTCGCCACACATAGTGTTGTGTGTTTCTTCCAAACAACTCAACTTTGGTTTCATCTGTCCACAGAATTTTTTGCCAGTACTGCTGTGGAACATCCAGGTGCTCTTGTGCAAACTATAAACATGCAGCAATGTTTTGTTTGGACAGCAGTGGCTTCCTCTGTGGTATCCTCCCATGAAATCCATTCTTGTTTAGTGTTTTACGTGTTGTAGATTCGCTAACAGGGATGTTAGCATTTGCCAGTGACTTTTGTAAGTCTTTAGCTGACACTCCAGGATTCTTCTTCACCTCACTGAGCAGTCTGCACTATGCTCTTGCAGTCATCTTTACAGGACGGCCACTCCAAGAGAGAGTAGCAGCAGTGCTGAACTTTCTCCATTTGTAGACAATTTGTCTTAACGTGGACTGATGAACAGCAAGACTTTTGGAGATACTTTTATAACCCTTTCCAGCTTTATGCAAGTCAACAATTCTTAATCGTAGGTCTTCTGAGAGCTCTTTTGTGTGAGGCATCATTCACATCAAGCAATGCTTCTTGTGAAAAGAACTGGTGTGTGTTTTTTATAGGGCAGGGCAGCTGTAACCAACACCCCCAATCCCATCTCATTTATTGGACTCCAGTTGGCTGACATCTCACTCCAATTAGCTCTTGGAGATGTCATTAGTCTAGGGGTTCACATACTTTCTCCACCTGCACTGTGAATGTTTACATGGTGTGTTCAAAAAAAAAAAAACATGGCAACATTTCATTCTTTGTGTGTTATTAGTTTAAGCAGACTGTGACTGTCTATTGTTGTGACTTAGATGATGATCAGAACACATTTTATTACCAATTTGTGCAGAAATCCATATCATTCCAAAGGGTTCACATACTTTTTCTTGCGGCTAGGTAGCTTTATCCACACATGGTGGTCCTGTCCCAGAATTCATCGTTTCTGGAATAAATTCTTCCAGATAATACGCAAGGTCACAGGCTGCGCTATTCCTAAAACCTCACAGATAGCCTTGTTAAACAGTCAGGTGGAATAGATTCCTAAACATACCCAAGCTTTTATATTCTATATGCTTCTAGGAGCTAAGATCACGATAGCTCGAGCCTGGAAAAATGCTACGATCTCTATAGGAGCTGCTAAACGTAAAATCTCATGGATTCTGATGCAAGAAAAACTGGTTGCTGTCTTACTAGATAGGACAGAGAAATGTCAACGTACATGGGATCCTTGGGCATCCTATGTTTAATATCTCCCAATAATTTTAATTATTGTTGGAGTATTCATGTTTCTTCCATAGTAACTTTCTTCCCCACTTTTCCCCTCTTCACTTTCATCCCTTTCTTCTCCTTTTTCCTTTTTAATAAATTAAGGTTGATTTCAACCTCTATTTTGTTAAGGCATCCCTGTTTTGTCTCCCTCCGAAGGCTCCCTTCCTTCAGGATTAGGGAGATTCTTTAGGATCCCATTTGTTATCTACTAATGTTTTAGGAATTCCCAAAGGCACGGATGTCTAATAACGATTTATTTTTCTCAACCGCTTTCTTATCATAACTACAGGCTGCCTATGGTATCCCAGTTGAGTTATACACTTTCCAGACAATTTATCTCCTGGTTGGCTAGTCCCCAAGGATCTGTAAGTTTTGCAACTAATACATTGGTGCACGGCTCCTGGGTCTCTATCTCTCCACATTAACAGTAATCTTGATCATTCCCTCAAATCATACCAGCGATTAAGTCCCATGAGATAAGGCGATTATTCTCCCAGCTGGTGGATAACAAGGAGTTCTGGAAAATTTATGCACTATTGAGCAAGTATTTCATCCCTGTTAAACTCCATTTCTCAGGATTATGTTGTTTGTTCTGTATTTGATGATGTTTTCTTTTTGGTAAACTTCAATAAAAAGATTGAAAGAAAAGGAACAGAGTCAAGTCAGCACATTTGATGCCACCACTTGGCAGTATGGAGACCCTGTGGTGAGAAGGCAGTTACATTTTAAACAGAACATGGCACTGAGAGTGCATTTGTTTGCAAGTGTCCCATTTTAGATACCGTATTTTCCGGCGTATAAGACGACCCCCCCAATTTTCATCTACCGGTAATACTTATACTTACCGTGGAGATATTATACTCGGCGTATAAGACGACCCCCCATTTTGGGGGGATTTTTTTGAGGTTCAAAAGTAGTCTTATACGCCAGAAAATACAGTATTATTAAGTTGTTTTAAAACGTATGGAAAGGAACAGAAGCTCCCCTCTATGTGTCAGTGTCTGTAATTGTTACTGGGAGCTAGGAGCCAGTTGGAGTATAGCCCTAGAGGGGCAAAAGTGCATTGACCTTGACTATTGATTAAGGTCCAGCCCAGGAGGTGAGCACATATGGTTCACTAGGTGTTATATTGAACATGTTTTTGCCCCCCATTTGGTCTCATGAGTTGGGGAGTAGTGGCCTGTGTTCATTTCCAATCCTTTCTATTCACATGCTACTTTGGATATGCCCATGCGCCTGGCTTCTGTTTATTGTTCACTGGGTGTTATGGATATAAGAAAGATGGGTGCGCTAGGCATATAAGACTCAATAGCAGTGTGTAAAACAAATTGATAATTTCAAACACTCGAATAAACAAACATAGTGTCCAATAAAAAGTTCAGAAAGTAAAAGTCCTTCAAGTGATTTATCCTCTTCAATAGTGGAAAAACATGTATTCATGTGCACAAAGAAATCCAAATGAAACAGTGCTCAAACAGATCCCTTCACCACATATACATATCGCTTACCAGAAATCATGGATCTCAGATTGAAGAGATCACACACGCCTAATTACTCCCAATGAACTCAGCAGCCAAGCTGGAAAAGGATATTGATTCCACTGGTAATAATAAGGAAAATCTCATAGGTTCAAATAGTAAGGCAATCAGCTGGTAATACCTCCCCATGTGTATAGATAAAAGAGGGAAACCTTGTAGTGTAAAAAACAGTATGCGTTGACACGACAAAAGGTACACTTACGAGAATGAAGATACAAATCAGCGTCATCTATACATTAGTATCAAACACTTCGGCGGTCAGCTTCAGCCTGCTCGTGCGGAATGATGTCACAAACATGGCTCCACCCGACGCGTTTCCCCATAACAGGATTCGACTGGGAAAGGAGACTGGGTGTTATGCATGTGACACGTGGGTGATCCGTTAAAGCGAAAGCTGGGATATCTGGAATTCACTGGTGGTTGGCCACACATACATATTTAAGGACTTTTTTTGTTTCATCATTTTGGACTCATTTATTTAAGAGACACTGTTTTAGTTTTGCTGCATCATTATTTGTATCATATCTTAGAGGGGTGGAGTGAAAACGCCTAATGGTGCTGGGCGTTAACTAAGATTTCACAGATTTCTGAGCACGTTGATTTGCTTGTGATTTATGTACATGAGGTTTATATGTCACAGATAGTTTATGGTATTCTGTATTATTAGCAACTGTGCTAATTGTCTTTCACTTTCCACAGTCATATGAATGTGCTACCTTAAAGCCCAGCTCCAGGAAATGTAAAAATTGTCACTTGTAGTGGGGTTGTGCTTGCATTGCATGGAAAAATTGCTTATTTGGGTTCAGGGGACATAGAAAAAAAGATCTAGTTACCCCATTCTCTGCTTTTTCACACTGCTATACTTGTCACCACAGTGTCTTCTCCCTGATGCTCCAGTGGTCTAAGGTCCTGATGCCTTCAAGTCCAATGCAGGGTCCATAGCCCACGCTGAACATGAACACAACACAGGACAGTCCACTTTTGGAGTGTCGAGGAGCACCTTCTGCTGTGGGGGTGAAGAATCAGGTAAGTTAAAGTGCTTCTCCTCTCCTCTAGACCACACGAGCAGTTACCCCTTGCAGTGTAGGTGCAGTTTCCTGGAGTTGAGCTTTAAAAAAACACATGTTAATGTATGGAATAGCAGTTCTTTCTATTGCACAGTAATGTGAAGTCTGGCTTAATAGTCTGTAATATTATTATGGTAATAGAGTGTGTCTTTTCAATTATGAAGGTTTTAGTGTATTTTTGAATTTGTGTTGTTAAGCTTTGCCCCTTTTTACAAATATTCTATCATGCGCATATTTTTTTTTAACTTTGAAACATAAATAAAACATTTTGAGCGAGAAATAGATTAGGAAAATTTGCCTTGCAGTTATAATAACATGGAAATGAAAAAAAGATAAATACTAGCGAAAACTATATATAACTTTGTTTTTCTGTAAATAGAGTAGAATGAAAAAAATCTAAAAAAATCTTATTTTTATACCCATATAAACAAGCCCAAAAATGTTCAATAAAACATGTAGGCACTTTCCAGAAATCAGGTTAAATAAAAGGTAAATATATGCATATGTTCTCAGTCTGATGAGAAGGAAATAGATTGACTTTTATTGCAGTATGTGGCAAATGTATTTCACAGAATGAGGCAAATGCATTTCTTATTATTATGAACTTAAAAAAAATCGGCACAATAAAAAAGGAATTACAGCCCGGTATGAGGTGTATTCACTGGAGTGTGATAGCCTGTATTGCTCATAAGCAGCTATTCAAGCGTATGTAGTGCATATTATACCCAAATTATATGTTCTTTTTATTTATCAGCACTTGTACAGCTATTTCTTTGTGTATTTTGCTTGTTCTGAAACTTCACAAAAATAATGTTTTAATGAAACTACTTTGTAGTAGGTCACATTGCATTAGCTGTTTAGGGACATTCTACAACTATGACAGCTCTGTAATTATTGCATGACGAGCACAGGAGCATTAAGTTTGCTTTTAGACATACATGTAAATTGTTTTAAATGCTTCTTGATAATTTGCTGACAATTATACATTTCTGTTAGGCGGTATCATTGCTAATGGTATTTTAGAACAAATATACATAAACATACCTGCACATACAACAGATAATGAAAAGAAGAAAAAAAAAACAGGACAGCTTTAATTATTTCCTATAAAGAAGTGTTAAACCCAAAAGCAAACATTTATTAGAACCTTCAGGGCCCCGGTGCAACCAGGAAGGACCCCCCTGCCCCCCCTCCAAGCCCGGGGCCCTTCACTCCTATCACAGGGCTCGTTATTATGGTCCCAAAGGGGACCCTTTCACATGTTCTGCAGTGGGCCCCTTTCCTGCCGTCTTCGGTGGGGTTGCTACTTTTTCATCAAGCCAAACCCTTACACTAAAGATTGGCCTGATGTCTGGCTTCGTTGGAATGTTTGGGATACTGTCCCTGGCCGATCTTTAGTGTAAGTGTATTGAACAGTTATATTTATACTATATCAGCATTATTAGGTGGATGATTTACACTGTACATTTATTATTACTTGTTTATCTATGTTTTAGGTAGCAATTCTTTGCTAGCACCCCTTGCTCCTGAGGAATCAGCATGCACAAAACATGTTGGGCCTTATGTCAAGGGATGATGGAATCCTCCACTGCTTGAGTTTGTACTTTTAAATTGATGCTATATTACTTTATATTTCTACCAATTATGGACCACCACCCCTATCTATAAATTGCACTGAATGCTACTATGTTTAATAAACTTAGATGTGTTTTAATGTAGATTTTATATAATGCGTCAATAAAATCTGCATTTTACTTTACCTGTTGGAGTTGTTCTCACAAATTCCATGAACTGCGGTACAATTACTTTTGTAATCTAAAAATAGCTGATTTGAAACTTTTAAAGTGTACCAGTCACACGTATCTTGTGGAGGCATTTTGTGTGCTGGTTTACTATTCAGCCTATCACATCTTTAGGAATTCATGACAATGCTGAGAATAAGCAATGTTCCCCATGTGTTGTCACCACTGTACAGGTTTGATGGGCTGCATACTTCAGTTCTGCATCACAGCTAGTGATAGACTGAAACCAGCGGCCTAGCCGGGACTAGCTCAATTTCAGTGTTACCCAGCATTACTCAGCATTAACCAGCGTTAACCAGCATTTACTCAAGTTGTCCCTGCCTATTGTGCATAGTTTTGTTCAGTTGGAATATCCCACTCATCCCTTCTCCTATCCAAGTTCCTAATAAAACATAAAAATCAAAGAAACTGGACTAATTCTTGTCTGAGGTAAAAACACTTGGAAAATGCCAGATTGTTCTACTGATGCTAATGGTAACCCAGGGGGACCCGTAACCAGCAGCTCCCTTAGGAGTAGTGCTACATTGATGCTGCTTTGTTGATTTTGTACATGTGACCAGCAGCAGAGGACTAGAAGCTCCTCCTGACACTGTTTCCCTGCAGACAGGCTGGGAAAGAGCTCCGTCATGTGATATGCATTAGGAAAAAAGGTGCATAAAAGTTTTTGCTTTTTTATTACAATAATTACAGTTCCATTATCCACATACAGAAAGAGAGGAGATAATGTAAATCAAATAATGTGTGTTTAGTATCACTTTAATTTGGATTCTCTATAAAGCAAAGTTCAGACTGAGGGGAGGAGAAGCAGCACAAGTAGCTAACCGTCTTGCTGCAGTACAAGGTTAATGCTGATAAGATAAGAGAGCATAGTGATCCAAAGATGAGCTGATCAGTCTGCTGCTTTACTTTTCACTGCCCAATCACACAGTGGGGGTGGATAGAAGACCTGTAAGTTTTACTAAGCTTTAGCAGAGGAAAACCAGGTCTGCGTACCTGTCAGACAGGGCTTTGTGATGGCAGAGCTATTGTATTGTATTTTATCTGTGTATTTATCTGTATGACTTAAAGTGATTGTAAACGATCACCTGGTAAAACAACCCATTCAGTTTAAAATAGAGATTAAAGGCAAAACATTTTTGTACAGATTTGAAAAAAAACATTATGAATTAATTTTTCCCTTTTTTTTTATAAGTGATCACATTCCCTCTGTTCTCAGCTGCGTAAGAGCTGGGGGGAAGAGAAGCAGCAGCACAATGAGCTTCCCAGTGAATGGCTGTGCAGCGGGGGGGGGGGTGTCAGGACAAGTCTGATCATTGGAGGAGAACACACTGAGATACTGAGTTCCAAGCACAGCTAGAGAACTGACTGTGCTGTGCTTTCAAGCTTAGTGTGGTTGGTGTTTACGTTTTTAATAGGAAAAGAGGAACTGGCAGGAACCCCAGGGATTTCACATAAAGGAAGCAATACAAAGAGAACAGGATACTTGGTATATGGTACACCCGGCACATATAAGGAATATGAACAGTTGGGGTAACAAACGATTTAAGTTTAGCTTTATAGCAGAACTTTAAGAAGCCATGCTTAGATCTACAATGTCCTCTTAAAAAACCCACTACAGATTTAAAGAAACAGCAATCATCTGTGTGGAAAATGTTTCATGTTTTTTTTTTTTTTTTTGTGATTGACATGGCTTTTTTATTCAATGATATTTGGAATATTTCAAACATCCTTTCTATGTGACTTTGTTCTCTTCCCCCTAGTCCATGTTACTACAAGCATCTAAAAAAAAAAAAAGGCAAAAACAAGTATAAAACCCCACAACCCCCATTGGATGTTGAGTTCTTTAATTTGCACACGAATGAGCCCTTGGAAAGCCGCGTTGTTTTCACAGAAGCCTTGGGTCTCTCTTGCTTGTTATTGATGGCCGAGCCGTGTCTTATGTTCCTTCAGGGTACAAACAATCACAACTTTCAGCAAATCACCGTACCTTAGCACTGCCAGTTTCTGCTCAGCTAACATTAGTAATAAAAGCAGTGCCAGATATTTGATGTCCACTCTGCAAAGCTCATTGGTGGTATGCTGAGAGGAATTCTAATTTAGACATTTTGAGTCACCAGCGAGTGACCAGAATGCCAACTATGCCAGGGAATGTAGACAAAGAAATAAGTAGAACTGAGTTAATTTCCAAAAAGTGCACAAAAACTTAGTGCAAGTAAAAGAGTGAAACGTGAAATAGTAAACAGCTAGTGACATGCAAAAATGAACTATACTACACCGTACTGTAACTGGATGGGTGGGCTAGCATAGAACATGACTGGGAAGTGTAAACAGCCCTTAAAGTGACCGTCATGAAAGAAGTATGTATGCTGCTATTCCAGAAAATGCTAGAAGCCTGGATGTGTCTAACTTTAGTACGGTACAGTCACAATCTGTAGAACAAATATGCTATAAATGAGTGTCAGAAAGGTTTTGTAATTTCTTATCTCTATACTTGTCCCGAGTCAGTGACAAAGGGCAGCATTGAAGTCAAGGCAGCAGAACTAGTGATGGACCGATATTGTTTTTTTATTGCCGATACTGATATTTTGGTCATTGGATATAGGTAGCGGCCAATATTGGCCAATATTTTCGGACATTTAAAAAAAAAATATTTTTTTCCACAGGTACTCTGGTGGAGGGATCTGGGGGTCTGAAAGACTCCAAACCCCTCCTCTGCACTTAAAAGCATTAAAAACGCTAAGTTTGGCTGTTTTAAATGCTGTAATTTTTTTAATTTCCTGCCGAGTACCTGGAAGTGATGTCATGACATTACTTCCGGGTTTTTTACATGGAAACCCGTTCAGAGCCGAATGCGGCTTTGATCGGGTCTTCTCTTCAGCGGCCGTGCGGTTAGGATGCCCGGGTCTTCCGGTGAGACGGGAGACCCGGGCGAGCTGCGGAAGGCGGACACATCAGTTGTCATTACAAGACAGCCGACCGTCGGCTATGGACGCCGGTACTGGGATGATGCCTCTAGCTGCAGGCATCACTCCGGTACAAGTACTTTCCCAAAATATCGGCAATATCAGTAACCTCAGGGGCCGATTCCGATATATCGGGGAAAGTGCATATCGGCCCCCGATATATCGGCATTGCCGATAATCGGTCGATACCTAATCAGAACCACGGAACTAAAGATGAGATATATAAAACTCCGCGCAAAAGGACTCTAGTGGGATATGCTCAGAAATTCTGTAAAGAAAATATGTCCCAGTGACAGGTGTGTGGGGTAAATATAGTATATAGATAATGTGTATAAGTATAGGCTGCAGCCTCCCTGAATATTAGTCCGGGGACTAAATGTAAAATGGATAAAAGATAGGGTGTTGGCGCTGCCTATTTAAAAAAACAGTAGAAATGTACAAACTGTAAATGTAATAAAGTGACAGTGACAAATAATTTAGCGTAAATATTGCATGCTAAAACATAACTCAATACAAATGAGTGCTAAAATAAAAATGCTTAGCAGATAAAAGTGCTTATCAAATAAAGTGTTGTAGTGCACGTGCAAAGAAATCCCAACTATATCATATAGTATATGGAAAGTGCTGTAAAGAGCTGGAGAAAGAACTAATATACAAAGAATAGGTATACAAATACCAAAGAAATATAATAAAATAAAAACACAATCAGAATGGTGTTAGTGTACAAATAGAATATACTAAAAGGAAACACAATCCAAATGGTGCTGGTGTGCAACCAATCTGTGAATAGTCCCAACACAATCCAAATAGTGCTGGTGTGCAACCAATATGTGAATAGTCCCAATATGGAATTTTTATAGTCCAGTGACTGAGTATATTGTGCAGGAAAAAAAATATATTTTTTATATATGGGTGGTAGGTGACAATCACTGTATACAAAAGGGTGACCCCGTGCCGTGTGGTAGGGTGCTGCGTGGTCCTTTCTGGTGAACAAAGCTCGCTTACCAGAAGCACCCACCCCACACAGGGGTATAAGGCGGGTGTATAAGGATCAAGGGTCTCGGTGTCTCCCCTCCTCCTGGGTCGATGGGTCCCTGAAGTGGTCCCTGGGGTTCTAGCTGGAGGTATCCCTGGGGTATTAGTGGATCCTACTATTCTCCTACAGGCTGGGGATGGTCCGAGAGGTCCGCCAGATATAGCTCATAGCCGTATACCAAGGGATGATAGATAGACAAGGCACATAGCGTAATACTGTCTAGGAGGTTTATTCAATGTAAAACAGAAAGGTACTCACAATCAGAAAAAAGTAAACAGGCACAGGTACGAGTGTGGAGCGCGGTGTGGTCCAAGCCTCGTTCTCTGTGTGCAGGAACCGGAAGTGACGCGACACGCCGTACGCGTTTCGTAATCAATACGTCCTCAGCAGCTGCTGAGGACGTATTGATTACGAAACGCGTACGGCGTGTCGCGTCACTTCCGGTTCCTGCACACAGAGAACGAGGCTTGGACCACACCGCGCTCCACACTCGTACCTGTGCCTGTTTACTTTTTTCTGATTGTGAGTACCTTTCTGTTTTACATTGAATAAACCTCCTAGACAGTATTACGCTATGTGCCTTGTCTATCTATCATCCCTTGGTATACGGCTATGAGCTATATCTGGCGGACCTCTCGGACCATCCCCAGCCTGTAGGAGAATAGTAGGATCCACTAATACCCCAGGGATACCTCCAGCTAGAACCCCAGGGACCACTTCAGGGACCCATCGACCCAGGAGGAGGGGAGACACCGAGACCCTTGATCCTTATACACCCGCCTTATACCCCTGTGTGGGGTGGGTGCTTCTGGTAAGCGAGCTTTGTTCACCAGAAAGGACCACGCAGCACCCTACCACACGGCACGGGGTCACCCTTTTGTATACAGTGATTGTCACCTACCACCCATATATAAAAAATATATTTTTTTTCCTGCACAATATACTCAGTCACTGGACTATAAAAATTCCATATTGGGACTATTCACATATTGGTTGCACACCAGCACTATTTGGATTGTGTTGGGACTATTCACAGATTGGTTGCACACCAGCACCATTTGGATTGTGTTTCCTTTTAGTATATTCTATTTGTACACTAACACCATTCTGATTGTGTTTTTATTTTATTATATTTCTTTGGTATTTGTATACCTATTCTTTGTATATTAGTTCTTTCTCCAGCTCTTTACAGCACTTTCCATATACTATATGATATAGTTGGGATTTCTTTGCACGTGCACTACAACACTTTATTTGATAAGCACTTTTATCTGCTAAGCATTTTTATTTTAGCACTCATTTGTATTGAGTTATGTTTTAGCATGCAATATTTACGCTAAATTATTTGTCACTGTCACTTTATTACATTTACAGTTTGTACATTTCTACTGTTTTTTTAAATAGGCAGCGCCAACACCCTATCTTTTATCCAGAACCACGGAACTAGCATTCATTTTTTCTCCTTGGTGCGGTATGGTTAACTAGCATAGTATACAGTGGATACCATGTCGACCCATTAGGGTGAGTTTGAAAATTTGTAAATTTAATGTATAATTGTTTTGCTGTTTTATAGATCTACATTAAATGGCTAATTTTAATGTGTTAAAATATGTGTTTTAACCCCTCAATGAAGGAAGGTAAAACAAACATTAAAGTAGTTCTAAATGCAGAAGGTTTTTTTTTTTATTTTAATGCATTCTATGCATTAGGATAAAAAAACCTTCTGTGTGCATCAGCCTTCCTCAGCCCCTAATACTTACCTGAGCCCCCTCTTGATCCAGCGATGTTGTCTGAAGAGTCTCTCATTCCTCATGGGTGAACAAATACTACACCGACCTGGATCGATGAATCGGCGCTCACTGCAACCACATGTATAAAAAACCCTGCATGGTGAATAATGATAACACATAGTCATGAAATGAATCCAAAAAACTGTCCACAGGCGTTAAACTTCAATGTGATCTCCCGGATGGATGGATAGGGATGTGATGATCTCTGTTGTTAGTGGAAATGGGAAGTCCAAATGGATTGGGGTGCGAAGACCAGCTGCTCCTAGATGAGGTGAGGAATTCCTCCAGACATGTAGAGTAAGAAAAAAACGAGGGCGCCAGGTCAGAAGTATGTAAAGATAAAAGCAAATTTATTTCAAAACACTTACATAAAAGAAAGCCAGCATCAACAATCAGGTACTCAAGGACGTGGGTCCCCAAACGTGTAATACTGAGGGGTTGTATGGATCGCATGCATCCAGCAACAGGTGTACCCTCGGGGTCCAGGGATGGAGGACGGATGATCCAGAGATGTCGAGGGGGATCTTAAAGCTCCTCTCCTGGGGACATCAGTGGTGCACAGCCGTGAGCCGGATGCAGTGTCACAAGACACTGCGGTTCCTCCACGGCAGGAGACAACTGAGGCTGTGGAGAGGGCGGGCCGCAACATTGTTTCAGAGGATCCACCTCCTTCATCAGGCTGGCCCGCCCCTCCACTGGGGAAGCTTATATCAAGCTCGCTTCCGTGGAGGAACCGGCGGTGTCTTGTGACGCTGCATCTGGCTCACGGCTGTGCACCGCTGATGTCCCCAGGAGAGGAGCTTTGAGATCCCCCTTGGCATATCTCTGGATCATCCGTCCTCCTTCCCTGGACCCGAGGGTACATCTGTTGCTTATTGCATGTATTAAACGTTTGGGGACCCACGTCCTTGAGTACCTGATTGTTGATGCTGACTTTCTTTTATGTAAGTGTTTTGAAATAAATTTGCTTTTATCTTTACATACTTCTGACCTGGCGCCCTCGTTTTTTTCTTTCTCTACATTCCTCATTGGCGCCTGCTGCTGTCAATGAAAGTAAGCCAGCCGATGAGGAGAGAGAGGGGGCGGGGCAAAGCCACAGCTCCATGTCTGAACAGGCACACATAGTTGCGGCTTGGGTTGGGTGCCCCCATAGCAAGCTGCGTGCTGTGGTGGTACTGGGCAGGAGTGAGGGGCTAGGAGCGCCGACGGGGACCCAAGATTGGGAGGATATGGGCTGCTCTGTGCAAAACCACTACACAGAGCAGGTAAGTATAACATGTTTGTTATTTTTAAACAAAACAAAAAAAGACTTTAATATCATTAATATTAAGGGTCCTTTTACATGGGCTTTGTTAGCTCTGTTCAAAAGGGGATCCATCACATCCATGCCCATTCAGTCTCAGTTTGCATTTTGTCAGCAGATGTTTGTGGACCAATGATGGCTCTTTGGTTGGCCAGATATAAACAGAACTTTGCCCATTTACATAAAGCTACCAATGATCCATCATTTAGGTTTGGAAAAACAGACCTAGATGGACTCTGAGGTGCGCAGATGTAAAAGGAAACAAGTCCATTTACATCCATCTGCTTATAGAGTTTCATGGAGCTTCTGATCAGGTTCACCCCATAAAACTGACAGGGATACCTGATCGGAAAGCCCATTTGAATGGAACCTAACACTTGAACACAATTTTGTCTTAATAAAATTGTGCATATCATTGCAACTATATAACCGTATATTCAGAGGTGATCAGTCTCTGCCCTTCGTCTGTGTTGATTTCTCTCGATTTCCTCTTTATCGGCTACCGTTGGACAGAACCCAAGGTCCCATCTGGGGTTCCAAATGTTTTGGATATGGACCAAAACAGTCCGGGATTAAATCTGCCCCTGGCCTAATTTCAGAATCGGTGTGTGCACACAGGAATTCATACGCCGACACACTTGTCAGAGATAGAATAGTTCTGCTTTACTTTGTTCCTCTTTTAAGCTTATAAAGCATCAAGAAAATAATTCCAGGAAATACTCATTTATAACACGTATAAATTCATGATTGGATGATTGCATGTATCTACGTGTCTATGATTTTGGATTCCATGAAGGGAGGGGTGATCTAGCAGCCATTTTGAGTAAGGTAGTATAGTAAATCAGAGCAGTAACATATATATACATAAGGCATGCATCATAAGGTGAAATAGGCATTTCACTATACACGATTAATTACATCCATTACAGGTGTATCAAGGTAAATTATACCTGGGTTTTTGTTTTTTTTCTGATAAATCAACACTTCATTCGGTGATAAATATTATGGACATATCCTGATTTTTTCTTTTTAATTTAAAAAAAAAAAATGGCACATACTCCTCATGTTAATGGTGATGCCAGATACAGTATGTGTATGCTATTTGTTTTTTGTACACGTAGTAGAGCCATATAGCATTAATGTACATTTTGCTGGGTTTTTTTTAACTTCCTACCCAAATACAATGACACTATAATGACTCTGACACTAAATAAATATATTTTTTGTCCCACTGAACTTTAACCCTGGCCTTTGACCCCAACCCTGACCTTGGACCCTGACACTAACCTAAATTAATCCCTGATCCCGCTATTTTTACATTCTTCTTCCCTGCCTGGGAGAAAAAGATACATTGTACTTGGGTGGGTTTTACAATGATCGCTGTGATAGCCAATCACCAGCTATCACATTGATCATGTGATTGCGAGACGGTCCTCCTGGATCTCAATTGTTAGTATGAGACCTGGAGCTGTCGGCGAGAGCTCAGTCTCCATACTAGGAGTGCACCACACTTGTATAAAGTACTCAAAACCCATACTTGAGTAAAAGTACAAGTGCTCGATCAAAAAGTGACTTGAGTGGAAGTGGAAGAGCTCTATCAAAAAGTGACTTGAGTAGAAGTACTAAAGTATTCAACATTTTTTGCACTTAAGTATTGCAAGTAGTTTTTTTAAAATTTTCAAATGATTAACCTAAAGGACAATCACAATTCCTTTGGCTGTAACTTTTTGTAAACAAAAACAGATAAAGTATGTCCCTCCCTTCCCCCTTCAAAGCATCCCTCCTTCTCTTCCCTGCATGTTTTTTTTTCTCCACAGCTTATTGGTGCTCAAAATCATATATAAACCAATGTGATATACAACAATATATTCCAATAATGAAATAAAGGAAGAGTGTATGAAATCAAAGTCAATAAAAAGTCCATATATGTAATCCTATAATGCCATAATACCATATATATGTGACAAAACCAGATGAATATATTTTCAAAGGTGCAGGAATCAAACAGGTGCTATTCCAAATAATAGGTGCAGACTCCCACCACCTTGTGGATTTCCCCCTTACCCGGCGGATGAAGGTAAGTGCAAAATAATATCCAAATAGACTCTTCCAGTGAAACAAAACTGCAAAACCTGTGCTCTCAACTTCCAGTGAAAAAAGCAAAATCAGCCTCTTATAAGAAAAAAGGTCTATGTACACTTGTGACTCTCCTTGGTTGGGGGAGGTTTGGGGAGGTTCTCTTTTCCCCTCTTTCCCCAGATATGTAGACCATTTTATTTATACATACAGTAGCATTTATTTTCGTATACGCTGATTTACACATGACATTATACACATTTTTTTGAACTTCATGAAACCTGCCATCTACTGTTCTGGCAGTGGTAATTTTTATAATTGTAACAAGTAACTATGCAGCACAAAAAAAAAATATCGGAGTAGAAGTATTGAAATCATCTAAAAAATGTAGTGAAGTAAAAGTGGAAGTAGGAGAAAAAAATTCTACTCAAGGAAAGTACAGATACCGCTTTCGGTACTTAAGTACAGTAGTGAAGTAGTTCTACTTAGTTACTATACATCTCTGGAGTGCACTTCCAGCACAAACACAAGAGCGCATATAATCAGCATCTCAAAAGAAGGGCCACCTCTGTGACAACACATATTGGTGTCAACAGGTTAATAATTAATCTTGATGATGCTTTGATAAAGTCATTATCACCACCATTTTTGTTTTTTGTTTTTTTCTACCTTTTGAGAATGCATCACATGCATTTCACATGCATTACTATTTTAGTCTATGTAACCGTTTTTATTACTGTAACCTTTAATGTTGTATACAGCTAGCCATCTTTGCCAGCCATACATGTCAAAAAGTGAAGATGACCCTATTTGGAAAATGGGTGCATTAGCCATCACACTATTGTGTGTTTTTAAATATGTGATAAAACATGAAAGCGCACATGTGTGAATTCACCTTTAAACATACTGGGGTTGCTTTCCTAAAACCGGAGAATGCAAAATCTGGTGCAGTTGTGCTTAGTAGCCAATTAGCTTCTACCTTCAGCTTGTTCAATGAAAGCAGAACTTCACTCTCTCAATTGACTATTTTTAATCCTTATGCTTCCACATTAGTAAATACAGTGGTAAAGTGTATAATATTTGCTTGTTTTAAACCTTTTTGTTCACATTTCTTCAGTTACTTTCTGGTTTCCAGCCCTAGGCAAATGATGTCATACGTCCCAGGAGTCTTTGGGAGGGTAGTAGAGTAGTTGGGGGTTTTCTCAGCTAAGCACACCCTCTTGCCTGCACGCCTGAGCTAAGGGCTTATAGATTCCAGGAAGTAAATACTACATGAATCCTCTGCCCTTACACAAGATGGCCACAGCCAGAAAGGCAGGGGGTGTTTTTTCAAAAGACATTACTCAACAAAATAAAGGATGGAGACATAAATGGATGGAGGGTTTTCTTTGAATATTAAAAATGAATTAAATAGCATTTTTGGTTTGCGGTGCTCAGTTGCAGTGTCGTTCCGCTTTAAGCTTTGATAAAAAGAACCTGGAAGCTGATTGGTTTGCAGAGCTGCACCAGATTTTGCACTCTCCTATTTTAAATTGTATTTATTTTAATTTAATTTAATTGTATTTTATTTTATTATTATTTTATTGTAAATCAATCTTACTCTCTCTTCTTTGACAAAACCAGTGGGCAATTCTGGTTAGGGAATCCTTGAACTTTTTTTCCCCTAGGAATAACCAACATCTTCATGAGAATGGGACATGCGTACTATATTTGGGACATCACCTCTAATGTACTGCAAGATAAGTTAGTAGTTACCTTCCTGCCTGCCCTGGTGTACATTTACTGTAAATAGTTTAGAGCACCTAGGGGACAGGAGAGATTGGCTATAAAGTGATCACTGTCTCAGTGGTAGCATGATTGGAAGCCGGTCCTACAGGCTATCAATCCATAGCCTGGAGCAAGAGCTGTCTGCCACAGCTCTGTCTTTGTCGTATGAATGGACTCTTAGCACATAAACAATGGCTGCCCCGTGATACATATGTGCAGCATGGGGGGCATCAAAGCCCACCCTTTTGCCACCACATATATGTGTCAGGCAGTTGTAAAGAGGTTAAAGTAGGCTCTGCCATCCCCCCTTGCAAGATACCCTCCCAATGTTTAAAGGCATGTGAGCTGGCATGGTTCAGGTAGGGGGGCCACACGCTCTCTGTCCTTCCTTTCCTGGCCACCCAAACTGCATTCCTGGATAGGGGGCTGGTTCAAATTGTAATGGGAACCCCACACCACTTTTTCTCTTTTTTTAAATGTCAGTTATAAAGTATTACATTGTACTCTTATGAAATTTCACATGACATGAAAGGAATCTCCCAAGCATGTTATTTAAATCTGCATGAAAAGATTATCTCTCTGCTGAACTGTATCATTCAAAACAATTTACGTAGCCTTAGTACATGTCTCTAATGTCAGTGCCCAGCTACCCATGCCCCTTTTTTAGGAATAGTTTGCAAATTAGCCCTAAAAAAAGTCTGAAAAAAATCTGCTCCTATAGACTTCAAGATGCTTTGTCCCTATGTTTGGAGTTCACAGATTTTCTACTGGGTCCATTGAACCTCCTGCAAACTGAATTTTGCCCAGTTCATTCATCTTTAGTAGAAGATAGATATTAATTATATGTCAATACAAGTTATTGATAATACAAATGCAGCCCATTTACAAAGATAATTGACAAATATAAATAACAGAAATATATGTCAATACAAGTTATTGATAATTGATATCCTATTAATAATAATACTTCATAAATATAAATACCATTTAGGAAGTAGGACAGAGAATTTTCATAATACTAATGCATATCTTTTATCAGACTAACAGTGTCTGTAATCATACAGATCCGCCATGAATTATTAATGGTTTGTATCCAAACACTGCTCGGCTAATGCAGAGAAAATACAAAGATGAAAAATGCAATATAAGTGACCTGTCTAAGGAAAGATATAGCTTACATTTTTTACTGTGAAACAGAAAAAATCAGATCCTTGTTTGGAGTTGAGGTCATTAATCTGTATTAAGATGCAATCCGGTTACTGATCATAAATTCTCAGTTTATATGAGATGATGAGATGAAGATGATGATGAGAGCCTATTTGTCAAAGGCAACAATCACCTTTAAAATATAATAAATGCTCATGTTTTTGCAGTAAAAAATGTGTATATATTTTTTTTTTTTCACAGGAGCCAGCAAAGCATTGCACCCACAATCAGTGGAGCTTTCCCTTGCTGCATTCGCTAACATTAGCATAACCTGTCCTCCTGAAACTGTTGCAAGCATGCCCTTACACCCTGATGAAGGGAGAGTGTGTTTGTTCCCAGAAACATGTTGGCTTTATTCTGCTAGGAACCCATTTTATCAAAAAATTACCTTGGACTCTGGGACATTTCCATTGGAATTACCTTTGACTCTTGGATAGGGTTGAGCGGACACCTAGATGTCCGTGTTCGACGGGTTCGGCCGAACTTTAAAAAAAAGTCCGGGTCCGTGTCCTGGACTTTTACCGAACTTTTCCCGGACACCGAACCCCATTGAAGTCAATGGGGACCCGAACTTTAAGGCACTAAAATGGCTCTAAAACACCAATGGAAAGGGCTAGAGTGCTGCAAATGGCAGCAAAACGTAGTTAAGAGCATGGCAAGTGCTCTGCAAACAAATGTGGATAGGGAAATAACTTAAAACAACAAAAAAAAACAGAAAAATAAAACAATGTTCTTCAACTCTGAAGGACGAGGCCCATATGGAGTAGGAGGGAGGTTGAGGTGGTGGTGGATGTGGCGGTGTCATAGGCGTGCGCACAGGGTGTGCCTGGTGTACCTGGGCACACCCTAATCACCTAGGGCACATAGCATTATCGCTCTGTTTGCCAGTGAGGAGATGGGAAAGATCTCCCTCGCACCTGCTCTGCTCTATTTCTCTTTGCCAGCAGGGAGAGTAATGTATCGGGGCCATGTACATGTAGGCAAACACATGCATGTGTATTTCAACTTTGGGGTGCACACCCTAATGCAATAGGCTGCGCACACCTATGGGCGGTGTAGGTGGAAGCGGCGGTGGAGGAGGACCAGGGCCGGATTAAGAGCATCATGGTCTTGGTGCTGAGGATTTTGAAGGGCCTTAAGGGCCGTGCCTTGGCATGCACCCAGAGGAGGAAGGGTGCAGCCATGCATGCCTAATTCAACATGGGATGCTGTCTCTGAAGCCCATAAACACATCCATGCATCGGCAACTGTCCCTCCTTTTCCGGCCTTCGCGCTGTGTGGGGAGGTTCTGAGGGTGCTGCCTGGGGAAGCGAGCATAGAAGCCAGACTTCTGTGTTTACAAGTGACAGAAGAGCGGTCACAGTGAATATGGCCAACCCGGGGGCCTATATAAAAGGTAGGGGCCTGCATGGAGCTGCAGCTCCAATAGCCCCTACGTTAATCTGGCCCTGAGGAGGAGGACGAGGTAGCCAACACTGCTTCTTTTCACAATTTTTAAATGAGGGTACACCCCAAAAGAGTGAGAAAGAGCAAAAATGGAACAATGGCTGGGTAAGGTCGGTATCCATTGCTATTCTGCACAAGGTACGGAAAAGTCCCGTAGGATCCATGCCTGGTTCATTTTAATGAACGTGAGCTTGTCCACATTGTCTCTGGACAGGCGGCTGCGCTTGTCTGTTATAACACCCCCAGCCGTGCTAAATACCCGTTCAGATAATACACTGGCTGCAGGGCACGCCAGCACCTCCAAGGCGTAAAGGGCAAGCTCAGGCCATGTGCCCAATTTGGAGACCCAGAAGTTGAAGGGGGCAGACCCCTCATTCACTACATGTAGGCGTGTGCACACATACTGCTCCACCATGTTGGTAAAATGCTGCCTCCTGATAAGACGTTCCATCTGAGCTGCTGGTGCTGCTGTTTGTTGTGGCGTGCTGACAAAGCTTTTCCACATTTCGGCCATGCTAACCCTGACTTCTGAGGTGCTGGCGGTGCCCTGGTTGAGTTGGCGACCTCCTCCTCCTCCTCCTCTGCCTTGTGCTTCCACTGTGGCCCCGCTGTCAGATGGGAATGCCAGCAGCATCGCGTCTACCAGTGTGCGCTTGTACTCGCGCATCTTGCGATCGCGCTCCAGTGAGTGAATTAAGGACGGTACGTTGTCCTTGTAACGGGGATCCAGCAGCGTGGCCACCCAGTAATCAGCACAAGTTAGAATGTGGGCAACTCGGCGGTCATTGTGGAGACACTGCAGCATGTAATCGCTCATGTGTGCCAGGCTGCCCAGAGGCGACGAAAGGCTGTCCTCTGTGGGAGGTGTATCGTCCGTGTCCTCTGTATCCCCCCAGCCACGCACCAGTGATGGCCATGAGCTGGCCTGGGTGCCACCCTGCTGTGAACATGGTTCCATCTCCTCCTCCAGCTCCTCCTCATCCTCCTCATCCTCCAGAACTGTGCCCCTGCTGGACAATTGTGTCCCTGGCGTTTGTGTGTGCAGGAACCCACCCTCGGAGCCCCTTGCGAATGACTGCCCTGAAAGCCTTTGAAATGTTACCTCTTCATCCTCCTCCTCCTCCTCCTCCTCATCCTGTGCCACATCCTCTTCCATCATCGCCCGAATTGTTTTTTCAAGGAGGCATAGAAGTGGGATAGTTAAGCTGAGAACGGCGTCATTGCCACTGGCCATGTTGGTGGAGTACTCAAAAAAGCGCAACAAGGCACACAGGTCTCGCATGGAGGCCCAGTTATTGATGGTGAAGTGGTGCTGTTCCGCAGAGCGACTCACGCGTGCGTGCTGCAGCTGAAACTCCACTATGGCCTGCTGCTGCTCGCACAGTCTTTGCAGCATGTGCAAGGTGGAGTTCCACCTTGTGGGCACGTCACATATGAGGCGGTGAGCGGGAAGGCCGAAGTTACGCTGCAGCCCTGCCAGGCGAGCAGCAGCAGGGTGAGAACGCCGAAAGTGCGCACAGACGGCCCGCACTTTCTGCAGCAGCTCTGACATATCGGGGTAGTTTTTAAGGAACCTCTGCACCACCAAATTCAGCACATGCGCCAGGCAAGGGATGTGCGTCAAACCGGCTAGGCCCAGAGCTGCTATGAGATTTCGCCCGTTATCGCACACCACCAGGCCGGGCTTGAGGCTCGCTGGCAGAAACCACTCATTTGTCTGCTGTTCCATGCTCCTCCACAACTCCTGCGCGGTGTGTGGTTTGTCCCCCAAACAGGCAAGTTGTAAAACTGCCTGCTGTCGTTTAGCCCTGGCCGTGCTGAAGTTGGTGGTGAAGGTATTACGCTGTCCGGATGAGGAGGCGGTAGAGGATGAGGTAGCGGAGTAGGATGAGTTAGGAACAGGAGGGAAACTGAAGCGCCCTGCAATCCTCGGTGGTGGAAGGACATGTGCCAAATTGCTATCCGCCTCAGGCCCATCCACCACTGCATTTACCCAGTGTGCCGTTAGGGAGATATAACGCCCCTGACCGTGCTTACTGGTCCACGTATCGGTAGTTAGGTGGACCTTGGCACAGATGGCGTTGCGCAGTGCACACCTGATTTTTTCCCCCACTTGGTTGTGCAGGGAAGGGATGGCTTGCCTGGAAAAGTAGTGGCGGCTGGGCACGACGTACTGTGGGACAGCCACCGACATAAGCTTTTTAAAACTGGGCGTCTCCACAAGACGGAATGACAGCATTTCAAAGGCCAATAATTGTGAAATGCTGGCATTCAGGGCCAGGGATCGCGGGTGGGTAGGGGGGTACTTCCTCTTCCTCTCAAGTGTTTGGGAGATGGAAAGCTGAACGCTTCCACGGGACATTGTGGAGATGGTTGTTGGTGACCCAGGTGGTGGTGTTGCTGACAGATCGTCTGTTTGCGGGGTGGCAGGTGCCGGTATGACTACAGAGGTGGCTGGAGCGGCCGAGACTGCAGCAGAAGAGGAAGCAGGATGAGCCAGAGACGTTTCTTGGTTTTGAAGGTGTGTACTCCACTGCAGCTCGTGCTTTGCACTTAGATGCCTGATCATGCAGGTTGTGCTCAGGTTGAGAAGGTTTATGCCTCGCTTCAGGCTCTGATTGCACAGGGTGCAAACCACTCGTGTCCTGTCATCAGCACATTTTCTAAAGAACTTCCACGCTAGAGAACTCTTTTGAGCTGACTTTGGTGCGCTCGTTCCCTTGCTGCGTTGGGCAGTAGCAGGCGTAGTGTCTAGGGCACGGCCGCTCCACTTCTGCATCCTGCTCCCTCTTCTGCTGTGCTGGTGGCTCTGTGCGACCACCGCCTCTTCCTCCAAACTACTCAGGTCACCTGCATGACCTTCATTCCATGTGGGGTCGAGGACCTCATCGTCCTCCACATCATCTTCCACCCAGTCTTCACCCCTGCCCTCCCTGTCGGTCTCCACAATGCTGAACGCCGCAGCAGTTGGCACCTGCATTTCGTCATCATCGGAGACATGCTGTGATGGTCCTTCCATGTACTCATCTTGAGAAATAAGTGGTTGGGCATCGCTGCACTCAATCTCTTCCACTTCTGGGGCAGGGCTAGGTGGATGGCCCTGGGAAACCCTGCTGACAGAGTCCTCAAAAAGAATAAGAGACTGCTCTATGGCTTGGGGCTCAGACTGCTTGCCTGATTTGCAAGGGGGTGAGGTGAAAGACGGTTGGACATTGGCTGCAGGTGCCAACTCTGACCTTTCTGCAGTAGACTGGGTGGGAGACAATGTGAAGGAACTGGAGGCACTGTCAGCAGCAAACAAATCTACTATCGCCTCTCTGTGTTCTGGCCTCATCACTTCTAGAGGCGTATGATGCCCTACCAAATACTGATGCAGGTTCTGTCGCCTACTCACACTTGAGGAAGGTGTTTCACTTGTGCGTGTAGCTGGCACAGATCGACCACGTCCTCTCCTTGCAACAGGAGCTCTAGCAGCAGCACCACCACGACCCAGGCCACGGCCCCTATTTGACGCTCTCCTCATATTTCTGAAATTTAAGATCTTGCCCTAGAAAGGTCTTTATTGAATAGCGGAACAAAAGAACAACAGTATCGCACGGGTGTATCTCACAGTCAAATATGCAAACTATGCCGCAATTTAATGTTTTTTACACCAAAAGGGTGTGTATTGAATAGCGGAATAGGATAAAAAACTGTGTATCTCACACGTACAAACACAGACTAGGCCCGATTAAATTTTTTCCTACCCTAAAGGGAGGATGAGGAAGAGGAGTATGGAACAGGCAGCACCCTCAAATCTTCAGAAGTATGAGATGAACCCCAAAAACTTGGAAAGGTGGATCTCACACGTACCGACACAGACTATTCCGCAATTTAATTGAGCCACAAAGGTTTTTATTGAATAGCGGAATAGGAAATATGATCAAAAAAAAGTGTATGTATTTCACACGTACAGAAGCACACTAGGCCCCAATTACTATTGTTTGTACACCTAAAAGGATGGATGAGGAGGAGGAGGAGGAGGAGTATAGAACAGGCAGCACCCTCAAAGCTTCAGAAGTATGAGATGAACCCCAAAAACTTGGAAAGGTGGATCTCACACGTACCGACACAGACTATTCCGCAATTTAATTGAGCCCCAAAGGTTTTTATTGAATAGCGGAATAGGAAATATGATCAAAAAAAAGTGTATGTTTTTCACACGTACAGAAGCACACTAGGCCCCAATTACTATTGTTTGTACACCTAAAAGGATGGATGAGGAGGAGGAGGAGGAGGAGTATAGAACAGGCAGCACCCTCAAAGCTTCAGAAGTATGAGATGAACCCCAAAAACTTGGAAAGGTGGATCTCACACGTACAGACACAGACTATTCCGCAATTTAATTGAGCCCCAAAGGTTTTTATTGAATAGCGGAATAGGAAATATGATCAAAAAAAAGTGTATGTTTTTCACACGTACAGAAGCACACTAGGCCCCAATTACTATTGTTTGTACACCTAAAAGGATGGATGAGGAGGAGGAGGAGGAGGAGTATAGAACAGGCAGCACCCTCAAAGCTTCAGAAGTATGAGATGAACCCCAAAAACTTGGAAAGGTGGATCTCACACGTACCGACACAGACTATTCCGCAATTTAATTGAGCCCCAAAGGTTTTTATTGAATAGCGGAATAGGAAATATGATCAAAAAAAAGTGTATGTTTTTCACACGTACAGAAGCACACTAGGCCCCAATTACTATTGTTTGTACACCTAAAAGGATGGATGAGGAGGAGGAGGAGGAGGAGTATAGAACAGGCAGCACCCTCAAAGCTTCAGAAGTATGAGATGAACCCCAAAAACTTGGAAAGGTGGATCTCACACGTACAGACACAGACTATTCCGCAATTTAATTGAGCCCCAAAGGTTTTTATTGAATAGCGGAATAGGAAATATGATCAAAAAAAAGTGTATGTTTTTCACACGTACAGAAGCACACTAGGCCCCAATTACTATTGTTTGTACACCTAAAAGGATGGATGAGGAGGAGGAGGAGGAGGAGTATAGAACAGGCAGCACCCTCAAAGCTTCAGAAGTATGAGATGAACCCCAAAAACTTGGAAAGGTGGATCTCACACGTACCGACACAGACTATTCCGCAATTTAATTGAGCCCCAAAGGTTTTTATTGAATAGCGGAATAGGAAATATGATCAAAAAAAAGTGTATGTTTTTCACACGTACAGAAGCACACTAGGCCCCAATTACTATTGTTTGTACACCTAAAAGGATGGATGAGGAAGAGGAGGAGGAGGAGTATAGAACAGGCAGCACCCTCAAAGCTTCAGAAGTATGAGATGAACCCCAAAAACTTGGAAAGGTGGATCTCACACGTACCGACACAGACTATTCCGCAATTTAATTGAGCCCCAAAGGTTTTTATTGAATAGCGGAATAGGAAATATGATCAAAAAAAAGTGTATGTTTTTCACACGTACAGAAGCACACTAGGCCCCAATTACTATTGTTTGTACACCTAAAAGGATGGATGAGGAAGAGGAGGAGGAGGAGTATAGAACAGGCAGCACCCTCAAAGCTTCAGAAGTATGAGATGAACCCCAAAAACTTGGAAAGGTGGATCTCACACGTACCGACACAGACTATTCCGCAATTTAATTGAGCCCCAAAGGTTTTTATTGAATAACAGAATAGGAAATATGATCAAAAATAGTGTATGTTTTTCACACGTACAGAAGCACACTAGGCCCCAATTACTATTGTTTGTACACCTAAAAGGATGGATGAGGAGGAGGAGGAGGAGGAGTATAGAACAGGCAGCACCCTCAAAGCTTCAGAAGTATGAGATGAACCCCAAAAACTTGTAAAGGTGGATCTCACACGTACCGACACAGACTATTCCGCAATTTAATTGAGCCCCAAAGGTTTTTATTGAATAGCGGAATAGGAAATATGATAAAAAAAAGTGTATGTTTTTCACACGTACAGAAGCACACTAGGCCCCAATTACTATTGTTTGTACACCTAAAAGGATGGATGAGGAAGAGGAGGAGGAGGAGTATAGAACAGGCAGCACCCTCAAAGCTTCAGAAGTATGAGATGAACCCCAAAAACTTGGAAAGGTGGATCTCACACGTACCGACACAGACTATTCCGCAATTTAATTGAGCCCCAAAGGTTTTTATTGAATAGCGGAATAGGAAATATGATCAAAAAAAAGTGTATGTTTTTCACACGTACAGAAGCACACTAGGCCCCAATTACTATTGTTTGTACACCTAAAAGGATGGATGAGGAAGAGGAGGAGGAGGAGTATAGAACAGGCAGCACCCTCAAAGCTTCAGAAGTATGAGATGAACCCCAAAAACTTGGAAAGGTGGATCTCACACGTACCGTCACAGACTATTCCGCAATTTAATTGAGCCCCAAAGGTTTTTATTGAATAACGGAATAGGAAACATGATCAAAAAAAGTGTATGTTTTTCACACGTACAGAAGCACACTAGGCCCCAATTACTATTGTTTGTACACCTAAAAGGATGGATGAGGAGGAGGAGGAGGAGGAGTATAGAACAGGCAGCACCCTCAAAGCTTCAGAAGTATGAGATGAACCCCAAAAACTTGGAAAGGTGGATCTCACACGTACCGACACAGACTATTCCGCAATTTAATTGAGCCCCAAAGGTTTTTATTGAATAGCAGAATAGGAAATATGATCAAAAAAAAGTGTATGTTTTTCACACGTACAGAAGCACACTAGGCCCCAATTACTATTGTTTGTACACCTAAAAGGATGGATGAGGAGGAGGAGGAGGAGTATAGAACAGGCAGCACCCTCAAAGCTTCAGAAGTATGAGATGAACCCCAAAAACTTGGAAAGGTGGATCTCACACGTACCGACACAGACTATTCCGCAATTTAATTGAGCCCCAAAGGTTTTTATTGAATAGCGGAATAGGAAATATGATCAAAAAAAAGTGTATGTTTTTCACACGTACAGAAGCACACTAGGCCCCAATTACTATTGTTTGTACACCTAAGAAGGATGGATGAGGAAGAGGAGGAGGAGGAGTATAGAACAGGCAGCACCCTCAAAGCTTCAGAAGTATGAGATGAACCCCAAAAACTTGGAAAGGTGGATCTCACACGTACCGACACAGACTATTCCGCAATTTAATTGAGCCCCAAAGGTTTTTATTGAATAACGGAATAGGAAATATGATCAAAAAAAGTGTATGTTTTTCACACGTACAGAAGCACACTAGGCCCCAATTACTATTGTTTGTACACCTAAAAGGATGGATGAGGAGGAGGAGTATAGAACAGGCAGCACCCTCAAAGCTTCAGAAGTATGAGATTGTGTTCACTGTACCCCACAAAGATTGTGTTCACTGTACCCCACAAAGATTGTGTTCACTGTACCCCACAAAGATTTTGTTCACTGCACCCCACAAAGATTGTGTTCACTGTACCCCACAAAGGTTTTGTTCACTGCACCCCACAAAGATTGTGTTCACTGTACCCCACAAAGATTGTGTTAACTGCACCCCAAAAGGATTGTCTTCTCTGCACCCCACAAAGATTGTGTTCACTGTACCCCACAAAGGTTTTGTTCACTGTACCCAACAAAGATTGTGTTCACTGCACTCCAAAAGGATTGTCTTCACTGCACCCCACAAAGATTGTGTTCACTGTACCCCACAAAGGTTTTGTTCACTGCACCCCACAAAGATTGTGTTCACTGTACCCCACAAAGGTTTTGTTCACTGCACCCCACAAGGATTGTTTGTCTTCACTGCACCCCACAAGGATTGTCTTCACTGCACCCCACAAGGATTGTCTTCACTGCACCCCACAAAGATTTTGTTCACTGCACCCCACAAGGATTGTCTTCACTGCACCCCACAAGGATTGTCTTCACTGCACCCCACAAAGATTGTGTTCACTGTACCCCACAAAGATTGTGTTCACTGCACTCCAAAAGGATTGTCTTCACTGCACCCCACAAAGATTGTGTTCACTGCACCCCACAAAGATTGTGTTCACTGCACCCCACAAAGATTGTGTTCACTGTACCCCCCAAAGATTTTGTTCACTGCACCCCACAAGGATTGTCTTCACTGCACCCCACAAGGATTGTCTTCACTGCACCCCACAAAGATTGTGTTCACTGTACCCCACAAAGATTTTGTTCACTGCACCCCACAAAGATTGTGTTCACTGTACCCCACAAAGATGTTGTTTACTGCACTCCAAAAGGATTGTCTTCACTGCACCCCACAAAGATTGTGTTCACTGTACCCCACAAAGGTTTTGTTCACTGCACCCCACAAAGATTGTGTTCACTGTACCCCACAAAGGTTTTGTTCACTGCACCCCACAAAGATTGTGTTCACTGTACCCCACAAAGATTGTGTTCACTGTACCCCACAAAGGTTTTGTTCACTGCACCCCACAAAGATTGTGTTCACTGTACCCCACAAAGGTTGTGTTCACTGCACCCCACAAAGGTTTTGTTCACTGCACCCCACAAAGATTGTGTTCACTGCACCCCACAAAGATTGTGTTCACTGTACCCCACAAAGGTTTTGTTCACTGCACCCCACAAAGATTGTGTTCACTGTACCCCACAAAAATTGTGTTCACTGCACTCCAAAAGGATTGTCTTCACTGCACCCCACAAAGATTGTGTTCACTGTACCCCACAAAGGTTTTGTTCACTGCACCCCACAAAGATTGTGTTCACTGTACCCCACAAAGGTTTTGTTCACTGCACCCCACAAAGATTGTGTTCACTGTACCCCTCAAAGATTTTGTTCACTGCACCCCACAAGGATTGTCCTCACTGCACCCCACAAGGATTGTCTTCACTGCACCCCACAAAGATTGTGTTCACTGTACCCCACAAAGATTTTGTTCACTGCACCCCACAAAGATTGTGTTCACTGTACCCCACAAAGATTTTGTTCACTGCACTCCAAAAGGATTGTCTTCACTGCACCCCACAAAGATTGTGTTCACTGTACCCCACAAAGGTTTTGTTCACTGCACCCCACAAAGATTGTGTTCACTGTACCCCACAAAGGTTTTTTTCACTGCACCCCACAAAGATTGTGTTCACTGTACCCCACAAAGATTGTGTTCACTGTACCCCACAAAGGTTGTGTTCACTGCACCCCACAAAGATTGTGTTCACTGCACCCCACAAAGATTGTGTTCACTGTACCCCACAAAGGTTTTGTTCACTGCACCCCACAAAGATTGTGTTCACTGTACCCCACAAAGATTGTGTTCACTGCACTCCAAAAGGATTGTCTTCACTGCACCCCACAAAGATTGTGTTCACTGTACCCCACAAAGGTTTTGTTCACTGCACCCCACAAAGATTGTGTTCACTGTACCCCACAAAGGTTTTGTTCACTGTACCCCACAAAGATTGTGTTCACTGTACCCCCCAAAGATTTTGTTCACTGCACCCCACAAGGATTGTCTTCACTGCACCCCACAAGGATTGTCTTCACTGCACCCCACAAAGATTGTGTTCACTGCACCCCACAAAGGTTTTGTTCACTGCACCCCACAAAGATTGTGTTCACTGTACCCCCCCAAAGATTTTGTTCACTGCACCCCACAAGGATTGCCTTCTCTGCACCCCACAAAGATTGTGTTCACTGTACCCCCCAAAGATTTTGTTCACTGCACCCCACAAGGATTGTCTTCACTGCACCCCACAAGGATTGTCTTCACTGCACCCCACAAAGATTGTGTTCACTCTACCCCCACAAAGGTTTTGTTCACTGCACCCCACAAAGATTTTGTTCACTGCACTCCAAAAGGATTGTGTTCACTGCACCCCAAAAAGATTGTGTTCACTGCAGCCCACACACAGAAAAATGGATGTGGATCACTGACACCTGCCTATCTCCTATCCCACACCACACAGCAATATCGATTGTAGTTTGTAGAACACACTTTCCCTAAAATTCAGCAGACTCTGTCCCTAACAGGATTGAGAAGAGATCGTAGATCAGGAGAACTAAGTGCAGACCCCACCCCACACAGCAATATCGATTGTAGTTTGTAGAACACACTGACCCTATAATTCAGCAGACTCTATCCCTAAAATGCCTACAACTCGCCCTGCCTAAACACTCCGACCTGTCCCTCAATTCTATCCGGACACAAATGGTTTTTTCCTGCCTATCTTTACCTAATCAGCAGCCAGCACGTTGATGTGTGCTCTGTCCCAGATCTAAGCAGCATAATGACGCCGCTGCGGCTGCCTCGAACTTATAAAGACTTGGTCACATGCTTCAGACGGCCAATCACAGCTACTGAGACATTTGCAGGCATGGCTGGGATGGCTTAACGCACACCAGTTAAACGATTGTTGATTGGCTGTTGAAAGCCCGCCATGAAAACAGCGCCAAAGCATGCAAAACCCGGAAATAAAACGACCGAACACGGATTTTTACCCGAATATACAGTAAAGTGTCCGTGTTCGTGTTCGGGTAACAAAAATCCAATTATTCGGTATGAACACGAATAATACAGTCCGTGTTCGCTCAACACTACTCTTGGACATTTCATTCTTAGAATCTTGGCACTTTCATCGGATTATATATTTGTTAAAACTAAGTGTCATACATGTTCCTGCTTTCCCATCTCTAACATTCATTGCCTTCACTTTATTCTCCCTACTTCACTTGCTGTGAATCAGTCTTACTTTTATCTTGTGGAAGAGAATGCAGTATTGAGAAGCCTTGATGTGATCTTGCCCATTTATATACCTTCTGAAAGCTAGAAAGCAAGCCTAGTCTGAAATGAAGAGTAGATTGTAGAGGTAATAAGCTAATTGTAGTTGGATAAATAGTGCTCAGAAATGATATATGGCACTCCTACACCTAAACATATAAAGTAGCACTGACCATACAGATTTTTCACTATAGATGAGAAGGTTTGTCTTTTGTGGTGCCAGTGGCAAACCCACAACTGAAGACTTATAAAGGTATACATATATCTGACTGGAGCTTGTTGGAGCAGAAAATTATATTCCAAGTTCCTGACCTGAAAATGACACACAAATGTCTACCCTTTACTGATTACATTGTAAATGGGGGCTGGGTTACGCTTGTCTGTCGGTAAAAATTAATGCACCCTTTTGATGCCCCTGAAGATTGAACATGTGGAAAATAAAAACGGGATGGTGAAGATATTTTGGTACACAATGCAGATAGTAAACTATCATATTCAGTATCATGAATAAAAATGTTTACATATATATTTCTGAAAGTTAGAAATACCTTTTCATATGTCAGCTTGTATTTGAGATTTCATTCTTTAAGGTAATAAGAAGCTCCAGAGGTACAAGCAATCAACAGTACCCCTGCTGTCTATGTCTTGTTGATGGCAATGTATTTAGTGGAGGACATGCTGTGAGAGCAAAACCACATTGATTAACAGGTTAGCACTGTAAGCCCAGCAAATTGGAGGCTACATATGGAGCGAAAGAATTGTCCTTTTATCATCTAGGATAATAGTCAAAATATATGGTAGATCCAGCATAATATTTTTTGATAAAATAACAAAAGGTAATGTACCAAATCAATTCCACAGCTGATACAAAACCATATCTCAATTTTTAAAAATCATAAAGATTTTATTTCTATTGTTGGTACTTAGTTTCATGTTACCTCCCTTAGTTTGAACTTTTATTAGCTTAAAGTGTATGTAAACCCTAACAATAAACTAAAAAACTTGAGAGTGTTTTTTTTTTTTTAAATCTGTACAATAAGTGCAAACAAAAATAACAGATAAAAAATAGCTACTTAGCATTTACCTGATGAGGAACCCAGTGCTTTCCTGTGTCCTGGACACTTTGCATGTTATCTTCCTGGGCCAACTACAGAGCCCCTCCTCTAGTTATGAAAAAATGGTAAGCAAGAGGTGCTATGTAGTTGTGGTCCAAGGGTGCAACACTGTACCTCTATAGATACAGTGCAGTAAGTGAGTATTGTCATCCTAAGACAGAAAGTGTGTTACTGACTGGATCATTACGTGGAAATAATGGGAAAGGGCATGAAAAAAGGAAAACTAATGCAATCAAGAGTTATAAGCAGGTTTTATGGGCAAGCTGCGGGAGCTGAGAGAAACGCAGCTTAAGCATGCGGCGCCGGAACTGGAGGTTTGGGACTGGCAGGCTGTAATATATTACATTTTTCGTTCTTGGGTTTAGATGCACTTTAAAGGCAGTATTGGCATTATGGCCACAAAAGCTCACGAGGCACTATAGGACATCAGCAGCATGGATGTCCTAATACAATATCCTCTTCTGCCCCCAACATTCTTTGAAAAAAATATAGGTTGCCAGGCGATTTGTAGCACCATATTTTTCACCATATTTTAACAGCTGTATGATTCTTTGCAATTTTCATAAGCACTTAGGAGCTTTGGCACCCTATAAGCGTTATGTTGGTTTTCAAAAAACCTGATCAAGAAGGAAGTGAGAAGTACAGACTCCTGCTACTGGCAGCACTCCTTCAGTGAATGGGTTTCCACTTCTTTCCACAAAGTGAAGAAAACTAACAATTTATATTAGGCAAGCAATTATACCGCTCTTTTCTAGTGTTGTACAGTAAATGTATTATCTGTAGTGAATAACTTGTTCATTTAAGCCTTTGCATGCTTTTATGTAGTGGTAAATTCAGGTGTTATTAAAAAAAATGGTCCCCTGCAGGTTAATGTCATAATGTGCTAGTATGGACCGATTTCTACCATGGTGGAAAAGTACATTGATGTATCTACAGTTGTCTTTTGAATCAATTTAGGCCTCATGTACACTGCTACTTGTAAACAGACGTTTTGGAGCAGTTGGGCGTTTTTTACAGAAGTCCCTGAACCCTCCTCTATGTTATCTTATCTGTCCATGTACACTGGGTCGTTTACAGTCATTTAGAGGCAGTTGAGTTCAGTGTTGTTTTTTGGAAAGCAATTATTGTTCAGAACATGTGTTTACCGGCGACCGAACGCGACCGGACGTGATCACCCGCGTTTAACACTTGCATTTTTCCATTTTAAAGGGGAATGATTTTTTGACCTCTAAAAATGGATCTGAGCGCAAACGCCTGCTAAACCCCCACTAAACCTGGCTGCAAACGCAACACAACGGACGTTTTAAACGTCCTTTACATAGCTGTAAAATTCCAGCGTTCAAAGGACTTTTTAAATCGTCCTGTGTACATGTAGCCTTAGAGAGACAATATACCAAAAGGTAAATAAATTGAGGTGTCGTCCCGACTTTCAGAAAACAGAGTGTCTATTAGTACACTGACATCGATGAAGTGTTGCCAGGCAGTGTTTCATAAATCTGTCAAGTTGTGTCCATCTACAATTCCACTCTCTTTCTGAAAACTTCTTGAAACTTTCCATATGCCCCCACAGGTCTACAATGCCTAGCACAGTTTGGACACTTCTCATACATTGGTCATAAGGTACACCCAAGTCAAATGAACAGTGGAAGCATTAGTTATTAAAATAGTATTTTCAAGTTAAAAGGTTTGACATTTGTATTGCACTGTAGTTGTGTTTATGAGAGAAAATCACAACAAACAAGTATTGAAATGTTCAATCTTTATATTTCAGTAGATGGAAAAATCCTAAAGAACCCCATCCCAACAAGTGCATTGGAAATGCTCCCTGTGGAACTTTTCAGCAGTAAAATTGGGAAGGAAAACTCCAGACTAAAGGATATGGGATCCCAAAGTGCTCCTCACTCAGGAGAAGAGTTCTTAGACTCAGAAACACAAAGTGAAGTGTTACTCCATAAGCAGCAAACACCAAGCTCCACTCCAGATTTTGCAGATAATCAAACTATGCCAACTAGGAAAAAACCTCCATCTTTAAAACAATTAAATATAGCAAGGAAACGTTTGAGGCCACAAGTAATCCCAACTGTCTCCGAAAGACTGGTAGAATCAAGTGCCAGTATATTATCATCAGCCTCTTTGTCATCAATATCATCTGACGTGTCCCCTGTACTGAAGGATTTATCATCTGAAACCCGAGAGGTAAAGGAACATATCCCAGAGTTTCCATTGTGGATAAACAGAAGAAGACATAGTGGTTCTGTTCCTCGCCACCCTTTCCAGCTGGCACCATATACATCACAACCTTCAATGCCGCATAATCAGGATTCCATAAAATTATCTGTTGGAGATATCAACACTTCTTTGCAGGCAGATGAGCCTTTTAGGACACATTATGCAGACCATGATTTGAATGCAGGAGAGGAAAACCAAGATACCACCACATCTACTATAATAACAACAACTGTCATCACAACAGAACAGAGTCCAGGTATTAAACACTTATACAGTGGCAATCTCCTCTGTTTATTGCTGTATTTTTTATCTCTGTTCAATGTGCTTTTTGTACTGCTCACAATAATAGCAACACTCATTATCCACTTAGCTTTTTTCCTAAAAGCCAGTTTAGCTCCTATTACCTTTATTTGTGAGTATATGCTTGCCGCTGCTGGGTTAGTAGATTTGGTCATTCAGACCAGTAATCTTGAAGGCTAAACTGCTCAAGTATATTACTATATACTGTATATCTATACACTGTTGCTGTGCGTATGTTTGTGTCTTTCCTTAGTTTTCAAATGCCTACTATCCATTTCATACAGCTTGACTAAAGCAAAATGTAAATGTTTTTTGCTAAATTTTATAGCATTTAATAACTTTGTTGTCTATAATAACATTATGCACCAAGCAATGCACTGCCATTTTTCACATTAACTAGAAATCTGATTTTAATCTACAATGAAATGTAGACAGATTACAGCTGAAATCTGCTTGGTTAAAATGGATTATCGCCCATATTTGCCTTCTGAATACGTTTATTAAATTAGTACCTCTCTATCTAGCTTGCGCAATCATTTCATTGATTACCATGATAATATTTTGCATTATGAAAATGGTGTCCATTTTTTAAAGCAGTAAATGTGACTTTCCCCATACATTCTCTAGAGAATCAATCACTGTCTTTTAAAACACATGGATCTGGAAGATTCACCTGCAGAGAATGTTTGCTTAATGTCAAATTCACTGATTTAAAAATACGCTCTCAGACGTTTTTTCATAAGGGATGGGAAATGAAATGTTTTCCTATTTTATCCATGGCATCTATGTTTCCTTTTGTGCTTTATTGAATGAGTGAACATAGCCCTTGGAATACCAGACTGTATGCCTGGTGAACCAGTCTAGCATCACTGCGCAGGAGTGACATTTTTTGTATCATTTATTATTTCATCATTAGACCGCATTCACATTCATCCGACTTGTCAGCCTGACAAGTCGTGGTCCGTGACACTCCCATTGTGTAGTACAGGAGCCGTTCTAATAGGAGCGACACAAGTCGCTCCGACTTAGAAAAAGGGTGCTGTACTACTTCGGGGCGACCTGGAGGCGACTTGCATAGACATTCATTTTATAAAGTCCGTGCAAGTCGCGCCGAAGTCGCGATGCACGCGACTTCACAGGTCGCCCCCTAAGTCGGAGCGACCTAGTGTGAACCGAGCCTTACAGTAAATAATTATATCCTTTTTTTTCTAAAAAAATCTTAATATTTGATAATAACCAAATCTGTTAAAGTCAGATTTGATGCACACTTGCATATTGCATGGATACCATAAAAGCTATTGTAGTATGCACAAACACATATAGTCAAGAGCAACCACTTGCCGACCAGCCGCCGTAGTTTTACAGCAGCTGGTTGGCTCTGTTACGCAAAATGACGTACCTGTAAGTCGCTTTGTGTAACAGAAAGTGGGGACGTGCGCGTCACCGCAGGCGTGCACTCATGCCGATTGGCCAGAGGGGGAGCCAATCAGCGGGTCTGGCGGACGTGATGTCCACCAGGCACCTGCAATCGCTCCCCATTGAGACAGAATGGCAGTCTGCCGATTTAAACAATAGATTCAGATTTAGTTAAACAAGCAAATTAAACAAGGCAGACTGCTGTTCTGTCAGAGATGAACACAGGGATTCTGTGTTCCTCCTATTTAGGTCTCTGTGTTCATCCAGTGAGTACAACCCCCATACAATTAGAAAGCACTCCCTAGAAGCACAGTTCAACCTTTGATCGCCCCTGGTGTTAACCCCTTACCTGCCAGTGTCATTAGTATAGTAACGGTGCATATTTTTTGCACTGATTACTGTAGTAATGTCACTGGCCCCTCAAAAGTTTGAAAAGTGTCAGTTAGGTGTCCGATCTGTCCGCCACAATGTCGCAGTCCCACTAAAAATCACTGATCGCCGCCATTACTAGTAAAATAAATAAATAAATAAAAATCACATAAATCTATCCCCTAGTTTGTGGACGCGATAACTTTTGTGCAAATCAATCAATATACACTTATTGGGATTTACCAAAAATATGAAGAAGAAAATATATTGGCCTAAATTGATGAAAAAAATAGATTTTCAACTTTTTTTTTATTTATTTATTTTTTTATTGGTTGTATTTTATAGCAGAAAGTAAAAAATATTGTTTTTTTTTCTCAGAGGTGTCGCTATTTTTTTGTTTATAGCGCAAAAAATAAAAACTGCAGAGGTGATCAAATACCACCAAAAGAAATCCCTATTTGTGGTAAAAAAAAAAAGGACAACAATTTTTTTTGGGTACAGAGTTGCATGACCGTGCAATTGACAGTTAAAGTAATGCAGTGTAGTATCGCAAAAAAATGGCCTGGTCATTAAGGGGGTAAAACCTTCTGGTCCTTAGGTGGTTAATGTGTAAGCTGTGTAGACATTCTTACCACAAGAGGTAGGCACTTTAGTTCATGACATACATAAGACAAATACCTCTTTTGTCATGTGCCCAACACAATAAATAAAAAAAAAAGAATGCCGGGCTTCCTTGGACAGGTGGAGCTTTGCACAGTATTTTAATTTGGAGCCTGGCCCAGTATTTTTATTTTATAAGAATTTTAGGATCAAATTTTATTATACTATCTTTATATATTATATTATACTACAAAGTCTTGTTTTTTAAAATGTTGCTAATAAGGATTTGTATTTAGTTCAATGCAGTGTGAACTTCTTCGAACCAGAAGGATACATTGACTCAACAGACTACCCTCCCCTTCCTTTTCAAAACTACCTGGAATGCACTTACAATATTACAGTCTACATGGGCTATGGAGTGGAACTACAGGTAAGAACTGAAATGTCTCCACCTATTTTTAAGTGTTATCTAATATGCCACAAAAAAAGAAAAAAAAAGATCCCTCTGATTAAAACTGTAATTTACACAGCTAGTAGCTATTTAGTCTACACCCAAAAGAGCCACATTGTATAGTACTTTGCTTGGACTTAGAGGTAATGTCCTTTATCTTCTGGTTTTACTTGAATTTTAATTACAGATTCGTTAATCGTGTGCCAAATAATACTATACACAAAGGAGTTAACACAAAACCAACAAAGACTATCAAGTGTGTTAGTCTTTCTAGCACATGTCAGAGTTGTCTTTTTCTCTATTTTTGTTGGCATATGATATGTTTCTATATCCAAGTTTGGATATTGATGTCCATTAAACTGTTAGTCATGCCAGGAAATCATTGTTGGTGTACTGTACATTACAATATAAATTGTAAATATTCTGAATACATTTCCTTTAATGTTTTCAAGATTTTTATTAACTTACTTAAACTACCCAAAATGTTTACAACAATTACTTATTAATAAAATATAATATGTAGTAATTTTATATTTGCATTACCTTAAGCTTTTTTTTTTCTTTTCTGTTTCACATTAGTCGTGAGACTTTTTCTTTACAAGCCTATACTGAAAAATCTCATTACTCTTTTCCATTTTTATCTTCTTCATCAGCATGTATGTATATTTTTGCATCTAGTACATGGGAAGGTAAAGCAATATGGAAATTGTTGTTTTCCAAAAAAAATTGAAATCACTCTATCAAGTGGTTTCACCACTGGCAACACCCTGTACTTTCCTAATACTATATATTTCATAGAGCTACAAACTACAGTTTAAGCAAAATAAACGTTGAGCCATATTTCAGACCCCTAGACCTAAAACTTAAATGTCATTTAAAAAAAAATATGTATAATATATTATTACAGTCAACCAAAATACTCTATGTGTTTTTTGCATAATTAATACTGTATATAGTCAGTTACTAAAGAGTATATTCATCACAGCATTAGTCATACAAGTTTCACACAATATTAACATAATTTTACATTTGGATTCTATTGGTAATATGTGTGAATGTTGCATTAATCTTGTGTGAATATATTTATAACTAGGCCCTAGTGTGCTTATTTAAAAAGGATAGCAAGAAAAATATTTTCCGGATGAGAAACTATACTTGAGCTTCTATAAATTTCTATTGCCTATTATCATGTAGATAAACATAAGAGGGCCTGTGTACCTAGGAAGATTTCAAATGCATGCAAACAAAATATCACACAAATAAAAATATTAAATTCAGTTTACCAGTCTTAGATCTGTTTTTATTATGTCTTTCCTACTGCAAGTAGGAAGGAGAGAAGAGCACCCTGCAGGTATCCAAGCAAATCTTCTTTAATTTGCTTGTTTGTCCACATGAACAACATCATTATGTTTGTATTTCGTTTGCTATTTTATTCCTGTGTTAAAATATATCTTGCAGTATTTACATTGGCAGTTATATTGACAACATTTACACCCAAGGTGATGACAAGTACATGAAAAATGATAGGTTCCTTTTCTTTCCATCTTTGTTACATTTTTAAGCCTTCCTCTCAAGCTTTGTGCAATAAACAGATAAAGAGTAACTAGGAAATCAAGAATTAAATACTGAAGGAAAAATGAATGAAACAGCAGCCAATCTAAAGGATAGGTTAAAAACTGAATTCAAACTGTAATAGCTTTTCTATGACAAAGGGCCCAGTCTATTAGCATACGCACCCTTGTGTTAACATACGCGCGCTATCATACATTGTGTTAAGGCAGCTCATTCAAATGAACAGGCTTCCAATGTAAAGAGAGTGGTACCATCAAGCACATAGACCAAACAACAGATTTTCACCAGAAATATAAATAAATAAATAAATGTTAAGGACACAAATTTTTTTCTCCACCAAAAGAACAAAGACCAATGTTTCACAGCCAGTGAGGACCCCTTCCTTAAAAGATAGGAATCAACAAGACAAAAAAAATTATATTCGCCTAGAAGACTGCAGCATGGATCCCCTGCAGGCTCTACCTGAGAACTGAATGATTAAACATTGCTGATTGCCTAATTTCCTCCGCTCTGAGCAGAGAACCATGACTGTCAGTCAGGAGCTCTCTGCTCCCCCCTCCAGCACTCACTGGTGCACTAGGCTGTGGAGGGGGTGGGAAGGGTTGGCTCAGGCTCTCAGTGGATCACTGAGCAGCTGAGCCAGGTGCTGTTCCAGGCATCTGGGTGGATCCACATTGTCAGGAATTTTCCTAAGCCTGGACCGGCTGACTGACGTTAGCCAACAGTGAGCTGTAGCCCGCTGTCAACTGAAAATGTTTTATAGGAGTGCAGGACAAACTGCACTCCTAAGATCTATATGAGAAGTACAGCCAAATTAGCTTTGGCTATACTTTTCCTTTAAAGTGGTTATTCACCCTGTTTGAAAAAAAATAAGAGTCAGCAGCTACAAATAAATAGCTGCTGACTTTTACTATAAGGACACTCACCTTTCCAAGGGTTCAACATCATCTACACCCAAACCTGTTCTTCGCCGGTCTTCGGGTCCCCAGCACCACCAGGTTTACTGTGGGCAGCTGGCATGTGCATACATGAGCTGCTCTGCACTTTGTGAAGGAGAGCTTCCAGTGGATCCACTGCAGCGATCCAACCTGAAGTGGGAGCGGGTACCTTTCAAGACCAGGTACCCACTCCCCCTGCCAAAAAGTGCCAAGAATAAAAAAGGAGAGGGGGGTAAAGCTTATGCACTTGTGGAACCTGTGAAAACTCATAAACAAATATATTGTACCTTATTTTGTGGTGATGTACTTGAAATAAAAAGTGCTGAATCGATGGAAATTGATATGTACATTGCTGTATTTCATTATTTTCCAGCTATATTAAAACTGTGTTTTTGGATAATGGTTTCCCATTTTGAATATTTTAAATGAAGGGATCAATATACCTTCTACCTTTTTCTTTGTGAATGGCCACCTTTACATTTACAGCCTCCACTTTAGTATCTTGGCTTGTCTTCAGATGAAACCTGTGTTAGGACTTCTAGTGCACAGTATAGGGCTGGAGTCACAGTAAATGATTTGTTAATTTGGACCTTGCAATACAGAGAAATAAATAAAAACCTGTAGGGCAAAAAAAGTTAATACATTTCCCCTGACTTCTGTACTTCAGAAGAATTGATGTCATGTTTCTTCCGGGGATGCTGGGGAATGCAGAGTAACTCAAACCTCATGAGTTCATGCTCAAACATAGTGCAGGAGCATCTTCCTATAAGATTTGGTCAACTCACAATTCTTCAGGATCTCACCAGAAGTACAGTATAATCTTTACCACACATTAAACTGCAGACAGAATGATGGGTAACGGTCAATATATTTAATGCATTTTTTCTCTAAAAGATTTTTTTTTCTTATTTTATGGAGTGAACACAGTGATTGAATAGTCTTAAGCACAATTTCACATTTCTCTTATAAAATGTATATGGGTTTCCCCAGCCCCTCCTACCTAGCATGCCATACATATATCTCATATGCAGCCCAGACCTATTTCCAGGGCCCAATTCTCCACATATTCAAGTGTTTACAACTGTGCCAGTGTTACAGTATAGGCAGTGATGAGTGGGTCATTTCTGCATATGAGGCCTGTGTGGGAACATACTAGGTAGTAGGAGAGGTGATTAGACCCACTAAGCTTAAAGCCCAACCTTTTTTTTAGGAAACAGATAGCACCTCTAAAATGCTGTCTTAGTCTGAACTGAGTAACTTTTTCTCTGGGGCATTTTGGAGAGATTCCTCTTCACTTCCTACTCTGTCTGACACCCTGAAGAAAAAGTGAAGGGAAATCTCCCTAATGAGAAGACTAAGAGCAATTACATCCTGACAGTTTCTAAATCTTCCTCACCAGAAAGGGTGTTTTTCTTGTTTCCCATTACAGAGTTTTTCCCTGAAATCATGTTCTGTCTAACATCAGATAGATGGAAATTGAGGAGAACTCTCCCAACCTGGAACAAACCAACCCTGGGAACTTTCCCAACCTGAGATAAGAAGTAAAAGTTGACTGAGAGTTTAAAAAGTTTAAAAAGTTTGGGCTAGAATTGGGTTTTAAGGTGTACCTGCAGAGCAGGTATTTCAGATGCCTCTAATCCACAATCTGGAGGTGTCCTGTAATAGAAATAGCCACCAATTTCCATGGTCACAGGCTCTCAAAATATTTCACCTCCATCTGTGTCATACACCTCACTATTGACCCAAAAGTAATAATGTATAGCTAACAGTGAAGCATGAGAGGGGGAGAGGGCTGGCCAGAGTCATTGACCATGGAAGCTGGTTGCTCATTGCATTGCATTGCATGGTAACCCGCGTTTTAGGGGCACAAAGGGTAAGTGGCATTTTAAAAGTTTTTTCTTTCCCTGCAGTTTGTTGAAATTAATGTCAATTTCAAAATGAATAACAGTTTATAATCTGTCAGTTAACATATAGCTAATATGTCAACTCATTTTTGGCATATGCGCTTAACTGTAAGAGTCTGAAAAGTGTTTTATCTGGTTTTGGGAGTTTTTGCTCTCGAATTATGACTGCATATTAGCTAAGTCTACCGTATATTTAACTTTTATGTTAAAACCTTTGTTACAGCAGCTAAAGCAATCTTGCTTTGGAATGGATAAATCTATTATTTATTACTCAAGCTATAGCAGGAATCTGTAACTAAAATTATTGTAGTAGACAATCTTTTTAATAAGAGGCTGGTAACATTTATGCAGCTACCATTAAGCATGCTGAAATTCACTCTTGTGGTGATTTAATTTTGTGCTTGTGTCCTGATATATAAAGCAAGGTCTAAAAGGACATGCCTCCAGAGAATCATTTGTGGAACTGATATAAATATCATTGATACATAAGCTCTTAATCATTACCAGCAATAAAGCTGTAGGTGAAGAGGTGGTATCTAAAATATGTTATAACCTAAGTTAAAGGAAATTTGTCACTAAGTAGAATTTTGCTAACTGATGGTCATTCTTAAGAAGACCCTGTTACCAACGTAAACATTGCACAGAGAAATCAAGTATTTCAAATTAATTTTTTTACAAAAATGATTGTTTATTCACTTGCAATGTGCCTTTGAACTTGTGAGAAAAATTGACTAGTCAATGTCCTTGCATAGCCCCCTCACTCCTGTACATCATAGTTCTCTCTTCATATGATTGTGTTTAATTACTCTCTGTGATGGCTTAACTGCTTTGCCCTTCCCCACAATATGTAGCTGTCGGGAAGGAGCAAGTGGAATACTGCAGAGTGATACTTAAGTGAAAGCTCTGAGTCTGCTTGGGTTGCTGACATCACATCCAAGATGGTGGCTTCAGCAGCAGTCTCAGCGTTTTTGGATGTCTACAAAAAATACATTTTTACAGGTAAAAAACATGCATAATATATTTTAAATGCACATATAACTTTATAAAAAGATTGCTGTTCAAGAAGTTCAGGTGACATGGTCTTTCAGGCCACAAAATATAGTTGGAGCCCAGTTAAAGATACATGTCTAAACAACAAAAAGAGGTGCAAACTCCTAGTACATTACCTCCAGCACTGTATTGAGAAATTAAGAAATTACAAAAATAAAAAACTATACTCACAAACCAACATGGATTAGTAGTGTGTAAGATAAATAGAGTCCAGAAATCTGCCTTCCAACCTTGTGGGATTGGGCGGATGACAGAACAGCCTCAGTTTTTCAGGGGATTCACCCCCTTTCTCAGAGCAATAACTCAGAGTTAGACCCCTGATATTTTACTTTTGAGACAGAGAAAGGAACTGAGGACATAGATTCCTCCATCCCTTTTTCTGTAGCCTCCGCTGCACTGGACAGTGGATTGAACAGAAAGCACTCTGTACAAAGGCTTCTGTTCATTCACAAATTGAACCATAGTAAATATTGTTTACTATGCTCCAGTTATGAATGAATACTGTGAGTGTGTGTTCATTTACAAAAGGAAGGGGCCTAAAAAATGACATATTTACCAGCCCCTCCCTTCGGCAGTTACTGGAACTGATCCCCTGGGTGTCTCTCACGGCAGCAGCTGAAAGCCAGCATGAGGAAGAATAGGAGAAGCCAAGGTTTCAGCTGCTGCAGGAGGAGAAACACTGGGGATCAGTTCCAATAATCCCCCCCGCTGCACTGATCACCCTTCCTGCCCACATCTGATTCCCCCTGTCACCTGGGCCCCCCTGCTTACCCAGATCCCTTACAGGAGGACCGGTGGTATTCCATTATCGGTGGCCCGGATGATAACTCATTGATCTGCATGTCAGTGCAGTTATTTTCTAATATTTGGATGAGCAAAACAGAGTTTTCAATTCACAGAATTTTTCTTGAACAATCATCATTAACTGGGAACATGACAATATTTGCAAGGAACATGGCCTACTGTAACCATTGTCCATTTGTTAAGCATGTATTATAATAATTTCCTGTTGTAATGGCTACCTTTTTTATTTTCATGTATTGTAATAATTGCATGTTTGTTGTCCATATGCTGTCACAAATGTCCATTTGTCCTCCTTATATTTTCCCAATTGGCTGTCTGTTTCCTGAGTTTTGTATTGGCTGTTGGCTGCATATTGTTATAATTTCATGTTTCTTGCTCCAGTATTGTCATGACTTCATATTTGCTGACCGAATTGTGAAATGATTGTCTTTTTGTTGCCCATGCATTCTTGCATTTGCTTATTTCCTGCCTCTGTATTTTTGGTCACGTTATACTTGCTTATTGGTTTCCCACATGTTGTAACCATTGCCCATATGATTTGATGAAGACGGAATAGTGGGATTACTAACGTGCCACACAGACAAATTATTTTATAAAAATAACAAAATCGTAGTTGAGCAATGTAAAATCAACATTTCATAAATAAAATCATCATACAGTATCCATGTGATTATGGTACAGATGCAGTGTCTTCGACTCTACATGTTTCACGAGGCTATTGCTTCCTCAGGAGTCTTTTATAAGTACTGCAAACATAATCACTTAATTATGATATTGATACCCTAATATAAAAAAAGTAAACTCAATATGGTGGACCATAGATCAGGAGGGTGTCCTGCTTGAGGAGTGATGGGATGCTTCACACGAAATATGTAGGCTAAATGAGATCCTCTGAATTTGAGTAGCCCATTGGGGGTCCATTATTGGATAGTTTAAGAACTGAAATAAAGTTAACCTTTATGAATCTTATTATACTCCTTTGGCCTTGTTAAATCTGGCATTGATGCATTGACAGGCTAACTTTGGATCCTGTATTCTCCCCTGCGGTTTCAATGATATCTCCTTGAAAACCTCCTGATATACTGCACAGTCCACCATATTGACTTTACTATATTTATATTGGGGTATCAATATTATTAAGTGATTATGTATGCAGTACTTATAAATGACTCCTAAGGAATCCAAAGCCTGGCAAAACATAATCACATGGATACTGTTCGATGGTTTTATATATGAAATGTTGATTTTAAAATGCTCAAATAAAATTGTGTTTTTTTTTATAAAATATTTTGTTTGTGTGACAACTCTTCCTGCTCAGTAAATGCTGGTTAGAAAGGTATACATGCCTTAAAAGGGTTAGAGATATGTGTTATATGCTGAAATATTGCAAACAATAGCTCTCCATACCTTGTAGAATGTTTGTGTAATTTACTCAAGTCACTTTAGTTCATCAAGCTCCAGTTTTCCTTAATACATATAACATTAGCATATCAAGTGATATTACATGCAATAATATCACTTGATTCATCAGAGAGAAAAGCTTAAACATTTTTGACACAAAGAATTTTTCATTTGCAATTTTAACACCTGATTTACAAAGCATTTTCACTACAATGCAGAACTGTTGTCATTTATATCTAGAGAAGAAAAACATTAAAGCTTCCGCTTATCTGTCTTCTCCTCCCCTCTGGTGCCACATATGGCACCTTTTGGGGGGGATGGGGGAGCAGGTACCTGTTTTTGACTTGTACCCTGTCTCCACTTCCTTCAGACCTCACCGCTGCGAGGTACTTTAAAAGTTCAGCCCCCTCCTCCTCCCTCTGCTTCAAGGCCAGAAACCGAGCACAGCACAATTCGCGCATGTGCAGTAGGGACCTGACTGTGAAGCCACAAGTCTTCACTGCCAGGTTCCCTTACTGGCAATGGTGGCGGCAGCACCCGACAGCCGATGGAAACATCAGCTGCGGTGTCGACTTCGCTGAATTCCAGGACAGGTAAGTGGCCTAAAATTAAAAGTCTGCAGCTACAGTACGTGTAGCTGTGGACTTTTAATTTTTGGAGGGGGAGGCTAGAACACCACTTTAAAGTGGTTATAAAAGTCTCAAAATGTTTTACCTTCATGCAATCTACATTTACAGTACCCCCAACTAGATCCAGCAATGAGCATGATAACAGCAGCTCTCCCAGGTCTCTTACTCGACATTGGCTGAGCCATTGGCTCCCTGCTACTGTCAATCACAGCCAGTCAGTCAATAAAGAGAGAGAGAGAGAGCTGGGGGTGAGCCGTACTCTGTGTGTGAATGGACACAGAACCTGCTTTCTATGGGGGCACGCAGCAGAAGGTAGGGGCCAGTAGTGGCTTTGAGTGACCCGAGAAGAAGAAAATCTGGGCTGCACTGTGCAAAACCACTGCACAGAGCAGGTAAGTATAACATGTTTGCTATAAAAAAAAATCTGACTTTAATAACATTTATTATTAATATTCATTATAATATTATATTACCTGACTCTTCACTAGTTTTGCAGTAGTCATTTTCCGTCCTGTCTCTCTACATGTAGCCACAATTTTAAAATCTTGCTTACAATCTTCACATCATTCACCATATAAGTATAAAAATATAGTCTATATTTTTTTTTTTTTTGCTCAATAATATGAGTAGGGAACCTAGGAAAACTATTTCCTTAATTAGGAAGCCTTTCTGGCTCCAGGCAACATTCAAATATACAGTTTTTATTGTCAAAAATAGAACAAAAAACAAGGGCAGCACTATGGAAAAAAATCATAAAATCTCATCTTTCCCCCCTTTTTTTTTTTTGTCCCTCCAATGTCATCTGAGTTTTCAGTAACTAATAATAAGGTGTGAGTAAGGTTGTGGCAGCATTTGACTTCTGTCTGAATTTGGATTTACATAATATAACTTAGCAGTTGTGGGATCCCTGGGCTTATGGTAAGATCTAAAAGGGTAGAAGCAGATTCCTTACAGTTTGGGCATTTTTTGCATTTTTTTTTTTTTTGCTACCAGATTGGATAAGCGCCGGTTCACACTGGCGCGACGCTACTTTCAGGGGCGACCTCCGAGATCACGGTGCGAGCAGCGCGCCGCGACCTCGGAGCGGCCGCCACAGACTTCATAACATTGAAGTCTATGGCGGTCGCCTCCTGGTCGCCCCAAAGAAGCTCCGGACCCTTTTTCTAGGTCGGAGCGACTTGTGTCGCTCCTATTAGAACGGGCCCGTAGCTTCCCTATGGGAGGCGACCTGCTGCGACCTGTGAGGCTACCAGGTCGCCTCACAGGTCGCCCTAGTGTGAACCGGGGCTAACTGTACAAAGGACAAGCATACTTTCAAGAAGCAATTTGGCAAGACAGTAACTATTTAAATATTTGCATGTTCTTAACATACACTAAATAGGCCTTAAAGCAAGCCCTCACTGACCTCTGTAGCTACAGCTCCTGTGCAACCATTCATCCTCAAAATTCAGAAGATATCTCCTCCTGGACATATACTTTTCCTGTGTACCCGCTCTGTGTTTACATTAGGGATTAGAAGGCTGCTGATTTACTGCTGGGGGGCAGTGTTTTTGCTGTACATTTGAAAATGAATACTCCTTGCAGCTACAAAGGTCCTTAACTTGGTTTAAAACTGATTTACAGCTTAGTAAAATAAGTAACTATTTGAATGTACATAACCTGACCACATTCTACTTTAAGCCAGTATTCAATTAAAACAAAAGATATGTTTACATGGAGTATTGCTTATTTCCACGTGTATAAAAGAAGTTTGCAAAGCAACGATGGTTCTCTACATGCATTTTTACTCAAACTCAAACCATTTAACATAGAGTTTTAAAGAATCAAAAGTCATTTTCCTAAATAGGGGATTGTTTTCACAAAGTACCAAGAGCAGCAGATGCTATTTCAAGATGTAGACATCTGTGAATCGGAATACAATGTACCTGACACTGAGATATATTCTCTGGAAGCAAAACAAAGGGTTGCCTGAATATAGCTAGAAGCAAAGCAATGAGTTGCCTGAATAAATAATAGAAGGAAAATATACACAATCAAATACAAATGTATAAAGAATGGCTTTAATTAATATATTAATAGCTAAGATAAGACTGATACTATTAATATAATCATAATTCCAGACAACACTGATTGTCATACAGTTGTAGAAAAAAATGAAGATCATACAATTTCACCAACTATCTCTCTAAATGTCTGTAGATGTATTCACATATACAGTACATACATTCATTTCACTCAGGGGGGCTATGTCTAATACTGTATATGTATATGAGGCATGCCTCACAAGCTTCTTCCACCCTGGTGTAAGACCAGTCTTGTAAACTTAGCTTATCACCTTGTAGATGGCTGATTTGTGGGGACAGCAGTGTAGTTTTAGTAACTTGACTGTAATCAGTGGTTTCTTAATGGAAAAGAGGAAATAACTGGGATTGTGGATGACCCTGGATACCTGCATCAGTAGCAATGGCAGCATGTGGGTCAGTCTTGTGTAAGATATAAAGAACTGAATGTTCCTTTTGGAGCCTGTGATTGTGCAAGCATTAAAACAGAAGCATGTGGGTCATCTCCAGGAAAACAGTCCTGTTCCTTTTCATCTACAGCAATGAGATAAGAAAGACTTCCCTTGGTCACTGACACTGAATAAAGAGCCATTACAACTGAATGGCACATAATTCACCTTGATGTATTATAGATCAAAAGTAAAGGCTCAGTCTTTATGAATATTGATACAATACATTTCATCAGATGTGTAAATGATATTTAAGGACGGGCAGTGGTCTTATACAAGTAACTTATGAAAAACAGACACTGTGGATATAATTGTATTATAGTTAACCTGTTATGAGACAGGGTCTGAAATTGATCATTTCTTTCTAAAAATGTTTATTGCTTCGCTGTTAAGCTAACCTACCATTAGAATGTTTTGAGTCTTTTACCCAGAACAACTATGAAGATCAGGGAAAAGACAGAGGTTTGTATGTACATAATTGTCAAACTATTGTAAAGGGTTCAGCTTGACAACCATGCAAATAGCATTTTAGAAGGCTTGGTTGGTCATGGCAATCTCCGGTTTTTTTATTATGACAGGTTTCCTTTAAAGGGTAACTCCACTTTTGTGGGGATAAAAATTGCAAATAAAGAAAAAATAATATAGCATATACAATTGCGACACAAATCATATTGTGATTGAATGTTATTAAAAGTTACCTTTCCTTTTCAATCTGCAGCTGTTGTAATTTTCTGAAAATGGCTACCTGGAGGTGTTCTGTACACAGAATGTGTACTGACCACACCCTAGAAAAATAATTTCCTGCTTGTGTGATTAGCTCACCAATTTTCCCAGAAGTCTGCCTAAAAAACAAGTCAGATTTCTGGCATCCCCTGCAACAAAAATTTCATTTTTGGTGAGATAATCCCAATAGATACATGTCTAAAGGGATACAGGCCCAGCAGATTTCCTAATTAGAGCCCTGCAGCTGCCACAACTGATAGATTATTATGAATCCACTCCCATTAGACCGACTCAGCACAGAGGCACAGAGGAACAAACAATTATTTCTTCAGAATAACAAAAGGTAGGAATCTGCAACAAAGTTTGTAAAAATCCTTGTAATGTACAGAGATCACCCAGAGGGGAATGTTTTTCCTCAACAAAAGTGGAATTACACTTTAAAGCATCAGGATTTTAAAATGCATTTATACAATATAGTTTGTTCTTAATAGAAAAGACCCCTATCAATTTATATTGCTGTCTTTGTCACCAGTAGGTAGAATCATTCCCTATTTTTCTCCCTTGACACAGGGACAAAAAGTGATGGGAAATCTAAAATGTTACAGTTGTCACCAAACCAAGAGGTGACGGCAAATCTTCCAATAGAGACAGGAACAGCTAGGACAGAAAGTGTGGGAAAATCTCCCTTGATCTTGTCTATATTTCCACTCTGGCTGCCCATTCTTGCCTTTCCATTAGATGCTCTCAGTTACCAATCATAATTTAGTCAGATCAATCCCTTAACGCTCTGATAAAGGTTTGAAACGATGGAAGCACTACACTAGTTTAGACAGTCCATTAAAGATGTTATTCTGCAAGAATAACATCTTTAATGGACTGTCTGAAGTAGTGTGGTTCTCCCATCTTTTCAATTCTTCAGCTAACTCCTCTGATGGTGCAGTAAAACATCATAGCTGTTGGTGAATAGCCTCCAGCACCGTATACTATGTATTAACCTTCCTAGCGGTATTCCCGAGCGTGGCTCGGGGTTACATTTCACAGCCAAAAGCGGTAACCCCGAGCCACACTCGGGGTACCGCCAGAAGCATCGCTGGATCCTGTAAAAGAGGTTTCTTACCTTGTCACCGGGATCCAGCGATGTGTCTAGCGGCGGTTCTTCCTCCCGATCGTCTCCGTGCCCCGGCTTCCGTCTCCTGCGACGTGACGTTCGCAGGGGGGTGGAACCGGCAGCAAATTCAAATGTAAAAACACACCAAACACTCTGATATCATTCAAAATAAAAAAAAAATCACATTAGTTTGCCCCCCAGTGCCCTTTCCTGCAGTTTTACTGTACTTTTTATGTAAATATATATATATATATATATATTAATACAGTATATATATACATAAATATACATATATATATATATATATATATATATATATATACACATAATTCTTGTGAATGAGCAGCCCAAACCAACTGTATACATTTTATATATATATATATATGTATACATACATATGTATATATATAATAAATATATACAGTTGGTTTGGGCTGCTCATTCACAAGAATTGCATGCAAAATAATGGTACCGCTTTCAGCACCTAAAATCCAAAAGAATCATACCGCCAGGGAGGTTAAGTTACAACAAATCACCATAAGGTTCACCACTCCTCTCTCATATACCACAAATTACCTTTCTGATTGGCATGTGCAACCACCCCCAACCATGACCAGCAGACTTCTGCTGGGTTCGGCAGATATTCATTAATCACAATAGGTGCCAATGATATAAAAATCCTTCAATTAATGAACAGTATTCATAAAGTATGTGAGGGCAGTTAGTATCATGATAACACACTGCAATATTTTTTTTTTTATAATTCTTGGTTAGTCTGAATTTTATACTATGCACTATTGTGCTCCAAATAGTTCTATGGAAATCAGAATTCAAAGAACTTGGAACACCACCATTGATTAATACAATTGCACGGTTGGTGTTACTTTTGACGGAACACTATAAAAAAAACAACATACTGTAAAGTTAATTTAATAAACCTGAGCACATTGTTATGCATGGCTCATGCAGCTTCCTGCTATACAAAATAACAAAGCATGTGAAATCCACACAGCAACAAAGAAAGGTTCATATGTAGACGTTAATTATGTTCATAGGTTTGTGAATGAGATGGCAATAATGAGAAGAGGCGGCATGAATTATATTGCCACAGAGCTTCATGAATCTCCTTCCTAGCAAGCCTTTCCTTCCTCAAGATGCTGAGGGAATTAGAAGTGACACGTCTAATGCACCAGAGAGCACTTGTAAGCTTTTACCATTTTTATTCAGGCCCTTAGCTCTTTATTGGAGGTAATAGTGTATACTATATTTTATTCCTAGTCTCATACCGGCACCATTCACAGAATGGAATACATTTTGGAAAACGTTGGAGCTAAATACCTATGAAAATAGTTATTTCTATATATGTATACCATCAAATTGTCCTTTATTTTCGCAAGACTGTCTAGTTTTTTAACGATGAAGATTAAACCAACTCTGTTGCTATTTTTAAAAGGTCAAAAATGACAGTCCTTTCAAAGCAAGCAATTAATAATCAGTTGTCCCGCTGCCCATGCTGCTGAACTCCATTGCTTTGAAGAGATCATTTTGTTAAAAGATCTTTCAGGAGTGTCGGATGTCCGCATTTTTTCCTGCATTCTGCCAACTCGTCACTACAGAACACGGTTATGGTGCAGGGACCAGTGGTAGAAAGGTTAAAGCACACCAAGGGATCGGACATTTTACACACCAGGAAGTGTGCCAGATGCTCAGTGTCTCATCAATGTAACCGAGTTGGCAGCACGGGCAACAGGACAGGTGAATATTAATAGCGTGCGTTGCTAAGATGGACAGTTTTCACTTTTTAGAAATAGCAACAGAGTCAGTTTAATAAAACGTGCCTGTTTTGGGCTTGTACAGGGCTTACAGTGTATCTAAAACCAAAACCACAAACTTAGAGTGGGGGGTGAAATTGTTACACAGACTGAAAGTGAGGAAAATCCATTATCTGGAGTTACCACCAGAACAGAAATACTTCCAATGGGCACAATGCTTCCAGGAAAAACTGTCTAAGGCTGGCCATATATGGTGCAAATTTATTTTCATGTGATTCCCGCATCAACACAGAAGGTGCTAAAAGGGAATCCACAATTGTCTTCTCCTGGCAGGGTGGGGTTGGGCAAGGGAAGCCGTGCCTGCTGGGAGAAGACAATGATTATTGCTAGTGGCTATAGCACCCACAAGTGATAATCGCAAAAGAATCCAGTAGGCTGCTTGTACCCAAGTTGATCTATCAATCAACTTAGTACATTCAACTTGTCCATTAACAGTTCGAATCTCAGTTGGTTCCTGCTGAACCAGCCAAGATTCAAATTGTGTATGGCCAGCCTAAAAGGGATTTCCTCTATATTTGGGGAGATTTCCCTGTCCTTCTTATTGTATTTATAGGACAAAAAGCTAAGGAGACTCTCCCCAATGAGACACAATGGCTTAACCACTTGCGGACCGCCCGCCGCAGTTTAACGTCGGTACTTTGACGTTAAATACCAGTGTTATGTCATCAGATAACTGCCATAACCCTGGTATTTTCTTACAGGGTGGACGATCCTCTTTCACATACAATTGGTCCCTGTGGCAGTTTGCTTTTAAGTGTAGATGTGAGATCTGAGGTCTTTTTGACCCCAGATCTCACATTAAAGTGGACCTGTCCTGCTTATTTCTATTACAAGGGATGTTTACATTCCTTATAATAGAAATAAAAGTGATCAAAGGGACAGTGTAAAAATAAAAGGCAAAATAAATAAAGAAAAATAAAATTTAAAGCACCCCGTCCCTTCGAGCTCACGCGCAGAAGCGAACCCATACACAAGTCACACCCACATATGTAAACGGTGTTCAAACCACACATGTGAGGTATCGCCACGATCGTCAGAGCGAGAGCAATAATTCTAGCCCTGGATCTCCTCTGTAACTCTAAATTGGTAACCTGTAAAAATGTTTAAAGCGTTGCCTATGGGGATTTTTAAATACCAATGTTTGTCATCATTCCACGAGCGTGCCCAATTTTAAAGCCTGACATGTTGGGTATCTATTTACTCTACGTAACATTATCTTTCACATTATAGAAAAAAATTTGGCTAACTTTACTGTTTTCTTATTTTTTAGCTTAAAAAAAAGTGTATTTTTCCCCAAAAAATTGGGTTTATAAGACCGCTGCGCAAATACATTGTGAAATAAAGTATTGCAATGATCTCCATTTTTTTCTCTAGGGTCTCTGCTAAAACAAAATATATCATGTTTGGGGGTTTTAAGTAATTTCCTAGCAAAAAATACTGATTTTAACTTGTAAACAACAAGTGTCAGAAATAGGCCTAGTCCTTAAGTGGTTTAAAAAAAATTTGCTCAAGGTTCTAGCTAGTCTCTACCCTCTCCACAATGACAAAAAAATGAAAAATACATTTTGGCTTTATATATATATATTTTAATTTTACGTGATAACAGCATGAATTCAGACAAGTAAGTACAGTATGTTATTTAGAGTAGGTAAAACAGTATTTCTGTATTGTGTGCTCTACGGTAAATACAACGCTAGAAAAAATAGCAGCAGGCAACATCTGACTCTTGGCCTAAAGTGGAGCTATGCCAATCAGAGCTGTGCAAAACGTGGCATAAGATCTTAATAATATGTGAGGAAACTGTAATATTCTGTTTTGGGATCAAACTCTACATTTCCATTTGGAAAACGTATTTTGTTCCACTTTAGGTGAAGTGTCCGTGTTAGCTTAGCAGTCAGGTTTAGAATAGATTCAATACTCTGATGGGCCAAACCAGCTATTTTCCTTTCAGAGACAAGGCTGTTAACGTTGAGTTTCCAACTGATGAACCAATAGGTGAATTCAGATGGCTTTTATTATGTGTGCACATGTATGTGCGGTAGGATAGTTATTATCTTAATTTGCCAGGGTCAATAGTATATTACCAGGACAACAAGTGACAAGCACCCAATTTTCCTTCTCTTCACGGCAGTAGCAGTATATAATATATATATATATATATATATGTATATATATATATATATATATATATATATATATAAAATATATAATAAAACAATTGCGTGAATCCCCTATAAAAGTTTATAAAGGTATATCCATCAAAGGATAATGGATATAAGGCTAACTACCTCTACTTATAAATTTACTTAACAATGTATCTAGTGAGACAGAGTTTTTCCCCTGTACGTCTGTACTTTTATCCACCAGTATCCACTTATTTTGCTTATTTTATTTATTTATTTTGCGCTGCTTGAATTTAATAGGAAGTAAGAAGTGAGGCTGAGCAAAGTTAAGGTTGTCCTCAATATACAAATCCATTCAACTGATAATTGACTTTGGAGGGGAAGGCCCAAGTGCGCAGTGTCCTGCCAGAAGGTTGCATCCTGGCAGCAGCGTGTAGGTTTGGTACAACAGGCATGAGCTTTGAAGGTGGGCCAGTATTGTTTTTGTGCACAGGTCCCCCCTGCAGACACCATTGCCAAGGATCATATAACATACTGCCAGCATGTTTGTCTGAATTATGGGTGACTGGCAAAATATCATTATCCGTTTTTATGTGTTTACTGCCTAAGGGAAAGCTGAAACACTGTTCTTTGGCAGTGGAAAGGAGAAAAGAAAGAAAGAGCTCTTTGCTTTTTTGACCAAATACCCTGATATTTTTAAAGGAAATCTATAGTCACAACATATATTTTTATTTTATAACATCAGCAATGCAATAGCAACACAAACAATAGTTATTTTGTGACAATACAATATAAGCTTAGTTGAAAAATCTCCTTTCATGTTGTAAGTACTACCTATTTTCTGGCTAGTGCTTTCCACAACTTCCCTGCATTCCCTGTATGCATTGCATCTTCTCCTCTGCTAATTCCTTGGGTTTAGGGTGAATTAATACTACACCACAGATCCAACGATTCAGCGCTCTGACAGCTCTGCATTCCCAACTGAGGTAGTCGGCAGTGCAGTACGATTTAGTATGATTCAGTACGATTCATCGCATCACATAGATCCCCTTTTCTTTTTGAATTAACTTTATTTGAAGTGTACAAAGTGAATAATTAATTCACTGCAATCTAGGGCAGTACAAAATGCTGTGCTGCCTTGCGTTCAAGTGCGACTGGCCACAGTGTGCTACGATAAAATGCAGCATATCTGCATTTTACCGCAGCACTAGGCTGTGTTGCAGTGTAAATGGGACACATAGGAAACAATTGTTTCCTGTGTGTTCCTGTGTTGCCAGACATTTTATACTGAAGTAAAACATCTGCTACCACAAATGGTGAGAATTAGCCTTAACTTTCAATTTCAATGGACTACATATCCTGTGGTATATTGCTGCCTGCAGTCAGTGATTTCTGTACTGGCTGTACCTCCTGAAACTCCTCCTCTAAGCACCTATGTAATTCAGATTGCAGGCTCTGTGAAATGTGTATCATAGCAGTGCATATTCACAGGGCATAGTGAATAGTTAATGTGGGTCACCAAAATTCAAGGAAGTAAGGGTGGGGGTTCTAAAAAAATACATTTTTAAAGTTCACGATCCTTTAGAATAATAGGAGTAAGCAAGAGTTTAAAGGAATACTCCAGGCAAAAACTTTTTTCCATGTCCTTGTTGCTAATCTCCTACCATCTCTGACTATGCCATCCATCTTCTTTTTAGTTCAGTAGTTCCTTTATAATATCCTGATGATTTTGAAGTAAAACCGTTAATTCCCAGGGGCTTCCTGTATGTAAGACCGGCGGTGGCTGATATTTCTCCTGTATGAGGGGGTGTGATTTATGTTGAAGTGAGCGTATTCTTATTCACATTTATCATATACAGGTCTAGTGTACCCTCCAGCATTCACTGCAATTCACAAAGCATAATGGGAAGTGTAGTTTCATTATAGTGTAGAGAGAGAGGAGAGGATATGACGTAATCCCTGCTGTAACACCTCCTCCATGGCAGGACAGATGCTACATCTTTTGAATTAGAGAGCTGACTTCCTGAAAATCCAGTTAGATTTTTCTCTTCAGTGGTATTTCAGAAATGTAATAACTGTTTAGTGTTTTTTGTAGGGTGTGTTCCAATGGGGGATTTGTTTGCCAAACTTGGAGTTCTACTTTAAGGGCAGAAAAAATTGCCCAAACTCACAAAAACTTCACTTTAACCTCAGCAGTGTCCTTGCACACAACTACCCTATAACCCAGTTGCATGTTTCTTTAAACTATGGTATGTATGGCTAATTTCAGAGTGCTGATCAGTCTGTACCAGAAGTTCTAAAATCATTATATTTACTTGAGGGTAGAGAGGAGGCCCTAGATGTACTGCTAAGACACCCAACAACCTTTAAAACAGCTAAACAAATGCTGCTTGCTGCCCAGAGATTGTAAGGCAAAGCTGTGACTAGTAACAATCCTATAGACTTTTGTTAGCTTCACATGCACACAGATTTTCTGTTTAATTTGCCTCAATAACCTCCTAGTTGGTGTCCCCCTAACACCACCAGGCCCTAAAACAGCCATGTGGGCTGCTATAGCTATAGTAATATTTAATACGGATTGGTTGTAAATATTCATCACACACAATAGTTTGCCCCTATGACTGCTCAGCCAGGTGTATTTAAAAAAGCTGCAGACTTTCCTACATACTGTATATAATCGTTAACTGATGCCATAGCTATTGGCCAAAACAGGATATGATTGTCTTATTCCTATGGGAAGTTTCAGTCCATTTGAATAATCAATTAGTTTTGGGTTTCTATTTTTTTTTTTTTTTTTTTTTTACTTTAATCAGTTTTGCTCCTCTGGGTAATATGCAAATTCTAACTTTTCCTAGCAAAGTTTACAGCTGATCTGTCCCATCTCTTCATATTGGCCCATTTTTGGGATGGGAAGGCTACTTACCCAGTGGGTAGATTTGGAGGGAATCACACCAGCTCTAAACATTGCTATGAAGTTTGAGATTTCGCACCTTACAGCACATGTGTTGGGGCTTCCATGGTTCTCTAATATGTACATTCTAAAATGTTGAGAGCCTGCCCCTCCTCAACCTTCTTACTGACTAATGATTAGAATACCATAGTTTTTTTTTCTAAATCAATAAAAACTTACTGTTAAAAAAAAAAAAAAAAGAATACCATAGCTTTTAAGGGTTACATGCAGGCATCTCTGGACACCTTTACTTTATGCAGCACAGTTGCAAACTCAGAAATGAAATATCATATTTATTATTATTTCAGGTACTTATATAACGATGTCGATTTACGCAGCGCTTTACATATACATTGTACATTCACATCAGTCCCTGCCCTTTAAGGAGCTTACAATCTAAGGTCCCTAACTTTTTTATACAAGATCCAATTAACCTACCAGCAAGTCATTTGTGTTATGTGCATGTAATTTAATTATTTAAAATCATGTTTTAATAACCTGTTATAGTTTTCCGCACACATGAAAATTAGAAATGCAAGCACTATGATCCAATCAGGCTCTTTGGCATCATACACTACTGCCTTCCTAACAAGATTTGGGCAATAGGTACTGCAGATGGATATTCAGGTAGACCAAAGGAGGAGAGGAGAACATAGTGGGTCTCACTCACTGCTCATTCATAGTTCATACAGCCTGCTGGAAGTATGATGAAATGCAGGAAATTGCAGGGATACAGTCTTGAAAATTGTATTTTTGAGCTAGTTGTACTAATTGATTATATATTCTGTGGGAAGGGTGTGAACTACAAAACTGAATAAAAATTTTATAGACACTTTTGGGAGAAAAAGTAGGACACATATATGTGCATAAACCATTTACCTATTTGCGTGGTAAGAAGAAAAATGTGCTTGTAAAGTGACTGGAGTGCACTTCTAATTGGATTCTTTAAGGGGCAAACCATTTTGTTTAAATTCTGTTTATTTGTAGGACTAATTGGCAAAGTATTGTTAAAAAGGCATGGTCAGCTAGGCATTGCTGTAGAAGATATGTACCAATGCAAAAAAATATAGTACATTGGGGGGAAGGAAGTATTTTTCATGTAGTTTTAGAGGTGACAAGCCTTTTCATCAAACTGTAACAGGCTTGCTTTGAACGCCAGAAATTGATCAGTAGTTTGCTGAGGCTGTCCCTGTTCTTATTAATGCAAAATGGTCCTACTACTGGCCAATTTCTATCATTAACACATTATATGATATGCAGTGTAAAAATAGCGAGTAGCAGAACATTTTTAATGAGCCAGGATTGGCCACATGTAATAAAGATAAAGAGTCCAGGAAGTCATGTTACTACAATATTTAAGAAACTGGAGATGACACCCCAGTGTAAAATTGTCCAGCGACAGAACAATTTTCTTGAGCAAAGCTTAGCCCACGTGTACTAGAAACAAAGAGCACAGGCTGGCTTTATTGCGGTGGGCACTGCAGTGTAAAATTGGCCAGCAGACAGACAGTTTCAGGAATAATAGATCTAACCTGTATATGCCTATCTTTTGTTTGTACAATACAAATAAGGGGTGGGGGCTCAATGTGTGTGATATGAAGCAAGGTGGTTTAGGTGCATACATATTTTTACACTTAGTTTTCTTTCTTTCAAATGATTTCATGGATTAAGAGGAGGGAAGCCTTGCAGAAAGAAAAAAAGACTGTTTAACCAAATAAGGCCATTTCAGCATACAATAAAAACCAATATAGCCCCACAATAAATGAAAGCCCAAAAATACCTCCCCCAAAGCTAAAGCCCTGCAGTAAAAAAATTATAATAATTTGCTTTAGACTGAACAGAAGCTAAAAGTCTGATTACCAGCTTCAAATAAAGCACACAAAAAATTCAAGACAAAAAAAAAATACTCTAGTAATAACAGGAAAACATCAGGAAAGGGGTTGATTGCCCAAGAGCTAGCAATCAGAATTAAATTAAAAGTTTTCTAAATTACCATAGTTACATAGTTACATAGTAGGTGAGGTTGAATAAAGACAATAGTCCATCTAGTTCAACCTGTGTAGGTGTGTGTGGCTGTAATCATCTCACATACCCCTGAATGTTCTGATCCTTGAGATGTAAGTCTAAGAGTCTTTTGAAAGCCACCATACTACCCGCAGAAACCACCTCTTGTGGTAGAGAATTCCACAATCTTGTAGCCCTAACAGTAAAGAACCCCCCACGCTGCCTGAGGTTAAAACGCTTCTCCTCTAATCGCATTGTATGCCCTCGAGTCCTCATGCAATCCCTTCGAATGAACAGCTTTTTTTCTAAGCTGGGATCCCCATTAAGATATTTATAAATTGCTATCATGTCCCCCCTCAGACGTCTCTTCTCCAGGGAGAATAAATCGAGCGATTGTAGACGCTCTTCATAGTCAAGGTCCTCCAATCCCCTAATTAGTTTAGTTGCCCTTCTCTGGACTCTCTCCAGCTCCAACACATCCCTCCTGAGGACTGGCGACCAGAACTGGACGGAATACTCCAGATGCGGTCGGACCAGAGTTTTATAAAGTGGAAGGATTATAGTCTTATCTCTGGAATGCATCCCTTTCTTTATGCATGCTAATGTTCTGCTGGCTTTGGCAGCTGCCGCTTGACATTGCATGCTGTTGCCTAATCTATCATCAACCAAGACTCCCAGATCCTTCTCCATTTTTGATTCCCCCAAGGGTTCCCCACCTAACGTGTATTGTGTTTTTATGTTTTTAGTCCCCAAGTGCAAAACCTTACACTTCTCCACGTTAAACCTCATTTGCCATGTCGTTGCCCACTCTGTAATTTTGTCCAGGTCATTCTGTAGGATATTTGCTTCATGTTGTGAAGTTATTGCCCTGGCCAATTTTGTATCATCTGCAAAAACTGATATCGAACTACTGATCCCAACCTCAATGTTGTTTATGAATAAATTGAACAAAGTTGGTCCCAAGACTGAGCCTTGGGGGACCCCGCTTACCACCTCAGACCAGTCTGAGTATGCGCTGCTTATTACTACCCTTTGGACACGCCTATTAAGCCAGTTCCGTATCCAAGAGCAAACCCTGCTATCGATACCTGCAGACCTTATTTTATAAATTAAGCGTTTGTGGGGAACTGTATCAAACGCCTTAGCGAAATCCAAGTACACCACATCCACTGGTCTCCCCCTATCAAGCTCACAGCTCACCTCCTCGTAGAATGTTAAGAGATTGGTTTGACAAGAACGCCCATTTGTAAACCCGTGCTGATTACTGCTGATGATGTTGTTGTCTTTAGCAAACTCTACGATATAGTCCCTTATCATCCCCTCCAGAAGTTTACATACTACTGATGTCAAACTGACAGGCCTATAATTTCCCGGGATATGCCTCTGGCCCTTTTTGAATAATGGAATCACGTTAGCTTTCTTCCAATCCCCTGGTACATCTCCTGTCCTAATACTGTCAGCAAAGATCAGGAACAGTGGTCTCGATATAACTTTACTGAGTTCCTTGAGTACTCTCGGATGTACGCCATCCGGGCCTGGTGATTTGTTTGTGTTAAGTTTATCCAGCCTTTCCCTAATTTCACCCACTGTTAGCCATAGTGGCGAGTCCTGTGTATTACTAATAGCCATACAGTCATGGTCCGTGTACCCCTCCGTTTCCTGTGTAAAGACTGAGGAGAAAAAAGCATTCAGCACAGTTGCTTTTTCAGTGTCCTCTGTAACCATCCTCCCATCATTGTTAATTATGTGTGCAATATGCTCTGCCTTAGTTTTTTTGCTGTTTATATATTTAAAGAATTTCTTTGGGTTTTTTTTACTATCCTCTGCTATTTGTCTCTCAAAGATGATTTTAGCCATCTTTATTTCTTGTTTACTTTTCTTATTTGCCTCCTTGTATTGCTCGAAAGCCGATACTGTGCCCTCTGATTTATACTTCTTGAAGGCCAATTTTTTTCCCCTAATAAGTTTTTTGACGCTACGGTTTAGCCAGCCAGGTTTGGCTTTGTCTCTTCTAAATTTATTTCCCATAGGAATGCACTGCAAGATGCCTTTGCTTAATATGTTCCTAAAGCATTCCCATTTTTCCTCTGTGGTCAGGGATCCCAGGGTTTGGTCCCAGTTTACCCTTTCCATCAATGAGTACAATTTTGGAAAGTTTGCCCTTCTGAAGTTTAGGGTTCTTATATTCCCCACTTGCCTTGTTATATTGTTATTTACACTAAATGTGATCATCCTGTGATCGCTAGAGCCCAGGTTGTCCTGGACTCCTACCTCCGAGATTAGGTCTGGGTCATTAGTGAGCAATAGATCCAGGGCTGCGTTTTCTCTGGTAGGGGAATCCACCAACTGTGACATGTAATTATCCTGTAAGGTTTCTGTGAATAGACGGGCCTTCTGTGAGTGTGCAGTCCCCTCTTCCCAGTCAATGTCGGGATAATTGAAGTCCCCCAATATGATGACTGATCCCAACTTTGCCACTTTACCCATTAGTGCTAAAAATTCCAGCTCTACCTCCTCCCCTTGGTTAGGTGGCCTATAGCAAACCCCCACAATTACTTTCCCCTTTTCTCCTTCCTTATGGAGTTCAACCCACACAGATTCTAAATCTATGCTCATCCCATCCGTAATGTCACTCCTTTCTATCACCTTTATATTGTTCTTGACATAGAGACATACCCCTCCCCCTCTTTTTCCTACCCTGTCCTTCCGGTACACCGAATACCCTTGGATATTGGCCAGCCAGCCATAATACCTCCCTTTGCAGTTTGTCAGGTTTCAACCCCCTTTTTCTATAGCAGCTTCCAATAAACTGACACTATGGCTGATTTCTGCCTTTCTTAGTGATGGGACTGTTTTATCCAAAAGCCCTCTTATTGATGGGCTTAATCCTACTGGCCATATTTAAAGGTCATGCAGTACATTATGGTTGCAAAAAAAAATTCTCCTGGATAAATCTGCACATGAACTGCCTGGAACCACCAATCTCAAGGTAGTTCATCTTTTGGTTTGGCACACTAATAAGGTGTAGATTAAGGAAGGTAAATATGAATTCAATCTCTGTAGTATCCCTGGAGTATTAGCCATTTTAATAAGGCCTACAGAAATTCAACAATTGATTGACTTCATAAGAAGAATAGATTCTGCAATTCCTGGAACAGCAAAATATCTGTTCTTTGTTAACTCATACCTAGACAGCTTAACACAGGAGCCATTTGAATATATATTGTGTTTCAGATGCCATGCTTCAGAAGGTGCATATCAACTAACATATTTCATAAATATTTCATGGTGGTTATCTCTCAGTAGGTATAGCTCAGAGGACTTGTCACAGTTTAGTCGATAAATCTTAGTATTGTCATTTCTTAAATAGTCACATTTCAGCATGATATGTCAACTATGGTTATAGATGGAGTATGATTTACAGAGATAACTTTTAAGTTGTTGTGGTGTAAACTGGACAAATTTCCATAAAGGCTAAGCCTTGTTAAAGGTACAATTCAAAAAAGGTTGTAGCTCAAATATAAATACATATATAAATTCAAACTACTTATAACTTTCAAACAGAAGAGCTGGCCATAGACCTAATCTGATGAGATATTTTCACCCTGATTAGACAACAGTCATTTGCTGGCGGATCTACCAGACACTGACCAAATACTTTTGGGTAGATAAACCTCTGGCCTCTCCTGCCATATATAAAGTTGCTACTCAGCCGAGACATGTATAAATGTTTATGCACCTGCTGACTGAGTATTTTGCCTAACTAGGGTTGAATCATGACTACACATCAGACTACCCTAATATATTTATGGTTACCTCTAGTTTAATAATGAATAAAGATCTTCATATAATTTACTTTGCAATAACAGCCCACAAAATCTGAAATAATCCAAAATAGTAATCACACAGTATGCTGGAAGTAAATAACATAGTTTTATAGTTTTTTCTGATTGGCCAATTAGAAGGCGGGCTGCGTGGTGAGCTGTGAGTGTCCAGCCGCAGGATGGAGCATTATTTGATGGTGGATGCCCTCGATTATCTGTGACCATTGGTTCTGCTGGCACAACTTTCTATCTAATGCCTCGTACACACGCAACGATTGTTGGCCGACCGATCGGCCGTCTTTTATCCAGTGTTGTTGTTGTGTTGGTTGAAATGTGCTCTAGACTGCACAAGAATTTTCTCGGCCAACAAAAACCAACTTCAGAAGTGATGTCATGTGCTGGTTAGCTTTCCGTGTTTTTTCTTCTCTGAGCATGCCCAGTCTTGGTCATCTGATTTTTGTATGCCGAAATCTGTACTGACTGACGGAAAATTGTCCGTTCTGTTGACGGCCAACAAAAATTTTATAGCATGCACACGAGATTTTGTTCGGCCGAAAAGTCGCAGTCGGTTGTCGGAAGCATCAAACTAACAAGCCGAAAATCGGCCGATTGGACGTTGGCTGAAAATTCACGCCCAACAATCGTTGCGTGTGTACGAGGCTTTAGTGATCTGGATGAATTGTGGTGATATATCCCTGGATTATTCCAAGTGTTTCCTGAGTGATATTCTTTGGCTTGGTTTATACTTATCTCTGGTAAGCAGTTTATACCACTGGTGGCGGATATTGCACATTTGGTGAATCATTGATTAACCCCATTCACGGTTTCTTGGGAATCTTCTGGATAATATTTGGAGAGACTTTATTTGTTATTTTTTCATTTGTTCATTTCACTTTGGACATTCGTGCAATTTGTTTATTTATATATTTATTTAACACTATACACAGTTTTGGGTGACATATATATATATTTGTAATTTCTACTATACACAGCGCAGCTTGTTTACTTTATTTGTTTTGGGTGTTGCCACACTAGAAGCTGCAGCTAATATTACACTCTGTGCAGTTACCTTTTTTAACTTATTTGCATATATATATATATATATATACACACTTACACACATTAGTCCAATACTTCCAATACTACATTTACATACCCTGAATGAACAGAAGTACCCTGATGGAATACAGCACCTAGCAGAACAACATCCAATTTGCAGGCAGCATGTTTAGTTGCCTAAGTGCACATACCTATAGTATGTTCCACACATGCCTCTGTATTCTGTGTCCGTAGGGATGGAGCCTCAAGTGTTACCAGGGCCAGCATACAATTAGGTAGATAGATATTACAGAAGGGAATCCAGAATGCCATTCTCAGAATGCCTAGAAAGCATGCAAGTTTAAAAATCAGCTGGTTTGAAATGCACTCCAACTTCACTTCTAGTCGGCTGTAAATTCACTTCCAGTCTTATTGTATGCTGATTCTATAAACACTCAAGGCTCCATCCCTATAGACACAGAACACTAAAGGTCTTGTTGCCAACAAATTGGATGTTGTTCTGCTAGCTGCTGTATTCCATCAGGGTACTTCTGTTCATTCAGGGTAAGTAAATGTAGTATTGGATTAATGCGTGTGTAAGTGTGTATACAGTATATATCTTGATGTTGTTTTGGTTAGCCATTGCACTGATTTTGCCCTCAATGGGCTGATCCCTTTCTCCCCTCCCCCTTTTTTACTTATCTGCTCATTCAATGGGAGTTGATCCTGGCCCCCATGCCGTGTATGAGATTTTAAATTCAGTGGAAGGAATTCATGTGATTTGGCTCTGATGAAGAAGCTTCCTTTTAAAATGCGTTAGCCATTTAGGATCCCTTGCACTCTTGAATGTGCCAAGTCTAGGACCACTGGGCTATAGAAAAGTAGCCCGATAAGCGATTTTAATTCACGTGTTTGTGAGAATTATTCTTGTTGATCTTAAATAAATGCAGTAGGATAATGCACTAGGCTGGTGCGCACTCTTTTGTTTTTTTTTTGTAAGAACTTTATTTTAGTTTGGATAGACTAGGGAGGTTAAAAACCTCTGTAAGATTTGAATTGCTTTCTGTGTTCCAGTGGAGTGATTCATCTTTACTTCCTTTCCCCACAGACACAACAGGTAGTAAGGGGAAATCTCCTCAAAATCCTTTTTTCTGACAGTCGTCACCAGAACAAGTGTTTACATTGATTTCTCTTAACTCCTGTGCTAGTGTGTCGTTTTTGATTTCCCATCACTTTCTCTCCCTATACCAATGGCCAGTCAGGTTAGAGCTTCGCGGTGGGGACACAGACAGCAATAAAAACTTGAAATCATTTTAACCTTTTTTTTACTTTATCCAAAACTCAAAAAATGTTGGCTGGAGTTGCACTTTAACTGAACAGGGGCCCAGTTAGCATTTTTTTAATTTAGTTTTTGCAAGAGCAATAATCAATTTTGACACACATTTGTGTTGGAATATGAGAGATCTTGGAATTGACTAAGACAGTCAACACTAGCAGCACCTCTTTAGCATTGAAATGAATGTATTCCCTTTAAGAAGAATGGAAAGAATTGGCTAAAATGTACTATCAGATGTAGTACAATGTATTAGGAGGCAGATATCTGAAGGCCCCCTTATCTTATCATAATTCCAGTAAATTCCCCACACCCACAAGGCCAAGAAGCCCTTGTCCTCAACAACATGGATGCCCCCCCCATGTTGAGGACATGTGATCTGGTATGGTTTAGAAGGGGTTATTAAAGTGGTTGTAAAGCCACTATATTATGATGATACAATCCCTTCTGTTAAATAAGGACATGTGCCCAACTCAATGTACAAAACCAGCCGCACTCGGTCACTCTATGGAATAGTACAAATGAATACCAGAAAAAAACAGAAGGCTGCCAGTACATAAATAAATGAATGTCACGAGTGGTTAATAATAGTACAGCTTCTCCCACCTTGATCCCATCTCCTGGTGTTGGGTTTCCTGGTCCCTTGCCTTTTTGGAGTGTATCTTCATCACTTGTGGGACTTTACATTGAACTGGTTTTTCTCACTATTTGTGTCTGATACATGTTGGCGCTGTACTATTATTCACCGCCCAACTCAATGTGTTTTATAAAAAAAATATACTGATTTCTACCTGACTTCCAGGGCTCATGTGACTGCTGGCCACTCTCCTCTCCTGGGCTGACAGCTCCAGCAGGTGGGGCCAAGAACTCCTGCTGACGTTAGCCAGGAGGAGGGAAGGAGAGAAGGAGAGTGGCAAGCAGTCACGTGAAAGCTGGGAGGCGCTCTGAAATCTGGTAGAAATCAACATATTTTTTATAAAACACATGCAGTGGGGCACATGTGCTTATTTACCCGAAGGAATTGTATCATCATAATATAGTTTTAGCAACAGGAGGGGAGGGGGCATGCACTGTCATGAGCTGACGGGCAGGAAGGGGGGGGGGCAGAGAAGGACAGAGGAGAGCTGCGGATGACGGAGGCATGTAAACTGACCACGGTGTCAAGGCTCAGCACCCATGATAAACCATGGTCAGTTTACAGGGGGAGGGCAGAACCAGGCAGGTTTTAGGGTAACAAACACTTTAAGGCTTTGGTATGCCACTCTTTTTTTTTTTTTGCTCAGGCTTCCCCCTTAAATCCCTACCATATCAGAAGAATGTAGTATTGATTTTAGGTGGGGGGGTGGCATGTAGTTTTCTGTTGTTTTTTGCATGGGAACCACCTGAAATCTATACTAGATCTGAAGGGTATGGTATTGATTTTGGGGACCCAGGTAATTTTCAGTGGCAGATTTATGTACACACACACACATCGCACTTTTATTAAAGGGATTGTGCATTTTTTTAATTATTTTTATTGATAGAGAAGTAAGACATTAATAGATTCAATAAATGCTCAACATGAGCATGAAAAAGGTACAAACATGTAGAATTGACATGAATCAAATAAAGGCAAATCAGGAATATCATTATACTTAAGATCACAATAAAGGGCTCAACGTCTACTAAACATCTGGGCACATCAATATATGGTAGTATATGATTCACCATCTGCATCCAATTATGAATAGATGGGGGGGGGGGGGCAGGTTGGATCCATTTATTCGCTATAGCTTTTCGGGCTAAGAATAATGTCTCTCTTAGCATGGTTCTATCATATCTTTGCCACTGTTCCTCATCTAGAATGCCCAGAGGACATACTTTCACCAGTACAGAGAGAATGGAGGAAAGAATATCAGTCACTTTACCCCAATACCTAGCAAATACAGGGCATAGCCACATAACATGAGTGAAGTCAGCATTTGTACAATCACACCTAGTACAGTTTGGAGCAGGTATGCAGTGCATGGCATATAACCTCGTTGGTGTGAGATACGAGTGATGTAGCATATAGAGTTGTATTATTCTATTATTATTAGCCGGAGAGACATATAAATGAGAGAAACAAGTCTCCTCCCATTCCTCTTCTGATAGATCTGGGATGAGTGGCTTTCATTTGGAGAAGATTGTTAGTGGAGTTTTATTAACAGTAGCTGATAGCAAATGGGAGTATATCTCTGAAATAAGACCTGTGGGGCCCTGTGACCTCAGTATCCCTATTAATGAGTAATTAGAGAAATTAGTGTTGTTTACAACAAACTACGTGTGCAAAGCATGTCAAAGTTGGAGATCCCTATAAAAGGCGCTACGAGAGAACTCATATTTTCTTTGTATCTCAGCAAAAGGAGATAGGACATTATCGTCATATATGTCTTTAATATAATTAAGACCTTTTTGCTAACAGAAGGAGCAGTCAGAGGAGCAGAGTAGATGGGGTATTGTAGGATTATTCCAGAAAGGGATTTCAGCAATAATATCTTTAAATTCAGTTATATGTTTAGCTTCAGGATTGTGCATTTTTAATGTTGCACTTTAAGCATTAATAATTTCACTGCCCCTTGCAAAACTGTATTTTTTTTTTTTTTTTTTTGCATCAGTACATGAGCACTGGAGACATTCCCAGTCCTCCCCACCATGCACTTTTTGCCAATCTCTAGGCTTTAGCTTTTAAATGGAGAAAATTGATTTGGCATGTTCAACTCCCATTGGCTTCATTGAACTTTTGATATGCCCAGCCAAATCTCCATGAACCAAACCCAAGTGTGTTCGGCTCAGCCCAATTAGTAACCATCAGATTTCCTTATTATGCTGAAAGAATTTGGTAAGTATATTTATTATGAGAAAAAGACAAATGAGTTTTCCCAAATAATTTGAGAAAAATATTAATATACGTTTTCTAAATAATAGTTTGTTAACCCCTTATATTTACAGAGAGGCAATTCCTAATTATGCATAATAATGACCTGTAGTTATGTTTTTAACAAAAATGAATAAATAAAACCAATTCACTTCTTAAATTTTGAAGAAAAAAAAAAGATATTTAAAGAGGTTTTCCAGAAAAGATTTGAACTTCTTTTATTAAAAGGGATGGGGGTTCACGATTGCCATTCACGAAAGACAGCCAGGAGTGCAGTAAAACCTGTACTAGGCCCTATAGCCAGACATGTTAAGAGGAATAGCTAACATTGATTGCAAATACAGTATAAATAGTCTGTTTCAACAGGGCTGTTGTCAGTGGTTGGCCGAACATCACCCCTTTAAAGTTTAAAGCTAAAGGCTGAAAGTTTAAAAATAGGCTGCTAAATATGAATAAAAATATGAATAAGGAGAAAATGTGTAACATTATCCATTATCTTGAGAAAGTGTAAAAGGATGCACAACATGCAAAATGGTCACTTTATTTGTATGTTAGTTTGTTATACCTATCCTTTGGAATACAAAGGATTGTGATTAGTTTATGTATGGGCTGTGAATTTTCCTGATTATCTGAGCACCACAATGAATGTGGATACACATAGTGGGTAATCAGTGGGTTTACTCATTTACATATTGGAAGTACTCATATCTCCATTTACTTAGATAGAATGGTGTAGCTTGCTAAAATATTTACTAGACTTTGGAAGTCACAGAAATGCTTTTTTTTAAGGGTAAGTCCACCAAAACTGATTTCTGTAGCGGAATTCACACATTCAGTAAAATCTACAGGTAATGGTTCATTCTTAATGGCTATACAATGCACATACTGTATCGTGCTATTGGTTACCACAATGCACCTATTGAAATGCTCTTTGTAATGTGGTGTGTTGATGTAAAAAAATAGTACAGGTTCTTTATTTATTGCAAATTGAGAACCCATTTAAAGTGATTAGGTTGCATTGCATGCGCATTAGTGTGGACATTTGAACACATGCAATGGTGTGAATAGGCCTTATGCCTTGAACAGATAATAACAGGTTCAGTTGCATGCAGGCTTGTAAAAAAAATATATAGGTTTCTCAAATGAAAGATCCTCACCTTGAAGCCCCATTTTCTAGTGTTGTTGTATTATATCTGAGTAAGTTATTTGCTGATCATCAAATAAATAGATGTATCTGTAGGAAATCAGGATCAGATATCAAAATTGTTGATGGAAGTTAAGCTGAACTTCAGGTTAATAAAAAATTATTTAATAATTCATTTAAATAATTTAAGTATTCATTAACAAAATTATTATATCAGTTTTTAGTGCAATTGTAATCCACACCAGTACTCAGACAGAGAGAGCAAGGGGCAGCAAAAAAGTGGCATCGGTGTGACTCTGTTCCTTATTTTGTTCAATCATCATACTAGGGGTTAGAGCTTGACCGAGCTCTACTGTTTTTGCTGCATTGGAGGTTAAATTGTAACCAAAGGAAAATCTTTTTTTGTTTTGGATAAAGTGGAGAGGGATTAGAACACTTGTCAGTTATTAATGCTGTCTGTACCCCTGTTAGGGAGATTCACCCTCTCCATTTTGGGTTGACATCAGTACAGTAATAGATGGGAAATGGTCCAATAGGGACATTAGTTCTGGTGACCCTGGTGACACCCTGGGATTCCCTCATTTTGGAGAGATTTCCTCTCACATTTGGCTTTTGGCTTTGGCTATGGGACAGGAAGTGAAGGGAAATCTCCCCAATGGGACACCGATGGCAAAAAAAAGTAACAGGGGTCATAACCCTCCCTTACGCTATCCAAAATGAAGAAAAGAGCTGCCTTTAGTGATACTTTAATGAAAAAACTGTGTTGTCTAACACAAATCCTTTGACAAGTAAAATGGTTCCATATGTGCATTATTCATATACAGTACTTTGCCTCTTGCCTTGAGTTCAACTGTAAATGTAACTATTTTAGAAGGTAACTCCACTTTGTGGAGTTCTGTACACAGATGGTGTACTGAACAACCCCAGAAATGTAATTTCCTACTTGTGTGATTGGCTCACTGATTTTCCCAGAAGTCTAAGAAACAAGCTAGATTTTAGGCATCCTCTGGAACAAAAATGTCATTTTTGGTAAGATACCCCCAAAGGGAACTCCCACCTAAAGGGATGCATACCTTGCCACTTTCCGCATTAGAGCCCTGCAAATGCAACAGCTGAGTGATAATTATGAAACCACTCCCATTCACATTCACTGTGCACTTTGCTAATGGACACAGAAAAACAAACAGCTATTTCTTCAGAACAACAAAAGGTAGGAATTTGCAACACAGTTTGTTAAAATCCTTGCAATGTTACATTGATCATCAAGATGGGAATGTTTTTTTCTCTACAACAGTGGAGTTACTCTTTAACCTATCTATAGTTTAAACACTTGCCGCTAAATCATGTACCTGGTACGTCATTTGTCTTCAAGTGGTTGTACCTGGATGATATGCAGCTACAGGCATCACCCTGGCACCATTTTTTTAGAGCCGACAGTCGGCACTCTTATAGTAGCAATCAGAATGGCTAACTAGCCCCACGATTGCTATTGCAAGCAGCTGGAGGAGACGCCCCCTCTTGCTGCCTTCTGTGGCTCTCTTAGGTTCTCCTGTTCCACCGGGAGACCCGAGCTATTAGCTGGCACGCCCACTGGAGAGCACCAAAAACAGCCGGGATTGGCGTTGATTGGGTTTCCACTATGGTAACATGACCATGCCATCATTTCTGGTTAATTTGGATGTTAACAGCGCCATTTTTTGAAAACTGAAACTATTCACAAACACTGATCTTGGCGTTGTGAATGCTTTCAAGTCTTATAGACCCCAGATCCCTCCATAAAGAGTAATTGTCACATGCCCATTGCTGTCACAAGGATGTTTACATTCCCTGTGACACCAATAAAAGTGTTCAAAAATGTTTTTTAAAAGCAACAATGTAAAAATAAAATAAATAAATAATTAATTAGCAAATTAAAAAAATGTAAGTGCCCCCGTGCACACAAACAGCGATCATCCCACACATGTAAGGTATCGCCACAAATGTTGGATCATGTGCAGTAATTATAGCACTAGATCCCCTCTGTAGTAACCTGTAAAGGCTTTTAAATCCTTGCCTAAGGATAATAAAATATACGTTGTTTATCGTTGTTGAGTGGGCGTGCGCAATCTTAACCACTTTGCCTCCGCTCACATTGAGCGTACTGCGGCAAAGTGGTTCGTTATCGTCCAGCGACGTAGACCTACGTCGCTGGACTCCTCCCCCTGTAGGCGGGGCCCGCGCGCCGCCGGAGGCGCGCTCACGCTGTTTTCATTCACAGTGGGAGTCGGGCCAGGGGAGGAGCGGGGGCAATCGCCGCTGCTCTGCCCCGATCGTCGGGGAATCGAGTGAGGAGATCCGCCCGCCTGTGTAAACAGAGCGGGCGGATCTCCTAAGTGACAGGGACTGACAGATCGGAGTGTTCAGCATAGCTGAACATCTGATCTGTCCTTCTGTCACTCAGTCACCTCCCCCCCACATGTCAGTAAGCACCAGGCATACATTAACCCCTCCCTCTCCAATAAAATTAACCCCTTCACTGCCAGTGTCATTTTTACAGTAACAGTGCATATGTATAGCACTGATTACTGCAGTAATGTCACTGGTAGCCCCAAAAGTGTCAAAAATGTCAGTCAAGGGTCCGATCTGTCCGCCGCAATGTCGCAGTCCCGCAAAAAAAATCGCAGATCGCCGCCATTACGCGTTAAAAAAAAAACACCAAAAATGACAGAAATCTTTCCCGTAGTTATTAAACGCAATAACTTTTGCGCAAACCAATCAAAATATGCTTATCCTGATTTTTTTTACCAAACATAGGTAGCAGAAAACAAATTGGCCAAATATTTTAAAAAAATTAGATTTTTACATTTTTTGGGGGGGAATTTCATATAAAAAATGTTAAAAATATTGTTATTTTTTTCAAAATAAATGCTCTTTTTTTGTTTATAGCGCAAAAAGTAAAAAGCGCACTGGTGATCAAATACCACCAAAAGAAAGCTCTATTTGTGGAAAAAAAAAAGGGCGTAAATTTCGTTTGGGTACAGCGTCGCACGACCGCGCAATTCTCCATTAAAATCACGCAGTGCCGAATCGCAAAATACCCCCTGGTCAGGAAGGGGGTAAAATCTTCCGGGGCTTAAGTGGTTAAAAGCAACAATGTAAAAATAAAATAAATAATTAATTAGCAAATTAAAAAATGTAAGTGCCCCCATCCCCTCGTGCTAGCACGCAAAGGCGAACACGTGCGTCAGTCCCGCGTGCACGCAAACAGATCCCACACATGTAAGGTATCGCCACAAATGTTGGATCATGGGCAGTAATTATAGCACTAGATCCCCTCTGTAGTAACCTGTAAAGGCTTTAAAATCGTTGCCTAAGGATAATAAAATATACGTTGTTTATCGTTGTTGGTTGGGCGTGCACAATCTTAAAGCATGACATGTTTGCTATCTATTTACTCGGCGTGACATCATCTTTTATATTTTCAAAAAAAATCAGGGTTATGTACTGTGTTTTTTTTTTTTTTTTTTAAATTTAAAAAGTCTATTTTTCCCCAAAAATTGCATTTGAAAAACCGCTACACAAATACTGTGTGACATAAAAAAATTGAAAAAACCCACCAATTTATTTTCTAGGGCCTCTACTTTTAAAAAAAATATATAATCTTTGGGGTCTCTAGGTAATTTTCTAGCACAAAATACTGATTGTTACATGTGAATAAAAAGTACCAGAAAATGCCTGGTCTTTAGGTGTTTAAACATATACAGTAGAAAATAGTCAAAATGAAAATTAACTGTAAAAGAGCAATCTGTATACCAAGATGCAGTATAATTTTATGTTTCATTTCTTTTAATACTGTACGTTATTTTCAAGTATTCCCATATCTCTGTCAAGTTGGTAACAATAAATTCTCATTTCTTGGTATTTGACTAATTTTCACTGCTCTGAGATGAGAGGGGATCACATTGCATTATTCTCTGTTGCCTGGAGTTTGGCTGCATTACTAATTGTGTGTGCCTGTCGCTGATTCTCGCTTGTCCTTTGATGGCCAAACATTATTTAATATAGCCTGTATCTTTTACCGTCTGCTCTTCTTTCATCTTTTCTGACTTTCAAATATTCAAAACAAGTTTCAGGGTTTACATTCTGGCCATATGAGCTTTTAATTTCTAGCTCTCGTCAGGGAAAACTGGAAAATTACTTTGGACATAAATAAAGTTCTAAGGCATTCAACATCAAATATTGCCAGCATGTTGAAACAAAATTCCCCTGTAATTTACTGTGTTGCTATATGAAATAGTAGAACAAATGGGAGAAGAATGTTGTATTTTAGAACAAAACATAATATTAGTAGAACAAAGCATGAGGGTGCATGTGTATACCTATAAAGGAGGAATGGAGGAGAGTGCCTATGCAAATTAGGGACCAGCTTGGCTGATTGGATGTTACTAGCTTGTCTGAAATTAATCAACATAGCCAATTACTGTACTTTGATTTATCAGGGTCTAAAATGGCTATAGACATAATGATATATGACGTGTTTGAGATACGTAATTTCCGGACAGCTAGAACGCAGGTGGAGCGCAAACTGGCAATTCCTATACAATACATGCTGATCCCTATCTTCTTTGGTGTAAGTGCAATACAACCAAAGCCAACCAAAACCAAAACGTTATCACTGAGCTTCAAACATCTTGGTTAGGCAATATGTAGAGATAAGTACTAACCTCTATCTATATAAGAAAACTTTATATGAAAGCCATTCAAAGTTAGCTATACAAAGCTCTACTGCCCAGTGAAGCATTTCCACATTAGGACTTGAATTAATATTTCCAAGTGATTTATTGCTATGATGAATATTTGATGTCAGTTTAGAGAGCGGACCATTAAAAGATTAGGACTAATTGACAATTCAGCCAGTGACAAGAGCAGGCACTGTCAATTATTATCCACATTCTAAGTCTCCCAAAAACTGCTTTCTTATTTCAAAAGGGCAAAATGTATATTACCCATATGATATATATTTTGATGTTTTTTATTTATGTACCTGAAAGTGCTTTGAAAATGTACTTCTGTATGTTATCATGCTTCAATCATTTTGTGAACAACATTAACCACTTGCCTATTGGGTACTTTCATCCCCTTCTAGCACAGGCCAATTTTCACCTTTTAGCGCTGTCACACTTTGAATGACTATTGCGCGGTCATGCAACACTGTGCCCATATGACATTTTTTTTTTTCCCCACACAAATAGAGCTTTCTTATGGTGGTATTTATTCACCACTGGTTTTATATTTTTGCTAAACAAACACAAAAGAGGGAAAATTTTGAAAAAAAAAATAAAAACATTTTTCATAGTTTATTATAACATTTTGCAAACAGGCAATTTTTCTCCTTCACTAATGTGCACTGATGAGGCTGCACTGATGGGCACTAATGAGGCAGGACTGATGGGGTGGCACTGATAGGTGGCACTGATGAGGGGGCACTTGTGGGCATAGATGAGGGGGCACTGATTAGGCTACACTGATAGGAGGCACTGATGTGCACTGTAAAGTGCCACTGATGGACACTGAAAGGTGGCACTGATGGGCTCTGATAGCCAACACACTGACGGGCACTGATAGGTGGTACTGATAGGCACTGATAGGTGGCACTGATGGGCACTGATAGGCAGCACTGATATGCACTGATGGGAAATGATAGGCAGCACTGATAGGTGACACTGATGAGAAGGCACTGATTGGCACTGATTAGCAGCACTGATTGACAACACTGGTTGGCACTGATTGGCAGCACTGGTGGGCACTGTTTTGACTGCACTGATAATTGGGACACTGATTAATAGTGTAGATGTCCCTTTAACACAAGCTGGTTATCAGCTCTCTTCTCCTCTCTTCAGTTTTTGTTTTAAGTACAAGTGTTCATTTTGGATAGAATCTGAAAAGGTTGGAACCCCTGTCAGGTTTTACCATTATCCAGGGCTCCATTAGAAAGATTTCCCCTTATTTTCTATTCTGGAGACAACATTTAATCAGACAGGAAGGGAGGGAAAATCTACAAAAGGGAAATAAACAACATTAAAATCTAACAAAGGTTCTAGCATTCCCTTGCTTAACATAAAAAAAAAAAAAAAAAACAATTATTCTCACTAAACTTATTCCAGGCAGAAAGTGAAGGAATCTCTCCAATGAAGCCTGTGACTACAACAAAACCTACTAGGAATTCTAATTCTTCCCAATATATCTAAAAAAAAAAAAAAAAAAAAAAAAAAAAACACTCTTCTTTTCCCTTCTGTTCCCTCTTTCTTCTCTCTTCTTTTCTTTACTTTCTCCTACTCTTATTTTAATGGTTCAAACATCTCTACAAGATGTAAAATACACTGACACCAGTTCTAAAGTGTGTACACACCATTATTAAATACTAGAATACCTGTTATAATATGAAACATACATACAAATTTACGGAGCATGTGTTACCTATTATTCATAACATAAATATATACCTTAAGAGTCCATTCACACTGCCGCGACTTGTGAGGCAATTTGTGTGCCCTCAAGTCGCCCCAAGTCGCTTGACATAACAAAAGCAATGTTAATCAATGAGTGCCGTCTTAATTGGCACTACTGAAGTTGCCCCTGACTTCAGAAAAGGGTCCTGTACTACTTTGAGGCGACTTGTATCCAACTTGTCCCATAGACTTCAATGGGAGTCACCTCCTTATCTTATTTGAAGGGACTTGTGATCCGACTTTCCATTAAAATGGTCCTGAACCAGAAAAAAAGATTAGTAGTGCAGGGATGGGGCTCCGCTCCACCTGGGCGTTTTTGTTGCAGGCATTTATCGGGCCTTTTTTGGGTGTCTTTGGAGGCAGGCATGACTTTTTTTTGGATTTAGTGTCTGGGGGGGGGGGGGGGTCTAAAAAGTGTACCTGTGAAGTTTCAGCTCTGTAGCATGTCCAGAACCAGAAAAAAATATCATTTTTCTTAGAATTTTTAGTAGCACAGGGATGGGGCTCCGCTCCACCTGGGCGTTTTTGTTGCAGGCATTTATCGGGCATTTTTTGGGCGTCTTTGGAGGCAGGCATGACTTTTTTTGGATTTAGTGTCTGGGGGGGTCTAAAAAGTGTACCTGTGAAGTTTCAGCTCCGTAGCATGTCCAGAACCAGAAAAAAAGATAATTTTTCTTAGAATTTTTAGTAGCACACGGATGGGGCTCCACTCCACCTGGGCGTTTTTGTTGCAGGCATTTTTTGGGCATCTTTGGAGGCAGGCATGACTTTTTTTGGATTTAGTGTCTGAGGGGTCTAAAAAGTGTACCTGTGAAGTTTCAGCTCTGTAGCATGTCCAGAACATGTTCCAGAATCAATTCAATAATTTTTTCAATAATTGGCTCTCTATCAAAAACGACAATTTTTAAGAAGTTTTTTTTGTGTGATTGAGCATGACCCAGAACCATTATATTCTGATTGGCCAAATACAAAGTTGTACAAAGTCGTCTATCATACTTCGCGCAAAGTCGCGCTGAAGTCGCACTGAAAGTCGCGCTAACAAGTCGCCCCTTATGAGGCGACTTTCTGGTCGGGGCAGTGTGAATGGGGTCTTAACGTTCTGTTTAATTGCTCTATTTGTAACTGTAAACTATCCATATACGTGTCACAAAGTATTATTGTGTACTATTATCCTTGTTTATTTCAAAACATTTCAATAAAAATATTATTGCTTAAAAAATAAATAAATAAACCTAAAAAAAGTTTTGGACATGGCCCAAAGCATTTACTTACCAGACAGTACCCCAACTACCTCAACATTTGAACAGAAATGCATTTATGACCTGCATATGCTGGGTATGATCTTCCCCCTGTATGGGGCACTCACACATTGAACAGAGAGCTTGCCTTCCTCTTATACCTAAAAATGAAACCACGACCTGAATAAAGCCCTGGAGAATGCTTACCGATTCTATGCCAAGCCTTGCAGGCAACTGATGAAGCCAGCTCCATGGACCTGCTTGGATCACCATGAGCATCCTGGGTGTACATTCATGTGGGTCCAATGCACAGATCAGAACACAGACTGAATTTCAATCAAACTCTTGAACAAGAAAAAAATGTTTGTCTATAGGTACACATGTATTCAGCATTGGCAACCTCCATAGTCATGAAAATGATTTTACATTTGGTAACAACGTAAACAAATGAAACCTGATACAAATAAATCTGATTTTGACAGTGATCAGTCTCACATTACTATGGCCTTTGCAAATGTTCGCAGCTAAGACCCTGTGCACGGTTTTCTCTGTATAACACTGACACGTGTGCAAGGCATTGTTAAAGCACACAACATTGTTTACCTATTTATTTTTTTAACTTTATTGAATTTAAAAAAAAAATACCTTTATGCAACGCAGCTCTGCGGTGTGTTGATCAGCACTGCTCTATTCCTAATTGGGGGTTTCAGCTTCAATGTTGCATTTCTTATTAATTATAGAGTTTACACTATTTTATTTGAAAGTGTTTAATTTCATTGAAAGGGTAACTCCACTTTTGTGGGGGAAAAAATCAGCAAACAAAGAAAAAACAATATAGCGTATACAATTGCGACACAAGTAATATTGTAATTGAATGTTATTAAAAATGACCTTTCCTTTTCAGTCTGCAGCTGTTGTAATTTTCTGAAAATGCAATGCAATATGGCTTTCTTGATGCTGTTCTGTACACAGAATGTGTACTTACCACACCCCTGCTTGTGTGATTGGCTCACCAATTTTCCCAGAAGTTTGCCTAAGATACAAGTCACATTTGGGCATCCCCTGCAACAAAAATGTCATTTATGGTGAGATACTCCCAATAGGAACACGTCTAAAGAGATGCAGGCCCAGCAGCTTTCCTCAGTAGAGCTCTGCAGCTGCCACAGCTGATATATAATTATGAAACCACTCCCATTTTATCCACTTAGCACAGAGGCACAGAGGAACAAACAATGATTTCTTCAGAATAACAAAAGGTAGGAATCTGCAACAAAGTTTGTTAAAAACCCTGCAATGTACAGAGATCATCCAGAGGGGAATGTTTTTTCTCAACAAAAGTGGAGTTATGCTTTAATTTATTTTCCAGTGTTTACACAGTAAACAAAAAAGATGAAAGTCAAATAAGTTATTACTATATTTGAACTACCAATGTATATCAGGAGCTGACCTAAGACATACAGGGGTAGGAGTGGCCACACACATTACCAAAAATATCGAATTTCTACATATGTATTTGGTTGTTGGTATGAACCCATGTTAGAGCTAAGTTATTAAATAATTACAAATGATGATGGTAAGCAAGAGATTAAAATCATGTTTTGTATATATCTGTGCCATAGAATGTGCCATTTGTTTTTCTTTCATTCCTCTGTTGTATAGTCATCAACAGACATTACCTTTAATAAGAATCAATCACTTCCCACTATTGAAATGGTCAAATTTTAAAACAAAAAAAAAACATGGCACAAAGGGTTCAGCACAATAAATCTTTTCTGTTGCTATCTGTGAATGTCACAGGTGATGATGATTAATACAAATAATCTCCCACATCTGTCAAGAGATAAGAGCAAAGAAACAGTGTACGCCGTGAATCTGTCTTTCCCATTAAGCAAGCCTTCCGTTGTCAAGTTCTCCTGAGCTAAAATGTAAAGCGAACAGCCTCATTTTTATCCAGCGCAGCATGTCAAGGGCATTTCAGTATATAATTAGCAAGCTGAAACAATTATCATTACGAAAGGGGTCAGCAAACAACTGGGTACAGAAGTACAGAAAGATCTGTTAATCTAATTTCAAGGTATATCAACCATGTGTTGTCTGTTTTGATGTTAATTGTGTTTGTCTAGTGAAAATGTATTAGATGAAAGGAACTTTCTTGTTGAAGACCACTATAATCAAAATAATGAAAACACCACAGGTTGTTGAAAACGAGAAGGCCAAATCTAGCAGTGTCAGTGCTGCTAATCTATAGTTTGCAGATGGGACACGGTTAATTTTAAATATTGCTACGGTTACTTTTTCAATTATTTAAAATTAAAACTGTGTACTGAAATAGCAATAACATAGCATTTAGCATATGATGGTTGCTTAGCCTATTCTCTCGTTGCCACTGGGGTGTCAAGTTGTTTTACAAATTCACACCTATTACATGACAAAGGATTCCAAGGGCACTGGGGGTTAGCTAAGAAGACAGCACGGCAGATGTTCATTTGTCACATTAAACCTCAGAATAAGCAAATTCACCAGAGGAGATTCACTTCACTTGTGTATGCAATTTTTTGTTTGACCTATTGAGCTCTGAAAAGTACAAGAGTTTTTCCATTGGGGAGGGGGGTGAAGTATACAGAAAAACATGAGAAAACATGCCTGGAGCTCCAGCAATTGGAACAAAAGCAAAATGCAAAGTATTACTATGCAATTATTCCTATTTACCTAGAGAAAGAAAACATTTTTTAAAGTTTTTTTTTTTTTTTTAGTCCATAATAAATAAAGAAAAATGTGCAAAACATTTTAGGTACACACAGAGTAATGTAGTTGCTCGAGGAAGGGGATGGTTGTAGGCCACAGGGAGGTACAGGCATTCAGGACATTCAGAAGAGCCAGATGCTGAAAAGTCTAGTAGTACATCTAGCTTATCTAGGGCTCACTTACACAGGTGTTGCATTCTGAGGCTAGGCTCATGTCTGTGTGAGTGGTTCCCGCTGCGGGTCAGCACCTTTTTACAGCCACAACCACCCACACAGAAAAAAACGCTGAACGCCTGTGGGTACCAATAATCCTAATGGTGGACCACACACATTGTAAATCTCACCCACACTGGGAACCGCACTGCACTTGCAGTTCCGTGCGGGTTCCGAATTCTGAAATATTGCATGGACTTTTTCCAAAGGTTTCAGGAGGCATGGCAGCCCATTCAAATGAATGGCCTGTTGTGCACATGCAAAACACGGCTCACAGAGCCTCATAGGTGTGAACCTAGGGTGAAGAATGGTCCGCACTGGATCGCTTTCCAGGAGGCATTTTTTGTCTCCTAACTCCCAATGCATGCCATTATACCACAACCATGCAGGGGAGGTTTTGATTTGGCCCCATTCATTTTAGGCAGTACCACCCACCAACTGCAACGAGGGTTCATTTTTGTAGAGGCACAATTTAGATCTGTATTTAATTAAATGTTGTCAGTGTCAGTGAAATGTCTCTTTAAAATATAACTAAAAGCAAAATCTTTATTTTAGTTTTGGACAGGGTGGAGAGGGATTTGAACACATGTCAGGTTTTTATCTCTGTCTGTGCCCCCATTTAAGGTGATTCTCCCTCTCTATTTGTCATTTTTACCATTATCATAAAAAAGTGAAAGTATAGGAAAAGTGAAACTTTGGGTTGACACCAGCATGGTAATGGGGGGAAATTCCAATGGGGACACTAATTCTGGCAATTTACGTGACAAAGAGGGATTCCCTCATTTTGGAGGGATTTCCTCTACATTCCTGTTTTGTCTATGAAACAGGAAGTAAAGGAAAATCTCCCCAAAGTTATAACAGGGGTTATAATTCTCCTTATTCTAGCCAATATACAAAATGTGTTTTGCCTTTAGTTCTACTGTAAGTTCACCCAAAAGGGATATTTTAGTTATTGGTAAAGCCTGGTGGGTTAAATTAGCCTCTGGTTTTTATATGTTATGGATGTTTCCACATGTTTTCCATGAAATCCCAAACTTAGTTGCTGTGCATGTGTTTTGTATGTTCCTTATAATTTAAAATAAATGAGGAAAAGAAGCAATGCCACCCTACAGTTTCCAATATTGTGTGCAGACCTGGAACTTGAGCCCAAAAAAATCTATTAAATAGGTAATAAACTGTTGTGTAATTGAGCTTTCTAGTATGTGGCAAAAACTGAACTATCATGTGCACTGACCATAATCAGGGCTTTTTTTCCCAGTGGGAATGTGATGGAACGCAGTTCTGCCACCTCCAGCACTAAATGTATATACTGGCAAGGGGTACAGGGTCTATTGATGATAGCTTCTGTTGATGGAGGGGATCTATTTTTTCAGTAGAGGAGGTGTCTATTGTTGCTGGTGGGGGAATCTCCTGTTGCTAAGGGTGGGACTTATATTGCTGGGGGTCAGTTTTTTTTTTTTTTTTTTGCTGGGAGGGATCTAGTGATGTTGATTGCAGTAAAATCTGCTGTTGCTGCTGAGGGTTTATTGTTGCTGGGGGAGGGGGTATTTTGTTTTGGGTGGTTCATTGTTGCTGTAGGGATCTATTGTTGCTGGCTGCATGAGGTTTATTTTACTGCTTTACTTTTTATCATTAACAAATTCCATCCAAATTACTTAGTACCACAATTGTTACTTGGTTCTGTATTCTCTAAAAGGGGCAGTACTGGGAGATGAATTGGGGGTGGAACCAAAGAATGGTGCAGGAGGTGGGTAGGGGGTGGAGACAAGAGATGACTCGGAACTCGGAGTTCCAACACCCATTGTCTGAGAAGAAAAGCCCTGACCATAATAAATGAGATGTCTTCATTGCAGTTCCTCTCCAGCAACACACATGGTGGAACAGGAGCAAATGTGAGTGACGTGCAATAAATCAACTAGTTGTTCTAAGAATTAGAGACTTTAACCACTTGCCGACCGCCGCACGACTATCTACGTTGGCGGTCAGCCCCTCACAGGCAAACTAACGTAGGGCTACGTTGCTTGCTTGTGAGGGTCTAGGGAGAGAGCGCGCGCCCCCGAAGGCGCGCTCCCGCTCCCGCGTGGTCACGGACCCCCCCCGCGCGTGTGACCAGCGGACCCGATGTCCGCCGGTCACTCGGCGATCGGCGGGGGAGAGGGAGAATGTCAGGCAGCTTGTGTAAACAAGCTGCCTGTCATTCTCCTCGCTGCAAAGACACTGATCACATGGATCTACTATGTAGATCCGTTGATCAGTGTCCTTACAGCTGAAGCCCCAGCCAATCACAGTAGAAAGCACGCCCCTAGGGATACACACAGCCCCTCCCTCCCAAATAAAGTTAACCCCTTCACTACCAGTGTATTTTTACAGTAACAGTGCATATATATAGCACTGATTACTGTAGAAATGTCACTGGTAACCCCAAAAGTGTCAAAAATGTCAGTCAAGGGTCCGATCTGTCCGCCGCAATGTCGCAGTACCGCAAAAAAAATCGCAGATCGCCGCCATTACGCGTTAAAAAAAAAAACAACAAAAATGACAAAAATCTTTCCCTTTGTTAGTAAACGCGATAACTTTTGCGCAAACCAATCAAAATACGCTTTTTGCGATTTTTTTACCAAACATAGGTAGCATAAAACAAATTGGCCGAAAATTGTAAAAAATTTTGATTTTTACATTTTTTTGGGGGGGAATTTCATATAAAAAAATGTGAAAAATATTGCTATTTTTGCAAAATTGACGCTCTTTTTTTGTTTATAGCGCGTGATCAAAAAATCGTACAGGTGATCAAATACCACCAAAAGAAAGCTCTGTTTGTGGGAAAAAAAGGACGCCAAATTTGTTTAGGTACAGTGTCGCACGACCGCGCAATTGTCCGTTAAAGTCACGCAGTGCCGAATCGCAAAATACCCCCTGGTCGGAATGGGGGTAAAATCTTCCAGGGCTTAAGTGGTTAAAAATCTAAAGTATAAATGCTCACACAAGTAACAATACAGTATGTAAAGCTCAGTGGAACTGACTGCTTTCAGCTTAATTAAATAGAAGCAGCCTTGACATTCTGCACCTAAATACTGTACTTTAAGAGCAGGTCACTTTTACATGGAGCATATAAGCATCTCTAAGCCCCTACCTGAACAGAATGAAGCAAAGAAAAGCTTTGTACTCTGGCTGCATTTCCCACTTTATGAAGGACATATTCAGTTTAAGTGAAATCATAATAATATTGCATAGTTTCTAATCATTTTTAAAGTTTATAAGCATTTAACTCTTCCACTGACATTTTTACATTTTGTGCACACATGTTTAAAAAATCATTTTAGGCCTGAAGATAACTTAAAACCCTCAAACAATATATATTCTGAAACAGAGACCATGGAGAATAAAATAGAGGTACCCAACTTGTAAAGCCTCAAAATTGTGTGTGCCTGTAAAACTTCAGTATCCTATATTTTTCATAGGCAATGCCTTAAACCTATAATATAAATAAGTTGCGCTAAAAAAGTTGAAACATATAATATGAATTATATCAAAATATGAAAAATGAATAATTAAATTGTGATAGTCCGAAAAGTGTCCGCGTAACAGTCCAAAAGTTGGAAACGTAATATGGGGTAACCGTGCAGGTACCGCTTACCGGAAACAAGTAAGTTTGTGCCAAAGGGTGACAACAATTCCAGATGTACACAGGAACTTGGACGCGATGGACCTCACGGTTCCTACGCCGATCACCTCAGTGTGTTGGTTATATGTGAAATATAAAAATACAAAGCGCCATAGCGTAAAACCAAAATAACCAATATAAAGGTAGCACTCAGATTGATTAGGGAAACACCAAAATTCCAAGTGGTAAAAATGGTCAAATAATCTGATATATAGACGTGAGGATAGATGGAAACTCAACCACCAAGTCAAACTCAATGGGTACTCCTTACCAGAAATAAGGAAAAAAGCAGCCAAAGTTGAAAAGTCAGACACCTCCACCAATAGGAATGCAGCTTACCAGAGTGACGGATATAAAGGACATGTAAATTCTGCAAGGGGTCCCGACCATGCAAAACCACAGTGATCAACACCAATTCAAAATGCCCTTAACAACTCCAGGTAAAGATGGGCAGAGATGATATTAAACTAAATGTAGGATCAATGTCCAAATCTTCTATGGCCTCCACTGGGGACTCAGAAGAGGACGCCATAGCATAAAATCCCACAAGTAATTTATTAAATAAAAGAGAGACACTTACAAACAAAGGAGTAAAAGATGCCTCAAACCTCCCTACAGGTCACCAGTTTAGAGAAAACCATAAACAATAGATCTAAATGATTACTCTCACTCTGCCCAGCATGGCAAAATCTAACATGTTTAGCACAATCAACATTTTTGTACATACAGTAAGAGCCCCTAGACTTGTGTCTTTATGTTCATACGTACATAACTTTTTAAACTTTCTTTTTTTACCAAATTCCTCTATGTGATGCCGTTTTGTTGAGACAGGTTCCCATTAATGAGACATCAGGGGTTCTTTTAAACCCCTGTTGCCTCATTTGCCTTCCTTTGAAGCTAATGTAGTGTAGATTACCACTTTCAGCCAGGAAAATGACAGAAACACCTGATGTAATGCACATCCTTTTGTGGTTCTTACTAGGCAGGGGAGATCAGTGAATGGATGTTAATTTGTCTCTCTCCTTTCTATCCAGTGGCAGCCGCCATGCTCATTCAAGGTCTGCAGGTCAGACAGCAGAGCCTGAGAGACATGGCAGGGGGCTAAAGCAGGGAGCCACACTACGAGGGGTGTTTGGAAGTGATAACTTTCTCCTAACAACTGACAAATTTACAGACATTAAACCAGCATGCTAAGCAGTCATTGGAAGACATGGAAAAACCAGAATGCTAGACTATTTGTTGCCTAAAAGTATGAATTTGCAATAATACCTCATATTGTGGTATTATTCCCCACAGACAAAGTCGCCTATCATTTAAGTCTCTTCAAAGTAGTGCACAAGTCTCTTCCAAGTCTCTAAACAAGTCTTATCAAAGTCACGCTAAAAAGTCGCTCCTTCATGGGGCGACTTTCTGGTCACGGTAGTGTGAACCGGCTCTAACAGTGAAGTATGGTAGAGGGAAGTTCATAATATGGGCTTGCTTCACTCCCTCAGTGTCTGGACCACTTGTCATCATCAAGGGGAAAATTCCAAAGGTTTCCAAAATATCCTTCAGGATGATGTCAGGGTGGCTGTCCGCTAGCTGAAGCTTTATAGAAGTTGGGTGATGCATCAGGACAATGACCCTAAGCACTGAAGTAAATTCACGACTGACCTCAGAAAAAGAAAATGTGCCTTTTTGGAGTAGCCCAGTCAGAGCCCAAACCTTAACCCCATAGAGATGGTGTGGAACTGCAACACTGCATCTGTATACCGCTTCATCCTGTACAAAACTACAAAACCAGTTGTTTTTCCTGGCCTCCTGTCTATCTATCTATCTATCTATCTATCTATCTATCTATCTATCTATCTATCTATCTATCTATCTATCTATCTATCTATCTATCTATCTATCTATCTATCTATCTATCTATCTATCTATCTATCTATCTATCTATCTATCTATCTATCTATCTATCTATCTATATTATATATATTAGTGATCGACCGATATATATTGTTTTTTTACAGCCAATATCTGACGATATTTTCGGGCATTAAAATGTATTTATTTTTTTTAATGTCTACAGGTTCTGTGGTGAAGGGATCTGGGGGTCTAAAAGACCCCAAACCCCTCCGCTGCACTTAAAAGCATTCAAAACGCCAAGTTTGGCTGTTTTGAATGCTGTAAGTTTTTGAATTCGGCGCTGCCAGTACCCGGAAGTGATCTCATGTCATGACATCACTTCCGGGTACCCGGCGGCGCCGAATTCAAAGAAATGGAGTACTGGGTCAGACGGGGGTGAAGGTAGGATTCCCGGGTCTCCCGATGGGACGGGAGACCCGGGCGAGCCGCGGAAGGCGGCGGAAGGAGGGGATGTCCCCTCCCGCTCCTTGGAATGACAGACGAGCGGCTTCTCAGCCGCATCGGTTGTAATTAAAAGACAGCTGACCGTCGGCTACGGACAACGGTACCGGGGTGATGCCTCTAGCTGCAGGCATCACTCCGGTACAAGCACATTCCCTGAAATATCGGCAATATCGGTAAATGAAAAGCCGATTCCGATATATCGGGGAAAGTGCATATCGGCTCTCGATATATCGGCTTTGCCGATAATCGGTCGATCTCTAATATATATATATATATATGTATGTATGTATATATGTGCGTGTGTGTGTAAATGTATTTATTTGTTTATTTATTTTATTATGTTTTTATTTATTTTGCGCTTTTTACCTGTTATGTAGTGTAAAATAATGAAATATAGAAGCAACTAAAATGATGGTCCTTTTGGTGCTATTTTACTTTTAGGAAGCAACATGTCATTTATCATTTCCTTGTTTTGTGCAGATTATATGATTTTCACATTTAGAAAACCTAAAAAGCAATGCCAAAATTCCAAAACGAACTGTTGTTGGGACTTTATGTCAGTGTGCAATGTGTTCTAGCTGCCTCTCCTGAATCAATCCATCAAAATTGAGTGACTACATCTCATTGCTGGCGGTAGGAATAGCAGGAGAAAAGTACTGAACATGACAGCAAAAATGGGGAAGATAGAAGGGCTTAGACACACATTTATCTGTAACTTCTAAAAATAAGTAACTATAGCTCTAGTATTAACTTCTAAAGCTGAATTCTAGGCAAGTAAAAACGAGGACATACTTATATGAGAGCTGTTTTACCTGCCAAATGTTTTGTATGTTTGTCCTTTTAGTTTTGATATTTACATCTCTACCACACAACACAACCCTGACTGGCAGGGCAGGAGACCCGATTTTTCTGTGCTACAGTTCAGTAACATTTACAGCCCCCACCCCCAATCTGATGTTAGGCAATGAAAGAAAAAGCAGCAGACTGATGAGTTAATCTCTCTGTTCGTCTTGCCTCTCCTCTCAGCTTGCTCCTGATTGGCTCATTGTTCTGCTTTTTTCCTACTTCAGTCTCAGCACTGCTGTACAGGACCTGAAAGAGATTGATACTAAGTAAAGTCCTGGTATTTTTCTGAAGTTCATTTTTAACCACTTGCCAACCGCCGCAAGTACATTTACTGCGGCGGTCAGCCCCTCCTGGGCAAAGTGACGTAGTACTACGTCACTCGCCCAGGAGCCTGTAGGGGGTGAGCGCACGCCGCCGGGGGCGAGTGCGTGCCGCCAGAGGCGCGCTCCTGGCCCTGCTCGTTCACTGAGGTCCCTGCGCGAGTGACCAGTGGCTCCGATGTCCGCCGGCCACTCGCAAGCTCCCACTGGAGAGGGAGAAAGGCAGGCGGCTAATGTAAACAAAGCCGCCTGTCATTCTCCCTGGTGTAACAGCAGAGATCATACGATCCTGCTATGTAGGATCGCATGTCTCTGTGGTTACATCAAAAGCCACGCCCCTCTACAGTTAGAAGCACGCCCCTAGGGACACACTTAACCCCTTGATCTCTAATAAAGTTAACCCCTTCCCTGCCAGTGTCATTTTTACAGTAATAGTGAATATGTATAGCACTGATTACTGTAGTAATGTCACTGGTACTCCCAAAAGTGTCAAAAATGTTAGTCAGGGGTCCAATCTGTCCGCCGCAATGTCGCAGTCCCGCAAAAAAAATTGCAGATCGCCGCCATTACTAGTTGAAAAAAAAAACAATAAAAATGACATAAATCTTTCCCTTAGTTAGTAAACGCAATAACTTTTGCGCAAACCAATCAAAATACACCCATTGTGATTTTTTTTACCAAAAATATGTAGCAGAAAACAAATTGGCCTAAAATGTTAAAAAATTTTGATTTTTACATTTTTTTGGGGGAATTTCATATAAAAAAATGTGAAAAATATTGTTATTTTTTCAAAATTGACGTTCTTTTTTTGTTTATAGCGCAAAAAGTAAAAATTGCACAGGTGATCAAATACCACCAAAAGAAAGCTCTGTTTGTGGGAAAAAAAGGACGTCAATTTAATTTGGGTACAGTGTCGCACGACCGTGCAATTGTCCGTTAAAATCACGCAGTGCCGAATCGCAAAATAGGGCCTGGTCTTTGAGCAGCCAAATCCTCCGGGGCTTAAGTGGTTAACATCTAATCTAGAGTCTCTTTTACACCATTGTATGATGCATCATTGTTATGATGTTTTTAAACTGCTTATAAAGCATTCACAAAATTAAAAGCCGCTTCACACTATGGCGATCCGACTTAGGGGGCGACCTGTGAAGTCGCGTGCAGCACGACTTCGGCACGACTTGCACGGAGTTCATAAAATGAATGTCTATGCAAGTCACTCTGAGGTCGCCCCAAAGTAGTACAGGAACCTTTTTCTAAGTCGGAGCGACTTGTGTCGCTCCTATTAGAACCGTTCCTGTATTACACAACGGACCGCAACGGACCGCGACTTGTCAGGCTGGCAAGTCGCCTGACAAGTCGTACTAGTGTGAACCGGCACTTAAGGCCTCATGCACACTGGACGTTTTTGGAGCTGCTGTTAGCAGCGTCAGATGTTTTTTTTTTTGCAGCTGCAGAACGCCCATCCATGTTATTCTATGGCCTCATGCACACATAGAGCTTTTAGGAGCTCGTTTTTATGACGCCCTGTGTGCATGGAGCCTAAAGTTCAGGTTAGCAATTCCTTAGCCAATGCTTATTTTTACTAAAATTCAGTCACATTTTGTTTACTTTGTTGTACATTCTATAGAAAATTAAAGTTCTAGTTTTCTTTTTTTTTTTCATCTTTTTTCTTCTTCATCATAATCATCTGTATATCTATATATAAGTATAGTATATCTATATCAGTTGTAGCCATTGTAGCCCCTTTAGGCCAGCATCTCTCCAACACAGTAAGGCCCTTTCTGTCCAGCTCTGCGATTCATTGAAATTGCATTATGTTACATAGAAGTTATCCTTTGTGCTGATTTATTTTTTGTTGTTTTTTTATTAATATTATTTTGGTTGCACATAATATCCTGAATACTTTTTTCACCAATACTAGTTCCACTGAGAACCAGTAGGACCTCAGTAAAAGTGGAACTTCATGCAAACTTTTTAAACATATTAAGTAAGGAAGATTTAGATTCTCAGTCAAGTCCTTATTTGATATAATAAAATGTTTACCTGGTCTGGTGAACCCACATTGTGTGAGCTGAAGCTGTAAAGCCTGGTTGGCAGTACATGCATTTCATTGTTGAGGTCCATACAGGAAATGAAGGGGTAAACATGGCACCTATGTGAGGCATCTACTCAGCCAGTGTGCCCAAACTACATCCTGCTGCCCCAGTGGGTTCTGACTGGGACATCTGGGACTCATTTCCATTCTTCATCAGACATGAACCAGCCTTTACCCCTAGCTTCCATGGGTCAATCTGGAATTTTTTTACATATTCTCCTCCAAATGCACAATCCTCTCTGACTCTTTCTGAGGGCCACCCTTACATCCCATTGGAGGACCATTTCCAACAATCAGGGAACAAAATCTTTGTTTCCATATTATAGTGACGGAAGTAGACATTAACCCCTCCTATGACTTCTTCCATGTTCCTGAATACATGTTTTCCCTTCCTGCAGTGTGGTCCCCATGTATTCCTAAGCTCCTTGTTCTCTTCCCTCTCTTGAGTGTACCTTCTATACATACAATTTGTTCTAGTAGTTCCACTCACCTCTGGACTACATTCTCTAAAAATTCCTATTTTTCCCATATAATTTCAAGCTCTAAGCTCCTGTTTCCCTCCCATGGAGTATATTCTCCATATATTGTGTATTGTATAACGTTCTACATATAATGTTATGCTCCTGTGTACCCTCTCTGGAATCTGGAATATATTCTTCATATAGTGTTATCCTCATCTTTCCTCTCTTCAGAGTGCATTCCCTATATATTGTTATGCTTCTCTTTTCCCTCTCTGAAGTAAATTCTCCAAATACTGCTTTGCTCCTCTTTTCCCTCTCTGGTGCAATTTCTTCATATATTGCTATGCTCCTGTTTCACCTCTCTGGATTGCATTCTCCACAAGTTTCTATGCTTCAGTTTCCCCCCTCTATGGAATTAATTCTCCATACATTCCTATGCTCCTGTTTTATCACTCCACTCTGGAGTACATTCTCCATATAATTCTATGCTCCTGTTTTCCCATTCCTCTCCGGAATTTATTCTCCATAAATTGCTTGTTTCGCCCTTTGGGGAGTACATTCCCCATTTTATTATACTCCTGTTTTCCCCATCCTCTGTGGAATATATTTTTTAATATAATACTAAGCTTATGTTACCCTTTCTGGATTACATTCCCATTATATTAAATTGTCCCACCACCACACCATTCTCTAAAAAAATGGAGTCATGGTAAAAGCATGGCAAGCACATGGTACACACACATCGCAAATACATGAGAAATGCATCTAAAACTAAGTTCAAATTCCAGTGCACATCATTTCTAACTCATCTATACAACTGCTGTTGATAGTAAAATGAGAATATGTTGGCGATATTTACCTTTCCTTTAAATGAGAGAATATGGAAAAGAAACAGCATTAAGGAATGTTTTAGAATTACACAAAATGCAAAATAATGCACCAAACACAAATAGGCTACATTTAATGCTACTTAAAGGCTCCTTTGGGATTATTTTTTTGCCATTACTGTCTACTCTATAAAGGTTAATGGGAATTTAAAAACATCCATTTTAATCAACTTAGTGAAAAATAGTACAAAACATAACTGGTTTCATTTCGCAGAACAAAATTAGGCAAGTACATTATGTTTTCATTCTGAATTTGATTAAAATTAACAAGCATAGAACATAGACAAGTTAAATTATTCCTATTTTTCTAAAACATAAATAAATCAGTAGGATTTCTTAATCTATCCTCAATATGTAGTGGAAATATTAATTTGATATAAATTAGCTATTTAGCCTGTCCTCTCTTTGCCCTTAAACCACTTGCTTTAGTCTTGTTCTAATGAGTATTATATCCTGTTGTTTTTAGTAAGGGAAGTACTTAGTCATTTTAAACAAATGTTAAATATATTTAACTACTAAGCACAAATGTTATAAAGAATTATAGATAATATTTATAATTTAGGGGATTTTTAGCAGAAGTACAATACTGCCTATGCCAGAATCATCTACCCAACTTTTTACATCCATGATGGCCACCTTGCTTTCCTTGGAGAATACATTTGGCTCAGTTTCTATTTTAGTGGGAACACTGTCTTTTTTTCTTTCTATCATTAATATGATTTATGTTTTGTTTTTTTTTAGTAAATAGGCAGTCATTTCTGAGACTATGTATATGTGTAGCAGATAAATACCTTCTTTAGTATTGTCTTATTTTTTTAGAAGTCACAGAGACTACTTGAGCTCTTTGTGAAGAGAGGGGTGACATATACAAAAGGTATTTGTAAATCTTATTGGGGGTTTTTTTGGTGCCTCAAGCCAAGTAAAGAGTGGGACTTTATGGGCAGGTAGATGCAAGTATTGATGTGTAGGTATACAATATATATAATGAATAGATATATACAAAGAATAATCAAAAATATATGGTTCCACAAAAGGATGAAGAAGTCAAAAACAATAATTTATTTACAAAAATAATTTTCCAAGTATATTGGATAACATAATGGTGAGTATAGTGCTTGGGGTAAGGAGCCCAAGTGTGAGAAGGTAGAAAGAAGGGTTGATTCCAAGGAATCAGTGACAATAGTGCAAAAGGTGACAAGTTTTGGGATTTTTTGGGCTGTATTGCAGTAGATGTTAAAAGGACTAGATGTCCTCCCAAAAAAGGTCCCAGTTTGCTGACGCGTTTCGGCTCACAGGCCTTTTTCAAAGCTTAAGTGTCACTCAGAGTTTGTTCTGTGAAAAACAAAGTTGTATTTCAGTTTATTTTGGGGCCTTATTTTAGCCATAGGTAAAATACAAAAAATGAGTAGAAGATTATTTCCACATACATAAATGGTGCTGGCGGCTGGTGCGTCAGGGTCCCCTATCCTTATTATGGTCACAGCGGGATCAAGTTCTGCGCAAAGACCTGGGATAGGTGTGGATGGAGAAACAGGGTAATCATTGGATACTGTGTGTCCAAATATATCTTTGAAGTATATTTTTTATGTATTTAAGGTTTATTATTTTATAAGGTTTATTATAAAGGTTTTTGACCACTTACAGTTGCGGAGGTTAGTACGTGCTTCCTCAATGGGGGGGGGGGGGGGTTTTGGTTATTCCTCCCTCTGACCGTGCCAATTGCCTGGTCTACAATATATAGTAATAAGGTGGTCTGTTACATGGCTTTCATTGAATTTCCCAGTTAAGTGAAAAAGTGCTTGCAACAGTATACATGGTGACTTGTAGTTGAATTTTTATTAATGAATAGGGGTTCCCCTATGTAACTTACATTTGCATGGTCTTTAGTAAGGCAGAGTTGTTCATCCGGTCAGCGCAGGTAATGTCCGTCTCCTTCCTCCTGTTAAGGAGAAGTGAGAGCTGACTGTTGATCCCCGGCCTTTTAAGGCGTCCGCACATGCGCAGCAGGTTCTGCATGTGGGACGGCTTAGACTCCGAGCGTGACGTGGCGTGATATATATTGTATACCTACACATCAATACTTGCATCTACCTGCCCATAAAGTCCCACTCTTTACTTGGCTTGAGGCACCAAAAAAACCCCCAATATACTTTAGGGACGGTGGCAACACCTACTCACCTTGTGCACAAAATAACTCCCCCCTTCAGGTATTTGTAAATCTTTTGTTAACATATTTCTTTAGCTATGTTTGATAACTGTACATAAAATAGTTGTTAAATATATTTTTCAAAGGTACAACTTTTGTTAGTTGGTCAGTCATTTTCAAATATAATACTAATAATAATATATGGTATATGTGCCATTGAGCTGCCCTAAGTACAAAAAATAGAAATACAGAAAGGACAGTGCTGTATCTTGGCCTAGGCCAACAAGGCCCAGGCCTAGGGCGGCACTTTGCAGGGGGCAGCATAAAAGCTGCACCCCGCACAAAAAAAAACATGCTAATAAGTGTGGCGCTGCAGCCTAATGCTCCGCCTACCATTCTCTGCCACCAGGTATGGCAGGCACCCTGTCAATAATATAATTTCATTTCTTTAAACATCCTTGTCCTTGAGCAAGCATATTGAATTGCATCATATACAATTAAGACTTTTAATTGTATATGATGGCAATAATATTTTGGACCTGCTTATCTCATATGTGCCATCGCAATATGTCACTGGATTAGTAAGATTACTCCAATCTTATAAGATATTTGGACTTGTGTTTGCTGCCACTGATTATTTCACTTATTTGTATAATGACTATGGACGTCCTATTATACAAATAAGTGAAATATTCCTATAATTACAATCAGTGGCAGCAAACACAAGTCCGAATATCTTAGGCTGCACTAATGGGCACTGATAGGCTGCACTGGTGGCCACTGATGGGGCTGTACTGATGGCCACTAATGAGGCTACACTGATATGCTGCACTGATGGGCAGTAATGAGGCGGCAATGATAAGGCTGCACTGATGGGTACTGGAGAGGCTACGTTGATAGGCACGGATACACTGTGGTTGTGGTCTGTGGTTTACAGATGACAGAACGGGTCAGAAACAGGAAGGGGTGTGGTCTTTACAAGAAGGGGTGGGTCACATTTAAATTAGGGAGTGCACAAGTTTAGTCAGGCCTAGGGCAGCACAAAACCTAAATACACCACTGAGAAAGCAGCACCAGACCAAAATCAGATAAGAGTCCGAAATCATTTTAATTGTTCGTAAAAAAAAAAAAGTCATATCACCTGGGAAAGCGATTCTATATTTCTTAGCAGAATGGTGAAAAAGGTGATTCTATATTTCCTATAGTAAATGTAAACTCAATAACTAATATCACATGTAATCTTTTACAGCTTAATGTTATTGCAGAAGTATTATTCTAAAAGATAAAAGGGAAATTGTTAATGAAACACAGTGCTTTAACAGCCTAAATGTCATCCAGTTTAAGAAGACACAACCAATGAAAACAACATGTAGACACCAAAATATACAATAGCATGCAAAACCTAACCTTTCCTGAACAGCTGAACTTGGCTTTGCTCCCCTCTGTTACCCTAGCCACCCTATTGGTTCTTCAATGTGATAGGCAGCCTTTAAGACAAAAATGGGGGATTGTTAAGGTGGAGAGGATGGGAACAAGCTTATCTTCTACAGGAAAAGCTGAATATGCATGTAAGTTTTTGTGCCTATATCCCCACATTTACTAATGACTTTGACACGTGGTTGTCACTAAAGGTTATGAATGCATTTTTTTAATCAATTGCTCAGTTTGAATTGTCCACATTTCTTTGATTTTCTGGTGCTGCAGCGATTAATACAAGTGACTCCGTCTGTCACTGACACTCGTCAAATGTGAAAAGTGAAAAGCCCTCTATGAATGGAGAACAGGTCCATGTACGAAAAATGTGCCTCCTCCATTCACAGGGTGCTTTTTATTGTAGGAAATGATGGTACAGTTTCTAAGAGTGGGGTAGGGGGGTAGAAAGGGCAGGCATAGTCTGCACTTTTGACGAATGCCTGTCACAGGTAGAGCCACTGGTATTAACCCCTGCAGCACCAGAAAATCACAGCTGCAGGGATATTCAGGGGGCAGAGAAAAGAAGATTTCAGAGAGTAGAGCAGCCACCAGCACATGAAAGTACTGTCCTTGGTGCTGAGTAAAAAAAAAAAAAAAAATCACTAAATGTCAGCTTTAAATTAAAAACGGAAATGCATTTTACATAAAACACATTTTTTTATTAAAACCCTCTGTCCAATGACTAGCCCTCTAATTTCAGGCAAAGTTTAGTATAGCGTGCATCAAAATATGCCTGTTATGAATATTTTATGTACTTCTGTATTATGTGCCTGTACTAGAGGGAGTAGTAAAAAACTAATACCAATGGAGCCTAATTAACAGAAGCTCATGGAGGTAACTTTGATCCCTCCAAAGAAACACTGGGACTTCCATGCAACATATTTAAGCAAGGTTGCCCTTTCTTGTTCTGAGATTTCCATATTCTATTCTATTCAAGGTGAACACAAGAGAAAGTTAATGGAGAATATAATAAACAATAATTCTTTTAGAAAGTCTGCATTGTAATGCTCCAGCTGGGAGTTAAGTGTGTGGCTGTGTGTGGTTTCTGGTTCATAGTGGGTGGTAATCTTATAAAATAAATTAATCTTTCATTTTATTACCTTGTAGAGTTTGTGCAAGTCACTCAGCCCCATATGTGCAAGAACAAAACAACTTTCATAAATTCCTTATGGCATGGACAAAGTTGCTAAATAATGCATGCAAATGAATATTTGTTATTTTGTTTTCCATAATATATAAAATAAATATACGTACATGCCTTAAACCAGAGGATTCAGAAGGAAAACCATCTAAACTAGCTAAACAACATAAAAATGCACTTTCAGAAAAAAACCTTACTGTGTAAATAACACTTCCTTTTGTTAAATGTTACCATGCATTAAAAGTAAAGCCTTGTCACAAATTCAAACAAAGAATATTATGAAAAAAATGTGATATCAGAGGTTCTAATCAGTGAAAACCGTGCATGTCAAAAAAATCTGCAATTCCATTTAGTGCAAAACTACATGCCAGAACAATCATTAGATGCAGAGAGATGGGCAGATGAAGCTTTTGAACATCCAAACCTTTCTTGTAAAAATTGTGCTTGACCTGATCTCATTTGACTCTTCTGTCTGGTCAAAAAGCAGGTCCCCCCTTCTTTCCGCTGTGGCTCTTCCTGCTGATCCTACCCTCACAGCAGGACCTGGTAGTGACCCTGAGGTGGTCAGGTGGAGTACAACGGCAAGCAGAGGACATACTATTCTGCATACCCTGCAGTGTGGAATAGGATAGGTGTTGGAAGCTCTCCTATTGAGCAAAGTTTTAGCAAACAGACCGCTGGGCAGACAAGCATTATGGGAACTTCCAATTTATTTTTGGCAGCCTCCTCATAGGATCACTTTAACAGGTACAGCATAGCAAAGCATTGATTTGGACTTGCCTTTATCTCTTTGCATGGCATAACCATGCATTTTGCCTTCCAAGGTCTTACCTCCAATGAGTTTTCCATGGATCATATAATGCTCTGGGTCAACTAGCATGGAATTGACTGATTTACTAAAGGAGTTACAAATAAAAAAATTATGTTAAATTATGTTAATATTGAGTGTACTTATCCAGTCATGTTCAGATTGAATAGATAAACATGAATTCCCTTTTTACATGTTTTATTTATAAAATAAAGATTAGGTCCTTTGATATTCCCTTAAAGCCGAGTACACACAATCAGAAAATTGAACGAAAAATACCGCTTTCGAAGCGATTGTATGATAATCTGATTGATAGCACATAGCTTTCGAGAGCCAATCATGACAGTTCCTCCAAAATTATCCGAAGGGACAAACACATAAATGTTTCTTGTACGATACCAGATCATACAATTATAATTTAATCAGTATAGTATTCATTTGAAAATACAAATACAATACAATACATCACTTCTGAAGTTGTATTCTGTCGTATGAGAATTTTCATAACCTTAGTCTTCATTTTCGATATGAGTTTAGCATGCAAAAAATAAAATGGATGATATTCTCCATCGTGTGTATGAGGCTTTAAGATCACAAGACATGACACTACATTTCTTGCAAGAACAACAGGTAATTTCTATACTTGTTCTTAGCATGCAAAGTGGAAACATATGCAACTATTATATCTAAGGCCACAGTAGGGTTGATTTACTAAAACTGGCGAGTGCAAAATCTGGTGCAGCTCTGCAGAGAAACCAATCAGCTTCTAGGTATTTTGTAAAAGCTTAATTGAATAGGTTGAAGTTAGAAGCTGATTGACTACCATGCACAGCTACACCAGATTTTGCACTGTCCAGTTATATTAACCACTTGCCGACCGACAACAGTACATATACTGTGGCAGGTCGGCTCTGTCCCATGAAGCAACGTAACTGTACATCTCTTTGTGGGACCATGAGTGGGGGCGCATACCCATTCGCCACAGGGGGAGCCAATCAGCGGGGCCAGGCACCCACAATCGCTCCCCGTGGAGACAGAATGGCAGTCTGCCGTTGTAAACACGGCAGACCGCTGTTTTGTTAGTAATGAACACAGGGATCCTGTGTTCCTCTTATTTAGGAACACAGGTCCCTGTGTTCATTCAGTAAATAAACAGTTCGAAAACAACCCCCAGGGACACATTTAACCCTTTGACCGGCCCTGGTGTTAACCCCTTCCCTGCCAGTGTCATTATTACAGTAACAGTGCATATTTATAGCACTGATTACTGTAGTAATGTGACTGGTCCCCCCAAAAGTGTCAAAAATATCAGTTAGGTGTCCGATCTGTCTGCCACAATGTCCCAGTCCCACTGATCGCTGCCATTACTAGTAAAATAAATAAATAAATAAATAAAAATGACATAAATCTTTCCCCAAGTTTGTAGACGCAATAAATTCTGTGCAAACCAATCAATATACACTTATTGGGATTTTTTTTACCAAAAATATGAAGCAGAATACAAATTGGTCTAAAATGATGAAAAAAAATTATTTTTACATTTTTATATTGAGAATGTTATAAAGCAGAAGTAAAAATTTTTTTTTTTTCAGAATTGTTGCTCTTGTTTTGTTTATAGTGTAAAAAAATAAAAATCGCACAGGTGATCAAATACCACCAAAAGATAGCTCTATGTGTGGGGAAAAAAGGAAAATTTTATTAGGGTACAGCATGGAATGACCGCGCAATTGTCAGTTAAATTAACGCAGTGCTGTATCACAAAAAATGGCCTGGTCATTAAGAGGAAAAACCTTCCGGTCCAGAAGTGGTTACATCAACCCCAATGTAACATATATAAACTAGGGCAGGCATGTTTAAAGTTCATGTGTGTAAGAGCAAGGTAAAGGTTCTTACTTCCAAAAACACTTATTAAAGAGAAAAAACTACCATGACTTTAGAATATAATTTCTATATAAAAGAGATGTGTAGAAAAAGCTTCAGGTAACAACCAGCATATGAAAAAGGTACACCATTTTTCTTTGGATTTATTGAAAAAACACAAGAGAATATAGTTGGTAACTATAATAGGTTAGATAACTGTGTTAAAAACAATTAAAATATGAGCAAGACATTTCTTAAAAAATTCTGCTTATGCAGTTGCAGTTATATATACAGTATTTCACAAAAGTGAGTACACCCCTCATATTTTTATAAATATTTTATTATACCTTTTCATGTGACAACACTGAAGAAATGACACTTTGCTACAATGCTAAGTAGTGAGTGTACAGCTTGTATAACAGTGTAAATTTGCTGTCCCCTCAAAATAACTCAACACACAGCCATTAATGTCTAAACTGTTGGCAACAAAAGTGAGTACACCCCTAAGTGAAAATGTCCAAATTGGGCCCAATTAGCCATTTTTTCTCCCCGGTGTCATGTGACACGTTAGTGTCTCAGGTGTGAATGGGAAGCAGGCATGTTAGATTTTGTGTTATCGCTCTCACTCTCTCATACTGGTCACTGGAAGTTTAACATGGCACCTCATGGCAAAGAACTCTAGGCGGATCTGAAAAAAGTATTGTTGTGCTACATAATGATGGCCTAGGGCTATAAGAAGATTGCCAACACCCTGAAACTGAGCTGCATCATGATGGCCAAGACCATACAGTGGTTTAACAGGACAGGAGCCACTCAGAACAGGCTTGCCATGGTCTACCAAGGAAGTTGAGTGCACATGCTCAACATCATATCCAGAGGTTGTCTTTGGGAAAAAGATGTATGAATGCTGCCCTCATTGCTGCAAAGGTTGAAGGGGTTGGGGGTCAGCCTGTCAGTGCTCAGACCATACACCGCACACTGCATCAAATTGGTCTGCATGGCTGTCGTCCCAGAAGGAAGCCTCTTCTAAAGATGATGCACAAGCCTGCAAACAGTTTGCTGAAGACAAGCAGGCTAAGGACATGGATTTTTGGAACCATGTCCTGTTGTCTGATTAGTCCAAGATAAACCTATTTGGTTCAGATGGTGTCAAGTGTGTCTTGCCTACAGTCAAGCATGGTGGCGGGAGTGTCATGGTCTTGGGCTGCATGAGTACTCCAGCACTGGGAGCTACAGTTCAACGAGGGAACCTGAAGCAGAGCATGATCTCCTCCCTTCGGAGACTGGGCCACAGGGCAGTATTCCTACATGATAATGACCCCAAACACACCTCCAAGATGACCACTGCCTTGCTAAAGAAGCTAAGGGTAAAGGTGATGGACTGGCCAAGCATGTCTCCAGATCTAAACCCTTTTGAGCATCTGTCGGGCATTCTCAAATGGAAGGTGGAGGAGCGCAAGGTCTCTAATATACACCAGCTCCGTGATGTCATCATGAAGGAGTGGAAGAGGACTCCAGTGGCAACCTGTGAAGCTCTGGTGAACTCCATGCCCAAGAGGGTTAAGGCAGTGTTGGAAAATAATGGTGTCCACACAAAATAGTCACAGCTTGGGCCCAATTTTAACTTTTTTACTTAGGGGTGTACTCAATTTTGTTGCCAGCGGTTTAGACATTAATGGCTGTGTGTTGAGTTATTTTGAGGGGACAGCAAATTTACACTGTTATACAAGCTAAACACTCACTACTTTACATTGTAGCAAAGTGTAATTTCTTCTGTGTTGTCACATGAAAAGATATAAACTATATACAAAAATGTGAGGGGTGTACTCACTTATGTGAGATACTGTACAATGCTTAATCATTTGTGAAGTATATCCTTTTCAAAAGGAGATGCTTCCAAATATATTAAGGAGATATTGATACCAGGGGAAATTCTCCAGAGATGTCATATAGATGGTTCAACATATAGAGAAACATAAGAAAGTTATGCATTTAATGCCACCAAAAATCGTATAGCTACAGAAAGTTAAAAGTTGCATACTAATAGAGGTAAGAAATTCTCAATGATTTGAATGCTGAATCATCAAAAGAGTTTGTAGATATTATCAGCAGTATAGTCTAAACAGGAAGCAGAAATGCTAAAAAGTGAGACCTGCGCTTATCGCTTATGGTATTGTAGTATAAAAGGCATTCAATCACTTTAGCTGACTTGCAATAGTGAAATATGCCCATATGGACTGTCAAATGAAGGACATGGCATATAGAGGTATTGATTACACAAACAAATGTTGATAACATGACTGGTAAACCCAGAGCATGAAACATAAGACAGGATACCTAGCTGCATACAAATGTCCTGTCTGCATTTTCAGGGGAAAGATTGAGAAATATGGAATAATTTCAAACTATGCAAAGCAGTTAGGGGTGCTGATTTAGCCCAACAGGCTAGGTAGATTGTAATCTTATAGATGCTGTAATTCTCAAAGGGTATAAAGTCTCAGGGTTATACTGTACGCAGCAATTGTATGCAATCTCCATATCCAGAGACATAATAGACATTTGGAGGTAAGTTGGTTACATAGAATTTCAAAGAGAAGGACATCATCAGCATGAATTCAGTTTGCCTTTAAATGTCAGTAGAAAGCCTGCATTGACCATTGTTACATAATGTGTTTATGTGAAATCTCCATTAACAGCTGTAAATAATATTGTAATTATGAATATATTTCATTTAAAGGTATATCAATTTTGGGTGTGTAATATATCTTCCCATAAGACCCTGTTATACAGGTGGGGATGGGTTAAGTTGCGACCAAGAAACGTTCTAATTACTAATACGGTATGTGAGAAGGCTTTTTACAGACCCTTCAGTGCCTGAGTTCGTTTAGCTAAACAATAGGACATAAACCTATTTTTTCTACAAAACTTCACTTCAAAGGATCCCTAGTTTAAATATTCAATGAAGGTGGCCAGCCTGTCATGAATACTTCATTTCCCTGAAAATGTCATGAACTTGTAAACCTAAGTTTCCCTCTCAAAATAGTTTGTGCCAAGGATTTGCATTAACCACTTGCCGACCGCCGCACGACTATCTACGTCGGCGGTCAGCCCCTCACAGGCAAACTAACGTAGGGCTACGTTGCTTGCTTGTGAGGGTCTAGGGAGCGAGCGCGCGCCCCCGGGGGCGCGCTCCCGCTCCCGCGTGGTCACGGACCCCCCCGCGCGTGTGACCAGCGGACCCGATGTCCGCCGGTCACTCGGCGATCGGCGGGGGAGAGGGAGAATGTCAGGCAGCTTGTGTAAACAAACTGCCTGTCATTCTCCTCGCTGCAAAGACACTGATAAAACGGATCTGGTATGTAGATCCGTTGATCAGTGTCCTTACAGCTAGAGCCACAGCCAATCACAGTAGAAACCACGCCCCTAGGGACACACACAGCCCCTCCCTTCCAAATAAAGTTAACCCCTTCACTACCAGTGTATTTTTACAGTAACAGTGCATATGTATAGCACTGATTACTGTAGAAATGTCACTGGTAACCCCAAAAGTGTCAAAAATGTCAGTCAAGGGTCCGATCTGTCCGCCGCAATGTCGCAGTACCGCAAAAAAAATCGCAGATCGCCGCCATTACGCGTTAAAAAAAAAAACAACAAAAATGACAAAAATCTTTCCCTTTGTTAGTAAACGCGATAACTTTTGCGCAAACCAATCAAAATACGCTTTTTGCGATTTTTTTTACCAAACATAGGTAGCATAAAACAAATTGGCCGAAAATTTTTAAAAATTTTGATTTTTACATTTTTTTTGGGGGGAATTTCATATAAAAAAATGTGAAAAATATTGCTATTTTTGCAAAATTGACGCTCTTTTTTTGTTTATAGCGCGTGATCAAAAAATCGCACAGGTGATCAAATACCACCAAAAGAAAGCTCTGTTTGTGGGAAAAAAAGGACGTCAAATTCGTTTAGGTACAGCGACGCACGACCGCGCAATTGTGCGTTAAATTCACGCAGTGCCGAATCGCAAAATACCCCCTGGTCGGAATGGGGGTAAAATCTTCCGGGGCTTAAGTGGTTAAAGGGGGCTGACCAATGCAAAGAAAATGATTCCTTCTTAAGATTGGCTAACTCTTAATCATAAGAAGAAATAGAAATGCCCACCAATCAGAGCCACTCTATGCAAACCAATGAGGCACAGGCCTATAATAATATACACAGAGTAGATGGAATAGAGAGAGAAGTCTCTGGCACACCAGTTACCAGAATGGGGCCCCCATGTGCAGTAGCATGGTAATTATGAAATATATCCCTTGCCCTTATATCTAAATGTGTGTCTTATGTCTTTTCTCTCTTGTTGTTTGTATTTAGTAATATGTTAGAGCTCTCGTAATAATGTTTATTTTATGTAACTAGATTTTTTTTGTTAGACTTTTATACTATTTACCAATAACTTTTTGTTGTTGTGTTAAATCTTTCACTCATGGTCCAAGAACTCCCATTTATCAAATTATATCAGAAAAATATTAAATATCATAATTAGGGTTGAGCGAACACGGACTGTATTGTTCGGGATCAACCCGAACATTTTACTGTATATTTGGGATACAGTCCGTTGTTTGGTTGTTTTGGCGTGGTTCTAACGGCGCGGTTTCAACAGCTGCAGGGCAGCCAATCAACAAGCATTTAACTAGTGTGCCCTTAGAAGCCATCACAGCCATGCCTACTAATGGCATGGCTGTGATTGGCCAGTGCAGAATGTGACCCAGCCTCTATATAAGCTGGAGTCACATAGCGCCGCACGTCACTCTGCTCTAACTATTGTATGGATAGGATCCTGCTGCTGCTTGTTTGAGGGAGAGATAGGAGATTATTGTAGGGGCAGGCTGGAGATTGCTTTCAGGGAAAGAATAGGACACAGGACAGAAGAATGTTCTTTAATCAGACAGTGATCAAATCGATTTTATTGTGTGGGGGTGCAGTGCACAATCTTTTTGCCCTAACCTGAGCACAGTGAAGAGGAGGGAGAAAAAAAACAAACTTTTATCAGTCTGTTAGGTGGGCGGCGTGCGGCGTGCAGCGGACATTTAATGCAAGCTCAATGCATATGTGTCTGCTTAATCTGGATTAAAAAAAAAAAGAAAAGGTTTTTTCCTTCATATTTTACTGTGACATACAGCGTTTAGACACTGCTGTTCTAATCTGCTATTCAAAAATCACCAATTTAAGGGAAAAATAATTATTTTTCAGTTTTTATTCATACTTTACTGTGACATACAGCGTTTAGACACTGCTGTGTTCTAATCTGCTATTCAAAAATCACCAATTTAAGGGAAACATTATTATCTTTCAGTTTTTCATTCATACGTTACTGTGACATACAGCCTTTACACACAGTGCTGTTCTAATCTGCTATTCTAAAATCACCAATTTAAAGGGAAAAGGGTTTTTTTTTCATTTTTTTCCTTTATATGTTACTGTGAGATAAAGCCTTTAGACACTGCTGTGTTCTAATCTGCTCTTCAAAAATTACCAATTAAAGGGAAAAATAAACTTTTTTCATTCATATTTTACTGTGAGATACACCCTTTGGATACTGTTGTTCTATTCCGCTATTCAATAAACACCCATTTAGGGAAAAAATATTATATTGCGGCCTAGTCTGTATCTGTACATGTGAGATATACCCTTTGGATACTGTTGCTCTATTCTGCTATTCAATAAACACCCATTTAGGGGAAAGAAAGGTATTAAATTGCGGCTTAGTCTGTATCTGTACGTGTGAGATACACCCTTTGGATACTGTTGTTCTATTCTGCTATTCAATAAACACCCATTTAGGGGAAAGAAAGATATTAAATTGCGGCTTAGTCTGTATCTGCACATGTGAGATACACCGTTTGGATACTGTTGTTCTATTCTGCTATTCAATAAACACCCATTTAGGGGAAAGAAAGATATTAAATTGTGGCCTAGTCTGTATCTGTACGTGTCAGATACACCCTTTGGATACTGTTGTTTTATTCTGCTATTCAATAAACACCCATTTAGGGAAAAATATTAAATTGCGGCCTAGTCTGTATGTGTACGTGTGAGATACACCCTTTACATACTGTTGTTCTATTCTGCTATTCAATAAACACCCATTTAGGGGAAAATTAATAATTTTGCAGCGTTTGCTGATTATGTGAGATACACCCTTTAAATTTGTTTGGCGCATCTCCTTCCACCTCCGAGGATTGCAGGGCGCTTCAGTTTGCCTCCTGTTGCTAACTCCTCCTACTCTGCTTCCTCATCCTCATCCTCTACCGCCTCCGCATCCGGTCAGCGTAACACCTTCACCACCAACTTCAGCACAGCCAGGGGTAAATGACAGCAGGCAGTTTTACTGATTACTGATTTAACTGATAACAACAGCTACTACACTTGATCTTAGCCAAAAGGTCGAGAAGCAATGCTGGTGGCATTCCCAACTGACAGCGGGGGCACAGTGGAAGCACAAGGCAAAGGCAGAGGAGGAGGAGGAGATTGCCAATGCAGCCAGGGCACCGCTAGCACCTCAGAAGGCAGGGTTAGCATGTATGAAATGTGGAAAAGCTTTGTTGGCACGCCACAACAACCAGGACCACCAGCTGTTTTTTTTTTGTTTTTTTTTAAGCCCGTGGGGTGTGTGAACACACTCAGACTATCACCCGGTGGGTGCATAAAAAAGTGCACACCAAAAAAGTGAAACACAAAAAGTGCACAGGGTGTACACAGGGTCCCTGACCCTGATCCCCCGGGGTGCAAGGCTCCTGACAGAGACTGGGGTACTTACACTGGCTAACCTGGCCTTAACCAGGCAGCCCCGTTCTTTAGGAGGTCTGCTGAAACAGACCACCCCAAGTACTATATATCCACCCCCTCCCAAGACTTTCAGGGACAGGCCCAAGGACCTACACCCTACTAATCACGCTGTGCAAAATAAAGTGTACCGTCACAATAAAAAACACAAAACGTGAGACACACAACACATAGAAGTGGGGAAAGGGATAGTGGAGAAGTGCAAGGTTAGTGCCACGTCGCAATACTATGGCAGGCCCTTCGGCCAGGAATAAAAAATTCCTCTGGTTCTGACTCCTGACCAAAAGGCCCGGCCCTAGAGGCAGGTGTGAAAAACATGTGTAGGAAGTACAGAGTCCTTGGTGCCATACTCATAGTGTTGCCATCCCCAGTGAATTATGGCACCCCTGGACTGCCACTCCAGGGGCACATACACCACAGGCTTTTCAGAATCCCGGTCCCTGGCAAGACCAGTGCAGCCCCGTCCCTACCAGAAGGCCTCAGAACTTAGACAGCTTTGGGAGAGCCCGGCCCACAACCAGGGACACATACCTTTTCCAAGGCCAGACTCAACCCAGAAGGGGGGAAAAAGCCCCCCCCCCGCCATCACCGTTCCTTACCATATACCATATACAGTTCCTTACCGTTCCTTACTATACACGTACTGAATAACGTGTCTGCCCCCTTCAACTTCTGGGTCTCCAAATTGGGCACATAGCCTGAGCTTGCCCTTTACGCCTTGGAGGTGCTGGCCTGCCCTGCAGCCAGTGTATTATCTGAACGTGTATTTAGCATGGCTGGGGGCGTTATCACAGGCAAGCACAGTCGCCTGTCCAGAGCCAATGTGGACAAGCTCACGTTCATTAAAATGAACCAGGCATGGATCCCACAGGACTTGTCCGTACCTTGTGCAGAATAGACATTTATACCGGCCTTACCCAGCCATTGTTGTATTTTTGATCTTTATCACTCTTTTGGGGTGTACCCTAATTTAAAAAGAAATAAAATTAAAAACAAAAACCAGTATTGGCTACCTCGTCCTCCTTCACCGCCACTTCCACCTACACTGCCACATCCACCGCAACCTCAACCTCCTACTCCATATGGGCCTCGTCCTCCGAGATCAAGATGATTATTTTTTTATTTTTATGTTATTTTAAGTTATTTCCCTATCCACATTTGTTTGCAGAGCACTTGCTATGCTCTTAAGATGATTTTGCTGCCATTTGCAGCCCTCTAGCCCTTTCCATGTTTATTTTAGAGCCATTTTAGTGCTCAAAAGTTCGGGTCACCATTGACTTCAATGGGGTTCGGGATCGGGGTCAAGTTCGGGTTAAGTCCGGGTCACGAACCCAGACTTTTTTCAAGTTCGGCCGGACCCGCCGAACCCGGACATCCAGGTGTTCTCTCAACTCTAATCATAATATATAGATTTGGTCAACAACCACTAAATTGTAATCCAATCGAATAGCTATCCTCCTCCAAAGATAATAATTTAACATCAGCTGCTGCAATCATTGGCAATCTCTATCAAACCATCTAGGCAGGCATATATGATAGAGCGCAGTTCCTTTAAAGTACCAGAAGATGCATTGAATGCTGGCTGCCCAGTATGTGCAAGAGCACATTACTCCCTCCAGGTGTTCTGAAATGCTCTGCAGGCACAAAGCCCAGTCATAAATTTCAAATAGTGCATCGCTGTGCACCTATCCAGGTCCATAACTAAGGCAGGTACTCTGTAGTAGCAGTACAAAGGGGTGTAGAAATGACAGGGACACCTTGGGGTCCATAAATGTTTAAGCCTGTGTGACAACCATTGCCACCACATAGATACAGTTTAGAAAAAATTTAATTACACACGAGGACAAGGACAAGAAGTGTATTATTCACAGGATCACCTGGTGAAAATAAAGGAAAAAAATCAGAAATAAAGGAAATGAGTGCAGCCACTATGGACTGGTAAGCTCCAATATACTGTATAGGCTTTAACTACTTATGGAGAAAAATTTCAATTAAACTAAATTAAAGGAAAAAAAAGAATAAATATATTTTATTAAAGAATTGATATTGCATATTTAATTGCCACTCATCATTTGGTAATTTAATGGTATTTAAAACCACCTTTATGTTAATCTGCATTGGCTAGATTTTCAAAAATGTCAAAAGCTGCCGTCAAAAAAATGCCTTTTTCTGCATATATGATTGGTTCACTGTCTCTACCATTCATTTTTCTCCTATTACAGAGCAAAAAAAAAAAAAAACGAATTATACTTTTAGTGGTAGCTGAAGTGCTTATGAATAGAAAGTTGGATAAATGGAACACAATAGTTCTGTCATATGTTGAATACAGGATTGCTTAAACAGAAACTCTCTGTACTGTGCTGTTCCAGTGACAATGCATGGCAGAAGCGAGGAGAAAGAAAAAGGAGAACATATCTGATGAGGCAGGAATAGAATAAGTTAATGGGCAGAAACACATGCACTGAAAGGGAAAAGAATTGACTAAGTATATATCAGGGGATCTGACTTCTGACAGTAGTGTAATCAAAGTGATTAGGAAAACTCATGCAGAGTTCCAAGGAAATATCTATGAAAGGAGGCAGAACTAGTGGGGTTGATTTACTAAAGAAGCAGAGACTGTTAATTTAGAAAAATATTTGCTTACTTAGTTTAGTAAATAAGATGAAGCTGCGTTCTCTTTCAATGCCCAATAGTGTACTGGAAACATTTTAAAATGTTTTATTTTTGCTTAGAGTACAACAAAATGCTCCTGTGTGACAGTTAAAAGAAGTAAAAAAAACTTCCCTTACTTTCTGTGACTGAGCCAAATCTTCCTTTATTTGTGTCTCAAACTATTCCTCTCCCAGACACTCAATCAACACTGTCAATCCAGAAAGCAGCGGACAGGACTAGTTTGGCTAGGAACTGATTGATAAGCTACTGATAATGTAATTTTAAATTGACCTTAAGTAAGAGACAAAACTAATTCTTAAAAGAGAAGCGCGACCAAACTTTTTTTGGCTGTTCAGAAGACAACATTTTAGGTCAGAAGACAACTGTGACCCAGAGTCACCTAATAGCAGCTATTACCCACTGTCAGCCGATGTCACATTTGGAAAGGATACTGACAATATTGTCAGGATCCAACCGGCTGCCTGGTTAAAAGATGTCACCAACCTTTAGTGCGTGACTAAGAGCAGGAATCCTAGCCTGTTGCTCCAGTGATCGCTGGAAGGACAGAGTGGAGTGACTGACAATCATTGATCTCCATTGCAAGCTGACCAATCAAGTGATATGTAGCTCTCAGTCCTAAAGCCGGCATGGAAAAGCTCCAGTCTCACATGGATGCTGCAGTATGTTCAATCCAAGTTTATAGAGAAAATTTTTTTAAATACAAAATAATAATAATACAAAAGTGGTACAACCATACCAGCAAACGAACATAAATTAAAAAAATTGACAGAACAATGGAAGGCACCAAAGCGTAAAGGTGAAAAAATGATGTAAACACCCCACAGAGGTAATAGCACATATATAGTATAGTAGACCAGTGTAAAAAAGAATGGGCTGATACATGAACAAAAAAAGTATGTAAAAGGAAAAAGTAAGCCATAAAAGCACCAATTGTTCAGCTTGAGAAGGAAGTGGGCACGCCACAACCTTCCAGTACCAGTAGAAATTATGATCCATGACACATCAGTCCTTAGTATTAAACAACAAATCAAGGGAGGTTGGGGGTAGGGGGGGACAAAAAAAATGTATAAATGTATTGGTGGTGGGCAGGGAAAAAAAGGTAAAAAAGGAGGGGGAAGAGGGTTGGGGGCCGGAAAGATGGGAGACAACTAGAAACAGAGCAGGTGGAGAATAGACAAAAAGAGACTGAGCCAGGTGTGGACAACCAGAAGAGACTTCACACAACCTCAAACCAAGTTCAGGTCCTAGGATTGTCCCGCAAGGAGGTTTTGCAATTCAGGTGACCTGAACACCTTCCAAGAGAGGCATGTTTGGTGGCATTGCTCATATGTATCCAGTTTTCATGCCAGAAGGGACTCCATCCTCTCAATGTAATCCATCTCTATAACCCACTCAATCAGAGGAGCAACCTGTGTTGTCCACCAATGGTGTGGAATTGGCTGCAGTATAAAGTTTGATATTAACCCCATAATTCTATTTTAACTCCAACACATGTTAGACCACAAAAGATTTTTATTACATTTTGACTGATTTCATTTGATTTTAAATTATATTATGATTTATGCAACATGTATAAAAACTGACCTTTTCCAAGCCCCCTTGTCAGTTTTAAAATGATTTTTTCCAACCCCTGAAACTGAACCATTTGCTGGACAGGTTGGCCTTGTAAAGGAGTTTAACCACGATAGTAGGACAAGGATAGTACCAGGATAGTAGGTAATAAAACTATGTTACAGGGTTACACACAGAAAAACCAATGCTGTTGTGCTAATGGTAGCGACTAGTGTTGAGCGAACACGGACTGTATTATTCGTGTTCGTACCGAATAATTGGATTTTTTGTCGTTTTATTTCCGGGTTTTGCATGCTTTTGCGCTCTTTTCATGGCGGGCTTTCAACAGCCAATCAACAATCGTTTAACTGGTGTGCCTTAAGCCATCCCAGCCATGCCTGCAAATGTCTCAGTAGCTGTGATTGGCCGTCTCAAGCATGTGACCAAGTCTTTATAAGTTCCAGGCAGCCGCAGCGTCTTCATTCTGCTGCTTAGATCAGGGACAAGGCACACATCAACGTGCTGGCTGCTGATTAGGGAAAGACAGGCAGGAAAAAAACATTTGTGTCCGGATAGAATTGAGGGACAGGTCGGAGTGTTTAGGCAGGGCGAGTTGTAGGCATTTTAGGGATAGAGTCTGCTGAATTATAGGGTCAGTGTCTTCTACAAAGTACAATCGATATTGCTGTGTGGGGGGTGGGGTGACTCTGCACTCAATCCTGATCTACGATCTCTTCTCAATCCTGTTAGGGAGAGGCTGCTGCTGCTGAATTTTAGGGAAACTGTGTTCTACAAACTACAATCAATATTGCTGTGTGGTGTGGGATAGGAGATAGGCAGGTGTCAGTGATCCACATCCATTTTTCTGTGTGTGAGCTGCAGTGAACACAATCTTTTTGGGCTGCAGTGAACACAATCTTTTTGGGGTGCAGTGAACAACGTCCTTTTTGGGGTGCAGTGAACAAAATCTTTTTGGGGTGCAGTGAACAAAATCCTTTTTGGGGTGCAGTGAACAACATCCTTTTTGGGGTGCAGTGAACACAATCTTTTTGGGGTGCAGTTAACAAAATCCTTTGTGGGGTGCAGTGAACACAATCTTTGTGGGGTGCAGTGAACACAATCTTTTTTGGGTGCAGTGAACAACATCCTTTTTGGGGTGCAGTGAACAAAATCCTTTTTGGGGTGCAGTGAACACAATCTTTTTGGGGTGCAGTGAACAAAATCCTTTGTGGGGTGCAGTGAACACAATCTTTGGGGGGTACAGTGAACACAATCTTTGAGGGGTACAGTGAACCCAATCTTTTTGGGGTGCAGTGAACAAAATCCTTTGTGGGGTGCAGTGAACACAATCTTTGTGGGGTGCAGTGAACACAATCTTTTTGGGGTGCAGTGAACAAAATCCTTTTTTGGGGTGCAGTGAACAACATCCTTTTTGGGGTGCAGTGAACACAATCTTTTTGGGGTGCAGTGAACAAAATCCTTTGTGGGGTGCAGTGAACACAATCTTTGTGGGGTACAGGGAACAGAATCTTTGTGGGGTGCAGTGAACACAATCTTTGGGGGGTACAGTGAACACAATCTTTTTGGGGTGCAGTGAACCAAATCCTTTTAGGGTGCAGTGAACACAATCTTTGTGGGGTGCAGTGAACAAAATCCTTTTTGAGGTGCAGTGAACACAATCTTTGTGGGGTGCAGTGAACACAATCTTTGTGGGGTGCAGTGAACAAAATCCTTTTTGGGGTGCAGTGAACAACATCCTTTTTGGGGTGCAGTGAACACAATCTTTTTGGGGTGCAGTGAACAAAATCCTTTGTGGGGTGCAGTGAACACAATCTTTGTGGGGTACAGGGAACAGAATCTTTGTGGGGTGCAGTGAACACAATCTTTGGGGGGTACAGTGAACACAATCTTTTTGGGGTGCAGTGAACAAAATCCTTTTAGGGTGCAGTGAACACAATCTTTGTGGGGTGCAGTGAACAAAATCCTTTTTGAGGTGCAGTGAACACAATCTTTGTGGGGTGCAGTGAACACAATCTTTGTGGGGTACAGTGAACACAATCTCATACTTCTGAACATTTGAGGGTGCTGCCTGTTCCATACTCCTCCTCCTACTGCTCAACCATCCTTTTAGGGGTACAAACAATAGTAATTGGGGCCTAGTGTGGTGGTGTACGTGTGAGATACATACACTTTCTTTTTGATCATATTTTCTATTCCGCTATTCAATTAAATCCTTTGGGGATCAATTAAATTGCGTGATAGTCTGTGTCGGTACGTGTGAGATCCACCTTTCCAAGTTTTTGGGGTTCATCTCATACTTCTGAAGATTTGAGGGTGCTGCCTGTTCCATACTCCTCCTCCTACTGCTCAACCATCCTTTTAGGGGTACAAACAATAGTAATTGGGGCCTAGTGTGGTGGTGTACGTGTGAGATACATACACTTTCTTTTTGATCATATTTTCTATTCCGCTATTCAATTAAAACCTTTGGGGATCAATTAAATTGCGTGATAGTCTGTGTTGGTACGTGTGAGATCCACCTTTCCAAGTTTTTGGGGTTCATCTCATACTTCTGAAGATTTGAGGGTGCTGCCTGTTCCATACTCCTCCTCCTACTGCTCAACCATCCTTTTAGGGGTACAAACAATAGTAATTGGGGCCTAGTGTGGTGGTGTACGTGTGAGATACATACACTTTCTTTTTGATCATATTTTCTATTCCGCTATTCAATTAAATCCTTTGGGGATCAATTAAATTGCGTGATAGTCTGTGTCGGTACGTGTGAGATCCACCTTTCCAAGTTTTTGGGGTTCATCTCATACTTCTGAAGATTTGAGGGTGCTGCCTGTTCCATACTCCTCCTCCTACTGCTCAACCATCCTTTTAGGGGTACAAACAATAGTAATTGGGGCCTAGTGTGGTGGTGTACGTGTGAGATACATACACTTTCTTTTTGATCATATTTTCTATTCCGCTATTCAATTAAAACCTTTGGGGATCAATTAAATTGCGTGATAGTCTGTGTCGGTACGTGTGAGATCCACCTTTCCAAGTTTTTGGGGTTCATCTCATACTTCTGAAGATTTGAGGGTGCTGCCTGTTCCATACTCCTCCTCCTACTGCTCAACCATCCTTTTAGGGGTACAAACAATAGTAATTGGGGCCTAGTGTGGTGGTGTACGTGTGAGATACATACACTTTCTTTTTTAACAATATTTTCTATTCCGCTATTCAATTAAAACCTTTGGGGATCAATTAAATTGCGTGATAGTCTGTGTCGGTACGTGTGAGATCCACCTTTCCACGTTTTTGGGGTTCATCTCATACTTCTGAAGATTTGAGGGTGCTGCCTGTTCCATACTCCTCCTCCTACTCCTCAACCATCCTTTTAGGGGTACAAACAATAGTAATTGGGGCCTAGTGTGGTGGTGTACGTGTGAGATACATACACTTTCTTTTTGATCATATTTTCTATTCCGCTATTCAATTAAAACCTTTGGGGATCAATTAAATTGTGTGATAGTCTGTGTCGGTACGTGTGAGATCCACCTTTCCAAGTTTTTGGGGTTCATCTCATACTTCTGAAGATTTGAGGGTGCTGCCTGTTCCATACTCCTCCTCCTACTGCTCAACCATCCTTTTAGGGGTACAAACAATAGTAATTGGGGCCTAGTGTGGTGGTGTACGTGTGAGATACATACACTTTCTTTTTGATCATATTTTCTATTCCGCTATTCAATTAAATCCTTTGGGGATCAATTAAATTGCATGATAGTCTGTGTCGGTACGTGTGAGATCCACCTTTCCAAGTTTTTGGGGTTCATCTCATACTTCTGAAGATTTGAGGGTGCTGCCTGTTCCATACTCCTCCTCCTACTGCTCAACCATCCTTTTAGGGGTACAAACAATAGTAATTGGGGCCTAGTGTGGTGGTGTACGTGTGAGATACATACACTTTCTTTTTGATCATATTTTCTATTCCGCTATTCAATTAAAACCTTTGGGGATCAATTAAATTGCGTGATAGTCTGTGTCGGTACGTGTGAGATCCACCTTTCCAAGTTTTTGGGGTTCATCTCATACTTCTGAAGATTTGAGGGTGCTGCCTGTTCCATACTCCTCCTCCTACTGCTCAACCATCCTTTTAGGGGTACAAACAATAGTAATTGGGGCCTAGTGTGGTGGTGTACGTGTGAGATACATACACTTTCTTTTTGATCATATTTTCTATTCCGCTATTCAATTAAAACCTTTGGGGATCAATTACATTGCGTGATAGTCTGTGTCGGTACGTGTGAGATCCACCTTTCCAAGTTTTTGGGGTTCATCTCATACTTCTGAAGATTTGAGGGTGCTGCCTGTTCCATACTCCTCCTCCTACTGCTCAACCATCCTTTTAGGGGTACAAACAATAGTAATTGGGGCCTAGTGTGGTGGTGTACGTGTGATATACATACACTTTCTTTTTGATCATATTTTCTATTCCGCTATTCAATTAAAACCTTTGGGGATCAATTAAATTGCGTGATAGTCTGTGTCGGTACGTGTGAGATCCACCTTTCCAAGTTTTTGGGGTTCATCTCATACTTCTGAAGATTTGAGGGTGCTGCCTGTTCCATACTCCTCCTCCTACTGCTCAATCATCCTTTTAGGGGTACAAACAATAGTAATTGGGGCCTAGTGTGGTGGTGTACGTGTGAGATACATACACTTTCTTTTTGATCATATTTTCTATTCCGCTATTCAATTAAAACCTTTGGGGATCAATTAAATTGCGTGATAGTCTGTGTCGGTACGTGTGAGATCCACCTTTCCAAGTTTTTGGGGTTCATCTCATACTTCTGAAGATTTGAGGGTGCTGCCTGTTCCATACTCCTCCTCCTACTGCTCAACCATCCTTTTAGGGGTACAAACAATAGTAATTGGGGCCTAGTGTGGTGGTGTACGTGTGAGATACATACACTTTCTTTTTGATCATATTTTCTATTCCGCTATTCAATTAAAACCTTTGGGGATCAATTAAATTGCGTGATAGTCTGTGTCGGTACGTGTGAGATCCACCTTTCCAAGTTTTTGGGGTTCATCTCATACTTCTGAAGATTTGAGGGTGCTGCCTGTTCCATACTCCTCCTCCTACTGCTCAACCATCCTTTTAGGGGTACAAACAATAGTAATTGGGGCCTAGTGTGGTGGTGTACGTGTGAGATACATACACTTTCTTTTTGATCATATTTTCTATTCCGCTATTCAATTAAAACCTTTGGGGATCAATTAAATTGCGTGATAGTCTGTGTCGGTACGTGTGAGATCCACCTTTCCAAGTTTTTGGGGTTCATCTCATACTTCTGAAGATTTGAGGGTGCTGCCTGTTCCATACTCCTCCTCCTTCTTCTGCTCAACCATCCTTTTAGGGGTACAAACAATAGTAATTGGGGCCTAGTGTGGTGGTGTACGTGTGAGATACATACACTTTCTTTTTTAACAATATTTTCTATTCCGCTATTCAATTAAAACCTTTGGGGATCAATTAAATTGCGTGATAGTCTGTGTCGGTACGTGTGAGATCCACCTTTCCACGTTTTTGGGGTTCATCTCATACTTCTGAAGATTTGAGGGTGCTGCCTGTTCCATACTCCTCCTCCTACTCCTCAACCATCCTTTTAGGGGTACAAACAATAGTAATTGGGGCCTAGTGTGGTGGTGTACGTGTGAGATACATACACTTTCTTTTTGATCATATTTTCTATTCCGCTATTCAATTAAAACCTTTGGGGATCAATTAAATTGCGTGATAGTCTGTGTCGGTACGTGTGAGATCCACCTTTCCAAGTTTTTGGGGTTCATCTCATACTTCTGAAGATTTGAGGGTGCTGCCTGTTCCATACTCCTCCTCCTACTGCTCAACCATCCTTTTAGGGGTACAAACAATAGTAATTGGGGCCTAGTGTGGTGGTGTACGTGTGAGATACATACACTTTCTTTTTGATCATATTTTCTATTCCGCTATTCAATTAAATCCTTTGGGGATCAATTAAATTGCATGATAGTCTGTGTCGGTACGTGTGAGATCCACCTTTCCAAGTTTTTGGGGTTCATCTCATACTTCTGAAGATTTGAGGGTGCTGCCTGTTCCATACTCCTCCTCCTACTGCTCAACCATCCTTTTAGGGGTACAAACAATAGTAATTGGGGCCTAGTGTGGTGGTGTACGTGTGAGATACATACACTTTCTTTTTGATCATATTTTCTATTCCGCTATTCAATTAAAACCTTTGGGGATCAATTAAATTGCGTGATAGTCTGTGTCGGTACGTGTGAGATCCACCTTTCCAAGTTTTTGGGGTTCATCTCATACTTCTGAAGATTTGAGGGTGCTGCCTGTTCCATACTCCTCCTCCTACTGCTCAACCATCCTTTTAGGGGTACAAACAATAGTAATTGGGGCCTAGTGTGGTGGTGTACGTGTAAGATACATACACTTTCTTTTTGATCATATTTTCTATTCCGCTATTCAATTAAAACCTTTGGGGATCAATTACATTGCGTGATAGTCTGTGTCGGTACGTGTGAGATCCACCTTTCCAAGTTTTTGGGGTTCATCTCATACTTCTGAAGATTTGAGGGTGCTGCCTGTTCCATACTCCTCCTCCTACTGCTCAACCATCCTTTTAGGGGTACAAACAATAGTAATTGGGGCCTAGTGTGGTGGTGTACGTGTGATATACATACACTTTCTTTTTGATCATATTTTCTATTCCGCTATTCAATTAAAACCTTTGGGGATCAATTAAATTGCGTGATAGTCTGTGTCGGTACGTGTGAGATCCACCTTTCCAAGTTTTTGGGGTTCATCTCATACTTCTGAAGATTTGAGGGTGCTGCCTGTTCCATACTCCTCCTCCTACTGCTCAATCATCCTTTTAGGGGTACAAACAATAGTAATTGGGGCCTAGTGTGGTGGTGTACGTGTGAGATACATACACTTTCTTTTTGATCATATTTTCTATTCCGCTATTCAATTAAAACCTTTGGGGATCAATTAAATTGCGTGATAGTCTGTGTCGGTACGTGTGAGATCCACCTTTCCAAGTTTTTGGGGTTCATCTCATACTTCTGAAGATTTGAGGGTGCTGCCTGTTCCATACTCCTCCTCCTACTGCTCAACCATCCTTTTAGGGGTACAAACAATAGTAATTGGGGCCTAGTGTGGTGGTGTACGTGTGAGATACATACACTTTCTTTTTGATCATATTTTCTATTCCGCTTTTCAATTAAAACCTTTGGGGATCAATTAAATTGCGTGATAGTCTGTGTCGGTACGTGTGAGATCCACCTTTCCAAGTTTTTGGGGTTCATCTCATACTTCTGAAGATTTGAGGGTGCTGCCTGTTCCATACTGCTCCTCCTACTGCTCAACCATCCTTTTAGGGGTACAAACAATAGTAATTGGGGCCTAGTGTGGTGGTGTACGTGTGAGATACATACACTTTCTCTTTGATCATATTTTCTATTCCGCTGTTCAATTAAAACCTTTGGGGATCAATTAAATTGCGTGATAGTCTGTGTCGGTACGTGTGAGATCCACCTTTCCAAGTTTTTGGGGTTCATCTCATACTTCTGAAGATTTGAGGGTGCTGCCTGTTCCATACTCCTCCTCCTACTGCTCAACCATCCTTTTAGGGGTACAAACAATAGTAATTGGGGCCTAGTGTGGTGGTGTACGTGCGAGATACATACACTTTTTTTGATCATATTTCCTATTCCGCTATTCAATAAAAACCTTTGAGGATCAATTGAATTGCGGGATAGTCTGTGTCGGTACGTGTGAGATCCACCTTTCCAAGTTTTTGAGGTTCATCTCATACTTCTGAAGATTTGAGGGTGCTGTCTGTTCCATACTCCTCCTACTCCTCATCCATCCTTTTAGGGGTAGAAACAATAGTAATTGGGGCCTAGTGTGGTTTTGTACGTGTGAGATACATACACTTTCTCTTTGATCATATTTTCTATTCCGCTATTCAATTAAAACCTTTGGGGATCAATTAAATTGCGTGATAGTCTGTGTCGGTACGTGTGAGATCCACCTTTCTAAGTTTTTGGGGTTCATCTCATACTTCTGAAGATTTGAGGGTGCTTCCTGTTCCATACTCCTCCTCCTACTGCTCAACCATCCTTTTAGGGGTACAAACAATAGTAATTGGGGCCTAGTGTGGTGGTGTACGTGCGAGATACATACACTTTTTTTGATCATATTTCCTATTCCGCTATTCAATAAAAACCTTTGAGGATCAATTGAATTGCGGGATAGTCTGTGTCAGTACGTGTGAGATCCACCTTTCCAAGTTTTTGAGGTTCATCTCATACTTCTGAAGATTTGAGGGTGCTGTCTGTTCCATACTCCTCCTACTCCTCATCCATCCTTTTAGGGGTAGAAACAATAGTAATTGGGGCCTAGTGTGGTTTTGTACGTGCAAGATACATACACTTTTTTGGATCATATTTCCTATTCCGCTATTCAATAAAAACCTTTCTAGGGCAAGATCTTAAATTACAGAAATATGAGGAGACCGTCAAATAAGGGCCGTGGCCTGGGTCGTGGTGCTGCTGGTAGAGCTCCTGTTGCAAGGAGAGGACGTGGTCGATCTGTGCCAGCTACACGCACAAGTGAAACACCTTCCTCAAGTGTGAGTAGGCGACAGAACCTGCATCAGTATTTGGTAGGGCATCATACGCCCCTAGAAGTGATGAGGCCAGAACAAGTGGAGGCGATAGTAGATTGGTTTGCTGCTGACAGTGCCTCCAGTTCCTTCACATTGTCTCCCACCCAGTCTACTGCAGAAAGGTCACAGTTGGCACCTGCAGCCGATGTCCAACCGTCTTTCACCTCACCCCCTTGCAAATCAGGCAAGCAGTCTGAGCCCCAAGCCATACAGCAGTCTCTTCTTCTTTTTGATGACTCTGTCAGCAGGGTTTTCCAGGGCCATCCACCTAGCCCTGCCCCAGAAGTGGAAGAGATTGAGTGCAGCGATGCCCAACCACTTATTTCTCAAGATGAGTACATGCAAGGATCATCGCAGCACGTCTCCGATGATGACGAAACGCAGGTGCCAACTGCTGCGGCGTTCAGCATTGTGGAGACCGACAAGGAGGGCAGGGGTGAAGACTGGGTGGAAGATGATGTGGAGGACGATGAGGTCCTCGACCCCACATGGAATGAAGGTCATGCAGGTGACCTGAGTAGTTTGGAGGAAGAGGCGGTGGTCGCACAGAGCCACCAGCACAGCAGAAGAGGGAGCAGGGTGCAGAAGCGGAGCGGCCGTGCCCTAGACACTACGCCCGCTACTGCCCAACGCAGCAAGGGAACGAGCGCACCAAAGTCAGCTCAAAGGAGTTCTCTAGCGTGGAAGTTCTTTAGAAAATGTGCTGCTGACAGGACACGAGTGGTTTGCACCCTGTGCAATCAGAGCTTGAAGCGAGGCATAAACCTTCTCAACCTGAGCACAACCTGCATGATCAGGCATCTAAGTGCAAAGCACGAGCTGCAGTGGAGTACACACCTTCAAAACCAAGAAACGTCTCTGGCTCATCCTGCTTCCTCTTCTGCTGCAGTCTCGGCCGCTCCAGCCACATCTGTAGTGATACCGGCACCTGCCACCCCGCAAACAGACGATCTGTCAGCAACACCACCACCTGGGTCACCAACAACCATCTCCACAATGTCCCGTGGAAGCGTTCAGCTTTCCATCTCCCAAACACTTGAGAGGAAGAGGAAGTACCCCCCTACCCACCCACGATCCCTGGCCCTGAATGCCAGCATTTCAAAATTATTGGCCTTTGAAATGCTGTCATTCCGTCTGGTGGAGACGCACAGTTTTAAAAACCTTATGTCGGTGGCTGTCCCACAGTACGTCGTGCCCAGCCGCCACTACTTTTCCAGGCAAGCCATCCCTTCCCTGCACAACCAAGTGGGGGAAAAAATCAGGTGTGCACTGCGCAACGCCATCTGTGCCAAGGTCCACCTAACTACCGATACGTGGACCAGTAAGCACGGTCAGGGGCGTTATATCTCCCTAACGGCACACTGGGTAAATGCAGTGGCGGATGGGCCTGAGGCGGATAGCAATTTGGCGCATGTCCTTCCACCACCGAGGATTGCAGGGCGCTTCAGTTTGCCTCCTGTTCCTAAATCCTCCTACTCCGCTTCCTCATCCTCTACCGCCTCCTCATCCGGACAGCGTAACACCTTCACCACCAACTTCAGCACGGCCAGGGGTAAACGACAGCAGGCAGTTTTACAACTTGCCTGTTTGGGGGACAAACCACACACCGCGCAGGAGTTGTGGAGGAGCATGGAACAGCAGACAAATGAGTGGTTGCTGCCAGCGAGCCTCAAGCCCGGCCTGGTGGTGTGCGATAACGGGAGAAATCTCATAGCAGCTCTGGGCCTAGCCGGTTTGACGCACATCCCTTGCCTGGCGCATGTGCTGAATTTGGTGGTGCAGAGGTTCCTTAAAAACTACCCCGATATGTCAGAGCTGCTGCAGAAAGTGCGGGCCGTTTGTGCGCACTTTCGGCGTTCTCACCCTGCTGCTGCTCGCCTGGCAGCGCTGCAGCGTAACTTCGGCCTTCCCGCTCACCGCCTCATATGTGACGTGCCCACAAGGTGGAACTCCACCTTGCACATGCTGGAAAGACTGTGCGAGCAGCAGCAGGCCATAGTGGAGTTTCAGCTGCAGCACGCACGCGTGAGTCGCTCTGCAGAACAGCACCACTTCACCACCAATAACTGGGCCTCCATGCGAGACCTGTGTGCCTTGTTGCGCTGTTTTGAGTACTCCACCAACATGGCCAGTGGCAATGACGCCGTTCTCAGCTTAACTATCCCACTTCTATGCCTCCTTGAAAAAACAATTCGGGCGATGATGGAAGAGGATGTGGCACAGGATGAGGAGGAGGAGGAGGATGAAGAGGTAACATTTCCAAGGCTTTCAGGGCAGTCATTCGCAAGGGGCTCCGAGGGTGGGTTCCTGCACACACAAACGCCAGGGACACAATTGTCCAGCAGGGGCACAGTTCTGGAGGATGAGGAGGATGAGGAGGAGGAGGAGCTGGAGGAGGAGATGGAACCATGTTCACAGCAGGGTGGCACCCAGGCCAGCTCATGGCCATCACTGGTGCGTGGCTGGGGGGATACAGAGGACACGGACGATACACCTCCCACAGAGGACAGCCTTTCGTTGCCTCTGGGCAGCCTGGCACACATGAGCGATTACATGCTGCAGTATCTCCACAACGACCGCCGAGTTGCCCACATTCTAACTTGTGCTGATTACTGGGTGGCCACACTGCTGGATCCCCGTTACAAGGACAACGTACCGTCCTTAATTCACTCACTGGAGCGCGATCGCAAGATGCGCGAGTACAAGCGCACGCTGGTAGACGCCATGCTGCTGGCATTCCCATCTGACAGCGGGGCCGCAGTGGAAGCACAAGGCAGAGGAGGAGGAGGAGGTCGCCAACGCAACCAGGGCACCGCCAGCACCTCAGAAGGCAGGGTTAGCATGGCCGAAATGTGGAAAAGCTTTGTCAGCACGCCACAACAAACAGCAGCACCAGCAGCTCAGATGGAACGTCTTAGCAGGAGGCAGCATTTTACCAACATGGTGGAGCAGTATGTGTGCACACGCCTACATGTAGTGAATGAGGGGTCTGCCCCCTTCAACTTCTGGGTCTCCAAATTGGGCACATGGCCTGAGCTTGCCCTTTACGCCTTGGAGGTGCTGGCGTGCCCTGCAGCCAGTGTATTATCTGAACGGGTATTTAGCACGGCTGGGGGCGTTATAACAGACAAGCGCAGCCGCCTGTCCAGAGACAATGTGGACAAGCTCACGTTCATTAAAATGAACCAGGCATGGATCCCACGGGACTTTTCCGTACCTTATGCAGAATAGAAATGGATACCGACCTTACCCACCCATTGTTCCATTTTTGCTCTTTCTCACTCTTTTGGGGTGTACCCTCATTTAAAATTTGTGAAAAGAAGCAGTGTTGGCTACCTCGTCCTCCTCCTCAGGGCCAGATTAACGTAGGGGCTATTGGAGCTGCAGCTCCAGGCCCCTACCTTTTATATAGGCCCCGGGTTGGCCATATTCACTGTTACCGCTCTTCTGTCACTTGTAAACACAGAAGTCTGGCTTCTATGCTCGCTTCCCCAGGCAGCACCCTCACAACCTCCCCACACAGCGCGAAGGCCGGACAAGGAGGGACAGTTGCCGATGCATGGATGTGTTTATGGGCTTCAGAGACAGCATCCCATGTTGAATTAGGCATGCATGGCTGCACCCTTCCTCCTCTGGGTGCATGGCAAGGCACGGCCCTTAAGGCCCTTCAAAATCCTCAGCACCAAGCCCATGATGCTCTTAATCCGGCCCTGGTCCTCCTCCACCGCCGCTTCCACCTACACCGCCCATAGGTGTGCGCAGCCTATTGCATTAAGGTGTGCACCCCAAAGTTGAAATACACATGCATGTGTTTGCCAGCAGGGAGAGTAATGTATCGGGGCCATGTACCTGTAGGCAAAGAGAAATAGAGCAGAGCAGGTCCGAGGGAGATCTTTCCCATCTCCTCACTGGCAATGCTATGTGCCCTAGGTGATTAGGGTGTGCCCAGGCACACCCGGCACACCCTGTGCGCATGCCTATGTCACCGCCACATCCACCACCACCTCAACCTCCCTCCTACTCCATATGGGCCTCGTCCTTCAGAGATGAAGAAGAACATTGTTTTATTTTTCTGTTTTTTTTGTTGTTTTAAGTTATTTCCCTATCCACATTTGTTTGCAGAGCACTTGCCATGCTCTTAATTACGTTTTGCTGCCATTTGCAGCACTCTAGCCCTTTCCTTTGGTGTTTTAGAGCCATTTTAGTGCCTTAAAGTTCGGGTCCCCATTGACTTCAATGGGGTTCGGTGTCCGGGAAAAGTTCGGTAAAAGTCCGGGACACGGACCCGGACTTTTTTTTAAAGTTCGGCCGAACCCGTCGAACACGGACATCTAGGTGTCCGCTCAACCCTAGTAGCAACAGTCTGCCGTCAATTTGTATATTGCTCACAGTTACACTTTAAGTCCTCATGAGCTATATTTTTTAGATTTCAGTGCTTGGATTTCCATGGTTTTTTTATTTTTTTTTTAAATTTATATTTATTTTTTTATTGCATTTTGGGAGTATGGAGCTGCGTAAGATCTCTGATCATGGCAGAGGCGCAATTTAAATATCATGGGAAAATAGTAAATTGAAATCTAGTCCTCCCTAGAGCAATTCCACAAATGAATTAGTTGTTATATATCCCTCACAGATCCTGTGACTGCATATCAGAGCTGTTTGATATGACACCAATTGCTGAAAGAAAGCACAAAACCATCCGCTAATGTAAAACATAGCACATTTTATAGGCTTTTGAATCCGTGTTAAATCATCCCATGTGAATATCTTTTTTCATCACCACTAATTACCAACCTAATTAAGTTATTACACACTAAGATAAATGAAGGCAGGTGTTAAAACATTAGAATGCAATATTGCACCTCAGTTATGCTGTAGCTCATAGTGACAATCCTAATTGATTTACAGATTTCTCTTTAATTTCTTACAGTACTGAATTTCACCTCCGTAATTACCATCAACAGCTGATACATGTTTTATGTTTAAAACCCCAAGCCATTCAAGATTAACTATTTCTGTTTATTAGCAATCTATATCAATGGCAGGAATATTTTACTTCTCCCTTGGAGGGTAGTGGATTTTACTTTCAATCTTTTTTATTGAAGATTAATTGATTATTGAAGATTAACAAAAAGATGCAAACATACATGACAATAGCACCAGAATGTCAATGAACAGGGAGGAGACTAACAAAAGGTGGTTTTAGAGTAGTACAAATGGTTTCTACTGGCCAAACTACCCTCCCATCGGGAAAAAACTTAAATATAGAGAATACATCAAACATGGCTATAAGCTCTTGCTTTTGCCCAGACCCCACTGTCAGGGTCAGGGAGGAATCAGAGGAACCGTGCATCATGAATCGATCACGAAACATACGGTCCAAAGAGTCCCTGCCAACCCGAAGGCAGAACGGCCAAGAAAGCAAAAAAAAACAAAAACAAGAGAGAACAGTCTTACATAAATATTTATCAGGAGCCATCTAGAGCAGTGGTCCTCAACTCCGGTCCTCAGGGCCCACTAACAGGCCAGATTTTAAGTATTACCTTGGGGAGATGGGGAGATGCAGACTAGAGTACTGCAATCACTGAGCAGCAAATGATATCACCTGGGATGTATTTCAGTTATCTTGCAAACCTGGCCTGCTAGTGGGCCCTGTAGGCCAGGGTTGAGGACCACTGATCTAGAGGACCTTTTCAGGGTATAAACCCTCCCAGATACTTCCCGTTTCCCAGAGCCCCTTGTGGGGGTAGGTCATAGGGAACCTACTGAACCCCTCCAGACCCATGAGGGATAGTCAACTGGAGGAGTGTAGAGCAGGGTAGCCCAATCAAATTACCGGCCAAGGAGAACCGCGTAAAAAAATAAAAATAAAATTTAAAAAAAGGGAGGAAGAGAGGAAAATAGTGAGGAAGAAAGAGGATAGAGGGATGGAGGAGAGAGAGGGAAAACAGGGAAGGAAGTCACCATAGGGGGAGATATCAGAGTTCAGACCTTTGGATATGGTCAAAGGGGTGGTGTTCATAAATTTTGCCCAAGGATCCCATATGAGTTCAAATTTCGCCTTCAAATCTTGAAGTACACTAACCATATTTTCCTGGGTCATGATCCATGAGATTTTGAGTTTGGCCGCTCTTAAGAGACAATAGGTTTTTTCTAAGCTCTGGCTATAGTGATATTAGCTTCTAGTAGCATGAAGAACAGGAGAGATTGGGTATGTTTCTGGATCCCCTCCACATTACCATTTAACAAGGCTATGTGGGGGTGGGGGGTCTGGGAAACAGGGCAACTGATGACTTTTCGCATGGCCTGGAAGAATTTATTCCAGAAGTAGCAAATTCTAGGGCACATCCACCACGTGTGGAAAAAGCTGCCTAAATGATCGCAACCCGGAAGCAGAGAGGAGAAGATTCCGGGAACATTTTAGCTAGCAAAAAAACAGGGAAGGGTGCACCGACCTAGCGCATGATCCTCAATACAGGCTTTATTAATAGAACATAAAAATGGCTACTCACAAACAAAGGTGTAAATCAATCATATCAAAACCAAGTGTTTGAATATCAGGAGTAGTCCATACAAATGTCCACTGTCCTTATCGGATGAAAGCTGACGCGTTTTAAAGCTTCGCTTCTTCCTCAGAGCCACCAACATTTTAGCTAGGCATGTAGGCACCAGGTACCTGCGTATAAACATATTTATGTTAGCCTCAATTAATGAGACATTCACTACCCCTTAAAAAGGAGCACTGAAAGCGTTGGTGCCAGGTGTGTAGATCTCATTCCTCCTCCAGGTCCCTTTTCCAACAACGCGCATAAGTACATACCCATGCTCTGATGTGAAAACAGGAAAATCCGGAAGCTGCGAACTGGTATCTTTCTTCGTGTGAGAGAACCTAGGTGACTCAAATGAGAGAGGGGGGAGAGACCATAAAAAACACGGAGAAGACACGGGAAGTCCTGTACTGACCTCTCTGTAGTTTGCTCCAATATGTCAGGACTTTAAAGGATGTGGAGTTTTCACAAATTGATGAGCACCAGAATTTAATAAGTAAAAAAAATGATTTTATTCATGATACAAATTTAAAAGATATTTTCCATAGAGAAAAAGATATAAAAACATAAATTTCATCAGATATCAATACAAACTATAAGTGCTTGATCTGTTGAGAAACATGATAAGCCTGTTCAACGCGTTTCGCAGAACAGATTGTTCCTCGGTTGCTTCATCAGGAACCATCGATTGGCTACATTGTTTCTACAGACCAAAAGAAGATACATAATAAACAAAGATATAACGTATAGGTGTCATATCATAGAACAACAATATTCATTTATAGAAGGAAACAATCATAAACGTGCTCACCATTACATATCATAAAGAGCTTTTGATGTTTGATTTGTGAGTCTTGGACAGAATATGAGTGACAGCACCATGCAGCAGCCAAATTCCACTCAACAGTGTGGAAACACAGGCGGTGGAAATTAATTTGATGTACACCGGACCATGACCAGGACAGTAGGGCTGGTAGGTCCGGTGTGCATCAAATTATTTTCCACCGCTGGTATTTCCCTACTTTTGAGTGGAATTTGGCTGCTGCATGGTGCTGTCACAAAACCGTGATTTTCTGCTCATGGCTTCTGTTCCGTACACTTGCAACAACATTTCATGCGTCTCCACCCTGTTTTACCCCAATTTGTAGCAGAACTTGTTCACTCATTGCTCCATTGCACTGTGACCCTACCTCTCACACTAACTACGTTCGACTGCCCACAGTGGGTTTACCCTGTCAGGGAAGTGTGCTCCACACTAGGTGGTCCTTCTCCATGTGTCTTTGGATAGCCATGTGCATGCACGTGTGCCTGGGTCATGTTAAGATATTGGACCATTAACCAAATTTTTTTTGACACACCTCGCATACATTTATTATGAATACTATTTATCTGCTGCATTTAAGTAACACCTACAGGTCTTGTCTTTCTTCCCGCCTATGACTGGACAGGGAAAATAGTAGCAGCACACAAACAAGTTCACATTTCTGTCACTACTCTTCCCCCCCTTTTTAGCATGCTCCTTATTAACACAACTAGCTCCACATTCTGCTTCTCACTCTCCCATTCTGAGCTCTGTTGTATAGGCATTACAACAAAATGTCAAGTCAAGATCAAGTGTTTCTAAAGGTAGAAGTTTTTTTTTTACCTTAATGCACTCTCTACATTAGAATAAATAAAAAATGTCTGTGTGCTGCTCCCCCCCCCCTTGTACTTAGCTGAGCCCACAATTTACTGGATGTTGAGGCAGCAGTGGGAGCTATTGGCTCCTGCTGCTGTCAATCACAGCCAGTAGGAAGAGAGTAGGGGGTGGGGCTAAGGCTCAGGATCAAGCCTGCACGAGTACCCCCATAGCAAGTAGCTTGCTATAAAGGCACTCGGGGGGAGCCAAGAGCCCCAGCAGGGCACCTCAGAAGTGGAGGATCAGGCCTTCCCTGTGCAAAAACATTGCACAGAGCAGGTAAGTATGACATGTTTGTTTATTTTTTTTCTTTAGAATAACTTATAGGCCTGCATTCAAAAATACATTTGATAGTGTATTAACGTATATAAGAAGTGCATTCATGTGTTTCTTTTACATCCACCTGGAGTTCAGTTCCTTTTATTCTGTATTCTGTGGGGGGGGTTGCACTACATTGTTTTTCTGAAGGAGCCTGCAAGATAAATGACAAGCAGCCTTTGATTCTCCCCTTTGGTGTCCTGTGCACTTTTTTTTATATCTTGGCTATAATAAGAAGTCAAACTGGTATCACTAAACATTGCAATACAACTTTCCATATAAAGAACAGCTGTGAGAGTAGAGCAAAGTTTCATATTCATTTATTATCTCACCAGGCAGTGCTTACTTTTTGATGGCAGATTTATTGGCACCCAGTCCGTATAAAGGAAGATTTTATGTTCACACGTCTGCTGTTTTGAAGTTATTATGATAATAACATAATCATACTATTGTTATAAAATGGTGTATTCCACAAATGTGATCTTTTCTCAAGGGAATAGCAGATGGTTTTTTTATGTAGTAGTTCCTCACCATTTTGGTGTTGGAAATGTCTTATCCAGTACATATTATCGAGGTAATCTTGCATGACAGCCTGCTACAGAATGGCTGATGGAACAATGAACTATAATGATGTTGATTTTGTCACTGAAAATTTGCCAAGGAGATTTTCTTTCCCTTTCCCACTGTGTACCAAGGTAGAAAGGTTTCTTTTGAATATACTGTATATATATGTGTGTGTAATGTATATTTTGTACTCTAAATGATGTTTGTAGATATACATAATTCAACAATATAAGACAGTTGTAGTAGACAACAACTAGAGGGGTACGATAAATGCTATCAGAACCAAAATAAGTGATGTAAATTAAAAAAAGACAAACAAAAAAAAAAAGAATTACCAAACAGTGGTGCAAGCACAAGCTTACACCACTCTTCTAAGCATGAAAAATTAGAACAGATCAATAAACAAAAATACCCCTGTGCACTCCCTTAAAATCTCTAAATATGCAAACAAGTGCTAAAAACATTAAGTAAATCATGCTGCTACCACTCACTTTAAGGACTAGAATATAATAAAATGAGTCAGCGCTGCGCTATAAGTGATAATCCACTATGATACTTCAAACAAACAAAAAAAGAAAAGATTAAATAAAAAAATGAAACAAATAAAAAATGTAAAAAAGAAAAAAAAAGTCCATCTGTTATATTATTCAGTGAACATCCTCAATTTCTTGATATTTTATCTGTTCCATGAGTACGACACACTTCGTGCTACACACACCACCACCTTTAGCGGCTCACCTATCGATTTGACCTATGGTTAATAGGTCAAATGCACCTGTCCCTTAAGGGATATCACCATCTATCACAGATTCTGTAACCTCTCAGCCCTCTCTGGTCACATGTACATCTCCTGTAGATTCAGATGCTCAAATGCTTAGGAATAGAACATAGAAACAATTGTAGTGCTTTCCATAAAATGTATTACTTTATTAAAAACAACCATTAAAACTACACTGAAATTATTAAGTGCACAAAACTGGTGCACTGTAGATGAACTCTTACATATAGTATTCAAACAGCCACTGGGGATACCATGAATAAAAACCGCAGCTTGTGGTTGAAATACATATAATTCAGTACTTTTCCCTTTATAGAAAGATTCTGCTCAATAGGCTCAGGTAAAGCTGACGGTGTTTCCTTTTGCCCAACTGTACTAGAAAGACGTTTTCAACACCAGTAGTTTTTTATTTTTATTATGTATATTGTTCATTGCACTTTATATAGGAGTATCATTAACCTTGTGTGCTCTGCTTGTGTAGTGAAATCACTGCATGGGCAGAGAGAGGGATGTGACACTGATAGTTCACATCTCATATGACAGATCACAAATGGTGGGAAACTGTGGGAGTTTTCTATATGGAAAAGTGCCATGTTCCCTCTGTTAGTTAGAGGCAGACCTGCACAAAGTTTACTTCATTCTAAAATAGAAACTGATGTGGGTGGCACAAATAGACCTGAAACAGGTCTATCTGCTTAGTTAATGTGTCGCACGTCATTCCTGACATTATAATGGTGCAGAAAGCACAGTTCATTCCACGGACAATGTCATCCAGATCAAGGGCTACAAAAATATTTAATACTTTTGCCAAGCAGATTATTAGAAAGATAAATATTGGCTTTTAAAGGGAATATATTTTTTTCTTCTTTTTTTTAATATGCTTGTAAATTTGTGCTTAACCACTTGCCAACCGCCGCAGGTACATATACTGCGGCAGTCAGCCCCTCCTGGGCAAAGTGACGTACCGGTACATCACTCGTCCGCTCGTTCACAGGGATCCCCGCGCAAGTGACCGGCGGCTCCGATGTTCGCCGGTCACTCGCGATCTCCCGCTGAAGAGGGAGAAAGGCAGGCGGCTGATGTAAACCAAGCCACCTGTCATTCTCCCTGGTGTAACTGCTGGGATCATACGATCCTGCTATGTAGGATAGTATGTCTCTGTGGTTACATCAAAAGCCACGCCCTTTGACAGTTAGAGACACGCCCCTAGGGACACACTTAACCCCTGGATCCCTGGATCTCTTCCCTGCCAGTGTCATTTTTACAGTAACAGTGCATATGTATAGCACTGATTACTGTAGTAATGTCACTGGTACCCCCAAAAGTGTCAAAAATGTTAGTAAGGGGTCCAATCTGTCCGCCGCAATGTAGCAGTCCTGCAAAAAAATCGCAGATCGCCGCCATTACTAGTTAAAAAAAAACAATAAAAATTACATAAATCTTTCCTTTAGTTAGTAAACGCAATAACTTTTGCGCAAACCAATCAAAATACGCTTATTGCGATTTTTTCTACCAAAAATATGTAGCAGAAAACAAATTGGTCTAAAATGTTAAAAAATTTTGATTTTTACATTTTAATATTGTTATTTTTTCAAAATTGACGTTCTTTTTTTGATTATAGCGTAAAAAATAAAAATCGCACATGTGATCAAATACCACCAAAAGAAAGCCCTGTTTGTGTGGGAAAAAAGGACATCAATTTCATTTGGGTACAGCGTCGCATGACCACGCAATTGTCCATTAAAGTCAAGCAGTGCCGAATCACAAAATAGGCCCTGGTCTTTGAGCAGCCAAATCCTCCGGGGCTTAAGTGGTTAAATGAGTTCTATGGTCACAGCATACACTTTCCCTTTCTAACATCAGCATTGTAATAGCAACACAAGCAATAGTTATTTTTGGCAATCCAATATAAGCTTTCTTGAAAAATTTCTGCCTGTCTGCTGGTCATCTCAAAATCATTAAGATTAATAGGAGTAGGCTAGAAATAATTAAAATTATAATGTGGAAATGAATACATGATTTTTTGTTTTGACTGTAGATAAGCTTTAAAGCTTAAGTCCAGTCAAAGAGCTAAATACACAATAAATTTGCAGCTTTTGGTTGTTTTTTGTTAGACTAGTATAAATATTGATTAATATACCTGTAGAGGCAAGTTTGGGGAGACCAGGTGTGAAGGCGCTTTTACCTGACCAGATAACAGCTCCTCCCAGTTCTCAGACCTTGAGCCTCCAGTGAACCAGGATAAGAAGAATTGATAAATAAACAGGCTACGCATTTCAGACATTAGTCCTTAGTCATGGCTCATGCCCTTGTAGAGGCAAGTTTACCAGTAGGACATGTTAAATGTAGCTCTTTCCATGAATATGTGTACATAATAGAAAACGGCAAACCAATATTGTGTAGGACTGCCCCTACTTTTATAGTGCTCACATTTAGTGCTTTAGATTTCCAAACAACTTTGTAGGGCAAATGTCTACCTGACATGATATAAATTGAATGGATTGTTCAGGGAGGCAGAACACATTATACAGGGACTCTACCATTCAACAGTAATGAGTTAATAACTATAAACAAATGGGGCTGTGCTTACCCAATGGGAACACAAATTCAAAAAGCACAGTGAAATGTCAGTGAATGGATTCCTTCATCACTGATTAATAAACAAATAAAACAGAATAGTGTATAACAGTGTTTCTCAACCTTATTTCAGGAAAGGCACCCTTTAAAATTATGGGCAATATTGAGGCACCCTTTTAAAATTATGGACAATCTCAAGGCAACCTATAAAATTATGGACAGTCTCAAGGAATCTTATTCTAAAATGAAAAAAAAAATGATTCTATTAATTTTACATAATGCGGCAGCATCGAAACATCTAGGACACTAAACATTAGAGGGGATTTATTCTTCCAAAGTAAACACACCTTTGCACACTAGCACTGACTACTTTTCCAGTGTTTCTCCTCTCCCTCAGTTTCTCTTCATCACTCAGCTAATGTGACCCCCAGTGCTGATGGAGAGGGGCAGGGGAGGGGCAAATAAGGATCCTGTGTAGGCGACCAACACCCCTCTTATCAACACTGATGATATCACTGGTTGTTAGGATGCTGGTGGCTGGAAGGGTAAAATGGCGCAATTTTTAGGCATTTTGCCAAGGCACCCCTGAAGAAACCTCAAGGCACCTTGGGGTGCCTGGGCACCCTGGTTGAAAAAGGATGGTGTATATTTTTATATATATACTGGCAAATACTCTGCTTACCGTATAAAATGTACAAATTCTAAAATGCGATGAAATGCTAAAGTGTCAAAAAACTATTGTTTCACCTCCAATTAATAGATAAAAAAAATAAAAATAAAATCATGCAAAATGTAATGTATCTTAACAGATAACAATCTCCTTTGTGTACAACTTTAAAAATAGTACAAATGTCCTCATGAAGTGCAAAAAAACCTCCAAGGTGCAAAGTGCTGAAATCGTGACACACAAATCTTTTGTTAAAGTGGCTGGTGCTCTGTGTAAAACTCAAAACAAGGAATTCTTTAACTGCTGCTACTACCTCACCCCCTCTGGGGGGCACACTCACCAGTAGAAGTTGACCATCTATGTAATAATAAGGAAGGTCACACTGCGTTTAATATTGCACCACTACCTCCAGCTTTGTATTCTTTTATCACTGTCCAAGGGATAACATTTGGCCTACCCATAAAAAAATTATGAAAGAGAAGCCAGGGAAGCAATCATAGCGTACCACCATTTGTTAAATCCCCTGCATTAAAATAGAATCACAATTGCACTCACAAGTATGGTACAAGTATTCGATTTTAGAATTTGCATGTTTTATAGGGTAAGCACTATTTTTGCCAGTATATATTAAATTGCGCACTATTCTGTTTTATTTATTTATTTGTGTTTCCATTGGGTAGGCGCAGTTCCATTTTTCCATATTTATACTGTATGTGTATGAGTATATAAACTGTTAAGAGCATCAGCCACAAATTCATCTACCTATAGCCACACATTCATCTTTGTGCATGTGTTTTACTACGTTTGATTTTTCACAGTAATTATTAGTTATTAGCCATTTCTCTTGCATTTGATTAGATTAGCACCATCCAGTGACTTTACTCGGTTGCTATTTTCATAGCCTGGCAAAGGACATGCCTTATAATTTTTTACTGAGGCATCCAGCATATCACTACGTATATGCTGCGTGATTATGCTTTAACCTTTGTCACACTTAAGATAGTTTTAGAACATTTTTCGATAGAGCATGTTTACTTAAAGCTGATCACTTTAATATGTTAAAGACACGGAGACTGACTTTAAAGGAAAGCATTATACTTTCTGGTACATCAGTAATTTTATATGATGATGATTATTTGCTGTATAAATTCTTGTGTTTCATAAGTGAAATCTTTAAAAAGGATTTCCTTTTCTAAAAACATGGTTTTCTTGGGAGCCATTAAGCCATTATTTACTGTGTGCTTCCTTAAGTGAAGACATGATACAATATTCTTTTACAGCACTGATTCAGCTGTAGAATTTAATATAACACGGTATACAAGTTTATGGCATTTTTTAATCAATAAGTGTGAAACATTTAATTAAAGTAAGGAATAAAATGGTCAGCTTGTAATGTGTTTAAAAAGAGAAATGGAGAGTTACTGATTTTCAAAAGGGGTTCTGAAAATTGAAGATAGCAAAATGTGTAAAATGTAATATTTCTAAGTTGCCCCTTATGCAACCACAACAAAGATTTACCAAGTGAGATACTGAAAAAGGTAATAGCTGCAAATGAGGAGAAAACTAATCTCTTATTCCCACTAGGAGTTTTCACTTATGGCTGCTTTGTTTCTTTGTGAAAATGTTTGGAATACAGGGGCATTTATAGGACCAAGAGGCACAGGCACAGAGGCCAGCAGTAATACAAACTTCATGCTGCTCAGCCCATGGTAAAGTCAGTGCAAACATACTGTACGTGTGTGTGTATACATACATACATATATATATATATATATATATATATATATATATATATATATATATATAAGAAGGCCAGTATGGTGGCCTGAATTTATGGGAGGATGGGAGGAGCCCGGGGGAGGGGAGTATTTAAGCAGCCCACTCACCTGTGTTCCTTGTCGGTTCCAGTGCACAATACCCTCCCTCCCATCCCCTTTACAGGGCACTTCCTTCACATCACTCTTCTACAATCAACCATTATTTATCTTGGGTATGCCCCCTTTTTGGTGTACCGACCAGCTCAACAGGGCACACCTCAGGTCTAGGTTAGGTTGGGAGTCTTGTGGTGTCTTTATGTGGTTTCACGTTTATCTCAGGTTGCTTTGGAGGGCTCAAACTATAAATATACAGTATATGTACATTTAGTTGCCAACTGCCCTATAGCAGTTTTACTTCTACAGGGCAGCCGCGCTGCGCAGGATCATATATATATATATATATATATATATATATATATATATATATATATATATATGTGATATATAAATATATATATATATATATATATATATGTGATCCTGCACTTCTGGATAGCTTGTGGCTCGCTCCTGCTGAGGTTTTACACAGCGGGAGTTGATCAGCGTTTCCCGCTGACTCAAAGTCTGCCGAGCACCCGCCGATCATTCAGTACACAGGCAGAACAGCAGTCTGCCTATGTAAACAAGGCAGATTGCCATTCTGTCAGTACAGAAGGCATGGATCATGTGTTCCTGCAAAGCAGGGACACCAATCCAATCCTTCCACTAGCAAAAACACCTCCCCCACTACACTAAAACACTAGCTAGGCACACAGTTAACCCTTTGATTGCCCCTGATGTTAACCCCTTCCCACCCAGTGTCATTAGTACAGTGCACATTTTTAGCACTGATCACTGTATTAGTGTTACTGGTTTGCAAAAAGTGTCAAAAGTGTCAGTTAGTGTCTGATTTGTCCACCGCAATATCGCAGTCCTGCTTTAAGTCGCTGATTATCGCCATAACTAGTAAAAATAAAGAAATAAAACATTCTATAAATATATCCCATAGTTTGTAGCTATAACTTTTGCGAAAACCAATCAGTACATACTCTTATTGGGATTTTTTTACCAAAAATATGTAGCAGAATACATATTGGCCTAAATTCATAAAGAAATTCGATTTTTTACATTTTTTTATTGGACGTGTTTTACAGCAGAAATGAAAAATGATTGTTGTTTTTTTTTTTTATTTTTCAAAATTGTTGGTCGTTTTTTGTTTATAGAGCAAAAAATAAAAACGCAGAGGTGATCAAATACTACTAAAAGAAAGCTCTATGTGTGGGGAGAGAAAAAAAAAGGACTAAAATTTTATTTGGGTACAGTTTCGCAATTTTCAGTTAAATTAATGCAGTGCAGTATCGCAAAAAATGGCCTGGTCATAATGGGGGGTAAATCTTTCGGAGCTAAAGTAGACACATTTATATTGTACTTGCAAAAATTTTAGGTGAGTGTGAAGAAGTGCTGTAAAGTAAGAATACTTTCAAAAATATATATTTTAATTGTTTACTTTTAATAATTTACAAAATGTAAAGTGAGTGAACAGAAGAAAAATCTAAAGCAAGTCAAAATTTGGTGCAACTAACCTTTGAACACTTGCACAATATCAGGGACTTTTTAATATTAGAGTCAGGTGTGTGATTAACCAATTATACCAAGTAGGTGCTAATAATTAGGGATGATTGAACGGTTCGGAATTCGGCCGAATTCCGAACTTTTTGCTGAAAAAGTTCGGAATTCAGCAACCAGAACCGACAAAAATGCAATGGGACAGGAACTGGGCTTTAAAAGCCTGTGATTGGACCAGAACCATCAGTAAAAGCCAAATGAGGGGGCAGGAGGATGCTAGGAATGTGATTGGAGTGACTAGGGGGTCCAGAGGCCAATCAGTAGTGAATACAACCCCCAGTATATAAGATAGCCCCGCCAAATCTCTAGCATTGTAATACAGGGATGTGGAAGAGAGTGGAAGCAGTTCTGTTACTCCTGCTTCAAAAGTGTCATTTAGCAATTATTAGTGTGAGGAAAGGGATATCTAGTGTAGTTAGGGTACTATTTTCCACTATAGTTAGATTCAATAATCTAGTTTCTGTAGGGAAAGTGTTAAGTGTCAGGGTGACCGTAGTGTAGTGTAGGGTGAACTGACTCTGACTGCTATGGCAGGGTGACCAAACCCTTCCATGTCCGGGTGACCGCCATAGAAAAAAGATCGTTTGTATTAGAATTGCAGTAGCGCAGGATAGTGGCTCCGCTACTTTTACACCTGGCCGTTTTTGTTGCAGGCATTTATTGGGCTTTTTTGTGGACGTCTTTGGAGGCAGGCATGACATCTGAACTTCTGTGTAGGGGTATATATACACACACACATGTATGTATATATACACATACACATATATAGGTGTGAAAGTAGCAGAACCCTATGCCTGCGCTAATGAAATTATTTGCAGGCATAGGGCTCCGCTCCTATCACACCTATATGTGTGTATGTGTATAAATACATATATGTGTGTGTATATATACCCCTATACAGAAGTTCAGATGTTATGCCTGCCTCCAAAGATGCCCAAAAAAATGCCCAAAAAAACGGCTGCAACAACACACCTGGGCGTTTTTGTTGCAGGCGTTTTTTTGTGCATTTTTTGGGCGTCTTTGGAGGCAGGCATAACATCTGAACTTCTGTGTAGGGGTATATATACACACACACACATATATGTATATATACACATACACACATATAGGTGTGATAGGAGCGGAGCCCTATGCCTGCAAATAATTTCATTAGCGCAGGCATAGGGCTCCACTCCTATCACACCTATATGTGTGTATGTGTATAAATACATATAAGTGTGTGAGTATATATACCCCTACATAGAAGTTCAGATGTTATGCCTGCCTCCAAAGATGCCCAAAAAATGCCCAAAAAAAACACCTGCAACAAAAATGCCCAGGTGTGTTGTTGCAGGCATTTTTTTGGGCGTCTTTGGGGGCAGGCATAACATCTGAACTTCTGTATAGGGGTATATATAAACACACACTTATATGTATTTATACACATACACACATATAGGTGTGATAGGAGCGGAGCCCTATGCCTGCAAATAATTTCATTAGCGCAGGTATAGGGTTCTGCTACTTTTACACCTATATATGTGTATATATACATACATGTGTGTGTGTGTATATACCCCTTCACAGAAGTTCAGATGTGATGCCTGCCTCCAAAGACGTCCACAAAAAAGCCCAATAAACGCCTGCAACAAAAACGGCCGGGTGTGAAAATAGCGGAGCCCTATGCCTGCTCTACTGCAATTCTAATACAAACAATCTTTTTTTTCTGGTTCTGGACATGCTACAGAGCTGAAACTTCACAGGTACACTTTTGAGACCCCCCAGACACTAAATCCAAAGAAATCTCATTTTTTTTTCCAATAATTTTTTCAATAATTGGCTCTCTATCAAAAACGACAATTTTTAAGAACTTTTTTTGTGTGATTAATAGTCCCTGGGGCATGACCCAGAACCCTAGGCACTTTTTAGGGGCATTTATTGGGTTTTAGGGCTTCAAAATGGTGTTTTTTGATTACCGAAAAAATGCGGTTCTGAAATCCGGGCCGAACGTTCGGGAAGTTCGGGTGTTCTGGTCGAACCGAACATTTCAAAAGTTCGATCATCCCTACTAATAATCATCATTAATGAGCATATGTAGAGATGGGCAAAACACCCCCCTGTTCGGTTCACACCAGAATACCGAACAGAGAAAAAGTTCTGACCTGAACGGCGAACCCTATTAAAGTCTATGGGATCTGAACTTGAAAAATCAAAAGTCCACATTTTGAAAACTTATATGCAAGTTATTGGCCATAAAAAGGGTATAGGGGTCCAGGTACTGCCCTGGGAGACATGTATCAATGCAAAAAAAAAGATAATTTTTTCAGGAACAATGATTTTAATGATGCTTAAATTGAAACAATAAAAATAAAAAATGTCTTTAAATATTGTGCCTTGGGGGTCTTCTTATTCTGCCTGTAAAATAGCGCATCTGTACCGTGGGTAGAACCTACTGCAGCAAAGCTGACAATTTTAAAGAAAAAAAGATGACATTTAAATTTCCGGCAATACAAAAATGTAAAAAAAAAAAACAAAGAAACGGCATGGGGGGCCCCCCAAAAATTATTTTAAAAATCCTGCGTAGGGTCCCCCCCAAAATCCATACAGACTCTTATCTAAGCATGCAGCCTGGTGGGACAGGATGGGGGGGCAAGCAAGCGGCCCCCCGCCGAAACCATATTAACATGGGGGGGTGCTTTGGGGCGGGGGGCTCTGTCTGGTGCTGCAAATTCGGATGTTCAGCGAACGGGCCAAACATTTGCTCGATCAGAATCATTGGCCCAACTTTAATCATATGTAGGTTAAAACATAGTCATTAACTTAAACAGAAACAGCTGTGTAGGAGGCTTAAAACTGGGAGAGGAACAGCCAAGCTCTGCTACTAAGATGAAGTTATGGAAGACAATACAAGACCAACTGAGTACAGCAACAAGACACAAGGTACAGTAGTTATATTTCATCAGCAAGGTCTCTCCCAGGCAAAGATTTCAAAGCAGACTGGCTTTTTATGATGTGCTGTTCAAGCTCTTTTGAAGAAGCACAAAGAAACAGGCAACATTAAGGACGCAGTGGTTGGCCAAGGAAACTTAATGCAGCAGATGAAAGACACATCATGCTTACTTCCCTTCGACATCGAAAGATGTCCAGCAGTGCCATCAACATAGAACTGACAGAAGCCAGTGGGACCCAGGTACACCACACCCAGGGAAATCTGGCTAGAAGTTGTCTTTATGGAAGAATTGCGACCAATAAGCCCTACCCCCAATATTGAAACAAGGCTAAGCGACTCTACTAGGCATGAAAACATAGGAACTGGGTTCAGAAAAATGGCAGCAGGGGCTCTGAACTGATGTCAAAATTTGAAATATTCAGCTGTAGCAGAAGGTAGTTTGTGTGCCTATAGGTTGAAAAATGGTACAATAATGAGTGTCTGCAGGCAACAGTGAAGCATGGTGTAGGTTCCTAGCAAGTTTGGGGTTGCATTTCTGCAAATGGAGTTTCCTCATTGCTAAGAAAAACAGGCAGATACTTATCCATCATGCCAAACCTTTAAAGATGGTACCATCATGTCATAACATCAATGTAATTAAGAAAAAATGTAATTAATGTAATTAAGAATTATCTTCAATGTAAAGAAACAATGCGTCCTGAATGGGATAGTTTGGCCCCTACAGAGCCCTGATCTCTACATCATTGAGTCTGTCTAGCTTTATATGACGAGATAGGATGCCTAGATTCACAGAAGATCTGTGGTTAGTTCTTCAACATGTTTGGAGCAATCTACCTGCTGAGTTTGTTCAAAAACTGTTTGAAAGTGTACCTAGAAGAACTGATGCTGTTTTGAACGCAAAGGGTGGTCACACCAAATATTGATTTGATTTGGCTTTCTCTTCTGTTCATTTACTTTCCAATTTTTTTTAATTGATAAAAAAACTATTAAACAATTTTATTTCTGAAAACATTCTTAAGTTAGAACATTTTTTCACACCTGTACATATACACACTCGTGCATGAAGTGAGAAGGATCAATGAAGCTCAATGCAGTACACTCATTTAACTTTCTTCTTTTTTGTCTTTATTCACTAGGGTTATATAATACAAGCTTTCAGCCACATTCTGCAACCTTTATCAAGCTGTGTTACATATGATCGTTTTTAGGTCACATAACATCTGGCAAAAAATCAAATTAAAACTTATATCAAAAGTACAATGCTTTGCTACACTTGACAGCAAGCTAAATTTGGAAATTGATACACCGAACAACTCAACATTGAAAATTAGAACATTCAGAGCAGACACATGCAGATGTAAATCCCCACTAGAAGAGATGAAAGAAATCATGCATATTAGTAATAAATTAATAATTTATGAAAATAGGTGAATATCAAAATCTGTGTTTAAACCCTTAAGGTGAAATAACTTTATCCAGTATATTTTAAATAGCTTTTACTTCAGAATCTTTTCATCTTCTCTTTTTAACGTGTTATAATCTTAAGGGTCCAAATCCTGGAATGTGATCTAACCTTGACCATGTCCATTATCCACAAATGTTTTTTCATTGGCAGTTTTGCAATTTCTTTAATGGAGAATTAGGAATCAGGACCCAATCTTCTAATCCTCTGTGCGCTGTCACACCTAGGCAAGAGATTTCAAAATGCATATACCTAACAGAAGTCACAACTGTGAAAAAATCCTATTTGAATTTTTTTTACAGTGTGGATGTGGAAATCCTTTATCATATGGTAAAATTGCACACATGAAAGGATGGGATAAGTATCTTGTCTGTTTCTTTCTAATAATCTAGGCTGTGTCAAAGTTCATCAAACTTTTCTACTGCTGTAAATGTGCTCCCCCCAAACATAGTAGTCACCTTGAAGTAAAGGTCAGTGTTTATGGATGATCCTAATATCTGCATCCGACAATGCTGAGTCATCAAGGAAAATGGGTCTTGGATCATGGCAGTTTTTACTATAAATTTGGACCGAATATTACCCACTTACATTCTGAGAAAACCTGTTTTCTGACTGAGCTCTCGTATACAATACTGAAAAAAAAAAATAACTAATAATGGCTAATGACTATTAAATCACCACAACCCCCGTTACAAACAATGAACCACATATTTTGATGAGGTGGTCCAAGAAGGACCCAAAGCGCCCTACATAAAAACGGCATTCATTATGGCTGTCTTGAAACCGAGGGGTGTATTTTAATGATTTGACAAGGAATTCACTCAACTTTCGCCCAAAATTCACCTTTTATTAAAGTGGTTGTAAAGCCTTACGGTTTTTTACTTTAATACATCCTTTGCATGAAGGCTGAAAAACCTTCTGTGCTGCAGCTCCCCTCCAGACCCCCCCCCCCATTTTTCTTACCTGAGCCAGCTCCCGCTGCTGTCAATCAAAAGCTGTGATAGGGAAGTGGGGGGGGGGTGGTGCTGAGTCCCGCTGTCTGTGTCAAAGGGTGCAGCAGTGAGATTCGGGAGCGAGTCCGCATGGATGCCCCTATGGAAAGCAGCTTTTCGTGTAGGCACCCGATGAAGAGGAGGAGTCTGGAGCGCCTGCGGGGGACCCCAGACGAGGAGGATCAGGGCTGCTCTGTGCATACCATTGCAAAGAGCAGGTCAGTATAGACATGTTTGTTATTTTTATTTTTTAAAAATTGTAGGTTTACAATCACTTTAACCAAGAGCCACATTCTCTCTATTTATCAAAGTGGTTTTATCCAGGAGCCAATGGAATTCAGTAAAGTAAAAAAAAACTTCTGCCTTTACAACCACATTAAAGTATGTATTTTCCTTAGAGCCGTTGCTTATTGGGAATGCTGAATCCATGTCTTTACTACAGGTTTAGCACTTAAATTGTTTACTTTTTTTTTATTTACTGTAAATAAAACAAAATAAACTGTTTTCCCACTTTCCCTGAACAACCCAATCCTGCACACCAGGCATATAGGCTGGTATCTCCATAACAAGGGAGTCCCTCTGCTATGCTGATACTAAGGCTACGTGCATTAGGCGGTGATTTGAGAGGGGTCCCTCCCAAAGCACCCTGGCCCAACACTGACCAGCACTGGACTCTTTGACAGCCCCAGTGCCCAGGAGATGGTTCTGGCAAGAGGGGGAACCATGGTTTACCTACGTGCCTCCCATGAGGGCAAGTAGGTGGATTTTTTCTACTCCTGGTTTTAGGGGTCCTTAGATCACTATTGCATGCAAGAAAGAAAAAAAAAAAGCACAACACAAATAAAATGTTATTATTCTGTTTTTGTGTAACTACTATTTTCATCTTGGGGTCCAGTGATGTCCCAAGATGTCCCATGTCTTCTGTTCCAACAATGGGAGGTCTTAGTTCAGGAGGGAACAGTATATGAGCATTAAAAATATTCCTGCTAATGGTTTTTTAGGTTTCCAAGTAACTCTGGAGATGGAGTTCCCTATGATGTCTTTGTCATTATCTGGAAATCGCTGGGAACTGCCTATGGCATCACTGCCCATATTTTGGACACAGGCCAAATATGGGCAATAATGGCAGGGTAGCTTCTTCTCCAGAGTTCCCTGGCAACGTAAAACCATGCCAGTGGCATGAACTTCTTCAGTGCTCAAGCACTGTTTGAGCAGTGAAAAAAGGGGGACCTGTGCTCCCACAAACTCTGACATGACATTGCTGCAGCAGATGAAGCAGGAGATTGTTGGATATCACTGAAGGCCATGTGAGCTGGTATCAGCACTGTAGGAGGGCTGCATGCTAGCTACTCCCTTACAGTGGAAATACTAGCCTTTATACCTTGCATGCCAGGCTGATTTATCCGGGGAAGCGAGAATACTAAAATAAACAAATGAAATAAACCCCTCTAGTCAAATCAACTAAAGGACATTTCTGTTATTTAAGAGGATTCATCTAAAATATCCCAACAAAGATTTTTTGAAAAATGGAAAATAGCTGCTAATGTACTTTCAGGATTTATCTTGGCAATGTTTAACCATCAGGATTCACCCAGCAAATATAAAAAAAAAGCACACAAATGTCCAGGTGCTTAAGCCACTGTCCAACTGGGAAAAATGTATAGTCTGATGAAAATATAAAACAATACATAGGAAGAATCCTTACAATAAATGTTAACCAAATGTTAAGCCATTTTTACACTGGACAAATTTCACTAGCAAATCACTAATAAATACACCCCCAAATTATATACTTGTGATAACATCTTTCAGAAACCCAAAATAGAGGGCTTCTTTTACACCTAATGGTAGTGCCTGTAAAAAGTATTTTGTTACATGCAGATGGTCAACTTTACATACAGAACTGCTGATATATAGGGCATATCCTAAAATCAAGCTTGCTGTTCTTTATAATAAAGCTGTCACTTTGTAAAATGTGCCAAATTACTATGGGTTAATTCTAACGAGGTGCGTGCCACCTTAACGACTATCTCTTTCATTTATAATTTATAACTTTACTGAGTGCTGGGAGTATAGCTATCTCTATATTTCTGCTGCTCTGATGCTGGAACTTCTGGACTTAGTTCCAGCAGCTGCAAAGTCTCATGCAGTCATACTCCTCCTCTCCTCTTGCCCAGTCACAGTCACAATAACAAAGCCTTCTGTCAATGGACAGCAGAGGAGAGGGGCTGGTAGAGCTGCTGCTGTGTTAGAAAGCAATGTCTCTCCTGTCAGAGCCCCAGGAATATAGTAAAAGCTATACTCCTGGTGCCTAATATAACTGTCAGTTGTAAAACAAATAGATAAGTCTATGAGGTGGTATGCACCTCATTGGACTTTAGCCATGGTAAGCCAGCACATTTTAGAAAGTGGCTGAATTCCTGGAGTTCACAAATGCTTAATATACTGTATGCAGATTTTCTATCTTTTCCTGCGTGGCCACCGAGACAGGACAGGCAAAATCTCTTCAGTGAGGATTTAGACTGTAATACGACATTTTAGGGTAAAGCTGAAAAGGCTCTGCCAGATTTCCATTGTTAAATGTCAGTACTAACTAGACACAAGATAAGATCTGCCCAAAAACAAAACAGAATTATTATAACAAAAGAGGGTATAATCTTAACCCATGCTAATCAAAACTAAAAAATATTTTGGCTGTAGTTGGTCTTTATTGTTTATTACAATGAAATCAAAAAGGGTTTTTTGACCTGCATAAAACGTGGCCCCATAATGATGATAACCTCTAATATTTTGTACTATGTAGAATTTCGGTTTGCGGCATTATGGTGTACATATATTATGTTACAGAGATATGCTCTATCAAAGCTTTGCCTGGATGTTAACCCTTTTACTGCCAGGTTCGTACAGCATACAGACCTACAGCACTGCTTGCAACTGGCCAGGTCCGTAATTTCTCCCCCTGCTATAAGCTCATGGTCACTAATGACCATGAACTTATAACAGAATTGTTTAGCAGACTCTGCTGAACAATTCTTTAACTTTGATCAGCGGATTACAATTTGCTGATCAGAGTTATTAACATAAAATGTAATCCCCCCCCCCCCCATGCTGCCGCTTCCCTGTCCTCAGCCTTTCCACCTCCATACCTGCCAACTGTCCCATTTTTGCCCATTAATCTGGCTGCCCATTACCGTTTTTTTTTTGTGTGTGTTTTGTTCCACACAGTGTAGCATTCCCCCGGGTCGCTCTCACCCCAGCTGGGAGGTGTAGTTCTGGCAGCAGATTGTCTCCCCCTCTCACCCTCTTCCGGTGCCTGATCACTCTTCCCGCCTGTCGCAAATTTAATGTGTCACCGCGGGCAGGGTGTCAGCACGGTGCACTTTCCGAAATACGCCACCAGGGGGAAGCAGAGCACATTCCGACAAGCTGGAGGCCCCACACTCCACGGCCTCTATGTGCCTGTGGTCTGGAACCGAGCGCTATCTTGTGGCAAAGTGAGGGTATGACTATTACCTTTATTTTCCTTTTTTTTTTAAACAAAGTTACAACAGAAAAGTAACAAAGGAAGAGGAGCTGTTATGCTAGAGGTGCATGATATGCTTTTCTCATACTGACCCTTCCTTCTTTACATGGCATGTAGACATCCTTGTGTGTGTGTGTGAAAGGAACACTTTGAAAACAGATCTCAATGGAAAAAATCTCATGCTGGATGGACTGGGTAATGTGTTATGATCTATACTGGTGTGGGCTGGGCAATGTGTTAGGATCTATACTGGTATTGACTGGTTAATGCGTTAGGATCTATACTGATATGGACTGGGTAATGTGTTAGGATCTATAATGATATGGACTGGGTAATGTGTTAGGATCTATACTGATATGGACTGGGTAATGTGTTAGGATCTATACTGATATGGACTGGGTAATGCGTTAGGGTCTATACTGCTATGGACTGGGTAATGTGTTAGGATCTATACTGATATGGACTGGGTAATGCGTTAGGGTCTATACTGCTATGGACTGGGTAATGTGTTAGGATCTATACTGGTATGGACTGGGTAATGTGTTAGGAAGGAAAGGATGCCACATTGTTTGATGGAAATGAAAATTATCACCCTACAGAGGGCTGAATTCAAAGGCATGTGAATAAAGTGTCAAATGTGCTCAGGTGTGACCATACAAAAAATGTAATATGTAAATATAAATAAAGTGCAAGGTGTAAATAAGTACGATAAAACCTAATAATACCAGATAGTATAATCATACTTATTTACACCTTGCACTTTATTTATATTTACATATTACAGTTTTGTACGGTCACACCTGAGCACATTTCACACTTTAGAATTGCAGGGAATTGGGATGAGAATTTTAAACTTTAGGCAGAAGTAGTGCAGCTGAATGGGAGAATTATTGCAACTCTGCTACTTTGGCCTTAAGTTTGAAATTCCCTTTTCAATTTCCTGTAATTCTCTCTTTATTGAGTAGACCCTATAATCTGATTATAAGTAGGCGGAGATTAATTATGCAGAGCGGGCGGAGCTTCAGGGAAGTGGGTGTGGTAATTAATTGATGGCTGTGCTGCAAAGTGTCCCAGGAATTTTCTTTTAAATGTTGGCAACTATGCACCTCCTGCTGCTACCCGTCACCTAAAACTACTCCCCCCACCCTCCTTTTCTATCCCCATCTCACCCTTTCCTGCCCCCCAGCACTGATTTCCCCCCCCCAACGCAAACCTGATCCCCTGCATCTACCTTTAGAAGCTGGCATTTCTCCTCTGACGCTCTCGCCGGCTTCAGGTGCTGCTGGGGCTTGAGGGGGATCACAGAATGTCCCCCCTGGCATCCATCCATCCCCACGGTGGCATCCCTCCCCTTCCCTCCCACCGCCTGCAGCTGTTAACCGGCACTGTGTCGAGCCTGCTGTCATGCTGAAGGGGGGGTGGGTGATGGTGAAGCTGGAGCTTGGTGAACATGTGTTTCCCAGCCCCCGCCCTGTAGTGCAGTGGACCGAGGCAGCCATCGCTACCGATGGTGCCTGTGTCCACTGACAGCTCAGCTGATCAGCTGATCACATAGTAAACTGAGAGGAGAGTTTACAATGTGTCAGACTGTGTATGAATGAATAAGGTCTCTATACAGACTCCTTATTTCATTCATGTAAAGTGCTGCAGAGAAAGGGACTTTCTTAACCACTTCCCGCCCGCCCTATAGGGAATTGACGGTGGGAAGGTGGTTGTATTATCCTGACATGCCGTCATATGACGGTGGCAGGATAATACGCTCTGCGCGCCCCCTGGGAATCAGTGCCACCCCATCAGTGCCTCCTCATCAGTGCCTGTCAGTGCGACCTCATCAGTGCTCATCAGTGCAGGAAAAAATTTATCTATTTACAAAATGTTATAACATAAACAAAAAAATTTTTTTTTTTTTAAACTTTTCGATCTTTTTTTATTTGTTCAGCAAAAAAGAAAAAACATTGCAGTGATCAAATACCACCAAAAGAAAGATCTATTTGTGGGAAAAAAGGACATAAATTTGGTTTAGGTACAGTGTTGCATTACCACGCAATTGTCATTCAAAATGCAACAGCGCTAAAAGCTATAAATTGGCCTGGGCGAGAGGTGGGAAAAGTGCCCCGTATTGAAGTGGTTAAGTCCCTTTCTCTTGTTTAAAAATGAGATATGGGGGTCTGTTTAGATCTCTGACATCTCACCAAAGACCCCCCCCCCCCAAAATGAAAAAAAATGAACAAATATAGTTGTAAAAAAATAAAATAAGTAAAAATAAAAAAGCAAAAAAGAAAAAACATGGAGCGGACTCTGTTAAGCAGATCTGCCTGCTCAGCGAGGGATCTCTTTGCTGATCCCCGCTGAGCAAGCGGATGACAGGTCTACGTCCGCTCCGCAGATGCAGAACGGACACAGACACATCCCACTGTTCTCTATGGGGCGGTCGGATGGAAACAGACCACCTGTCCATTACCATCCGATTGGATCTGCTAAATGGATGGGGAATTGGATCCCCATCCATCTGTTTTTAGTGGACCGGATCGGATCAGATGAAGGCGGATGTAAACGGACATGTCCATTTACATCAGCCTCTCCATAGAAAACAGTGGGTGGTCTGATTGGGCCCACTTAAAAAACGCACAAGCAGATCCAATTGGTCTGCTTGTGTTAAAGGGGCCTAAGGCCTTGTTCATATCGGGCATACACAGGTGTTCCGCGCATCTCTGTGCAGGCAGTCTCATTGATGTCATTTGGGAAGTAGCAACTGCAGGAACAGAGCCATAGCTCCCAATTTGACATCCAGGTAGGCCCGCGCTCATGTCCCTGAGCTCACACTGTCTGCGTTTGGTGTCGTCCACATCCACATGGATGTCAGATTGGGAACAGCAGCTATGCCTGTGCAGCCGTTGCATCCCAACTGCAATAAATAGGACTACCTGTGCATCCCTGTGCAGGTAAACATGGCCCTCCATGGGCGTACACTTTAGTATTTCACATGTAAACTATGCTTTAGCAGCAATTTAGCAGGAATTTTGCAAGTTTTGTTGTGTTTATGTGCACTAATAATGATTTTAGTATAATTTTAGTGAAAATAGTATGATGAACATTTGCGCAATTATTGCGGGGCCCAAAAAATCAATAGCACTTTTTTTATTCTACAAGTCATGTGCTTTCAGAAAATGTCTGGTGTGATGTCAGACATCGCATGTGATTTGGACCGCATTGCTGTGCAGATCGCCTCTAACTTTAATCCCTTCCCAGCCAGCGTCATTAGTACAGTGACAGTACATATTTTTAGCACTGATCCCTGTATTAGTGTCACTGGTTCCCAAAAAAGTTTTAAAAGTGTCAGTTAGTGTCTGATTTGTCCACTGCAATATTGCAGTCCCACTATAAGTCACTGATCACCGCCATTACTAGTAATAAATAAATAAATAAATAAAAAATCCATAAATATATTCCATAGTTTGAAGACTCTATAACTTTTGTGCAAACCAATCAATACACGCTTATTGGGTTTTTTTTTTTTTTTTGCAAAATACGTAGCAGAATACATATTGGCCTAAATTGATCAAGAAATTTGATTTTTTTTTTGTACAGTTTTTTATTGGATATGTTTTATAGCAGAAAGTAAAAAACACTGTTTTGTTTTTTTTGCACAATTGTCGGTCGTTCATAGCGCAAAAAAAAAAAAAAAAAACACAGAGGTGATCAAATGGCATCAACAGAAAGCTTTATTTGTGGGGGAAAAGGAAAAAAAAACATATTTGGGTACAGTGTCGCAATTGTCAGTTAAAGTAATGCAGTGCCGTATTGCAAAAAATGGCCTGGTCATAAAGGAGGGTAAATCTTCCCGAGCTGAAGTGGTTAAAGCAGTACACATAAAAAAACAACAAAAATGTGTCATATATTTCAGAACTGTTAACAAAATTGTCACAATGCTTCCATGATTTAGTGCAGGACATTTAAAAGGGTTCATCCCACCAGAAAAATGTCAATATCACTTCACTTAATTTCCCCCAAGTAACTCTATGAGGACACTGGTTGAAATAAAATCAACATCATTCTTCATGATAGGAGTAGCTCTGTCTCAAGTGAAATGTCTAGATGTTTTAAAGGGTAACTCCAATTTCACGGGGAAAAAAAATTAGTAAATAAAGAAAAAACAATATAGCGTATACAATTGTTGTAACGCTGAGCGCTCCGGTCCCTGCTTCTGGACCGGAGCGCTTGCGGCGTTCGTTCCAGATCCACTCACCTGTGCCCGCTCCGGCTCCCTCCTCCGCTCCCCGCTCACGTGGTTCCCGGCGCGTGCGCCTCTGCACCATAGGGCGCGCGCGCGCCGGTTGTTTGAAATTTAAGGGGCCTGTGCACCAGTAATTGGTGTCTGGTCCAAACCTCCCTTCCTGTTTCCTGTTTCCTGTGACCTGTTTCCTGTTTCCTGTGACCTGTTTCCTGTTTCCTGTGACCTGTTTCCTGTGACCTGTTTCCTGTTTCTTATATAAACCCACTCCCCCTTCCTGTCCTTGCCGGATCTTGTTGCCTTAGTGCCTTGAGAAAGCTTTTTGTGTTTGCTTTTTGTGTTTGCCTTGCCTGTGTATCTGACCTTCTGCCGTTGACCTCTGACTTCGAACCTTTGCCACCTGCCCTGACCTTCTGCTACGTCTGACCTTGCCTTTGCCTTGTCCTATTGTACCACGCCTGTATCAGCTGCCAGTGAGTTTGAGCCGTTACCGGGAGACACGACCTGGTTGCTAACGCCGCAGCAAGTCCATCCTGCCTTGCAGCGGGCTCTGGTGAAAACCGGTAGTAACTTAGAACCGGTCCTCTAGTACGGTCCATGCCAATCCCTCACTGACACAGAGGATCCACCTCTAGTGCAGTCATCTGCCGCCAGTCCGGACCCTGACAGTAGATCCGGCCATGGATCCTGCCTAGTCTCGCTGACCTCACTACCGTGGTTGTCCAGCAGTCCCAGCAGATTGCCCAACAAGGACAACAACTGACGCAGTTGACCGCCATGATTCAACAGCTTCTGCCGTCACAGCCAGCTTCTGCATCTCCTCCTCCCCGAGCTGCCGCTGCTACCGCTAGAGTCCCGGACAAGTTTGATGGGGACTCTAAGATGTGCTGGGGATTCTTGTCCCAATGTTCCCTGCACCTAGAGATGTTGTCAGACCAGTTTCCCACAGAACGGTCTAAGGTGGCGTTCATGGTCAGTTTATTATCTGGGAAGGCCTTGGCCTGGGCCACACCGCTTTGGGACCGCAACGATCCTGCCACTAACTCTGTCCAGTCCTTTGTTTCCGAAATCCGCAGTGTCTTCGAGGAACCTGCCCGTGCCTCGTCCGCGGAAACAGCCTTGCTGAACCTCGTCCAAGGAGACTCTACAGTGGGCGAATATGCTATACAATTTCGCACTCTGGCCTCCGAATTGGCCTGGAACAACGAGGCTCTCTGAGCGACCTTTAAAAAGGGTTTATCCAGCCATATCAAGGATTGTCTGGCCGCACGAGAAATACCTGCCTCCCTGACTGAACTTATCCACTTGGCTACTCGCATAGATATGCGCTACATTGAAAGGCGTCAAGAGCTCCGCCAGGAAAAAGATCTTGGTCGCGTCAGACGATACCCACGCCTGGCTCCTCTCTTCCAGCACCCTTTGCAGTCTGCTACCGTGCCTTCCACCGAGGAGGCCATGCAAGTGGATCGGTTTCGCCTGACCCAACAAGAGAAGGTCGCCGGAGGAACGAGAACTTATGTTTATATTGTGCAAGCTCTGAACACTTCTTAAAGGACTGTCCTCTTCGTCCTCAGCGTCCGGGAAATGCTCGCACCTAGTGAACGTGGGAGAGGCGTCACTGGGTGTAAATTCTTCCTCTCCACGCCTGACGCCTGAACGTTCCAGTACGAATTTCTCCAGCCACTAAAGTCTTCTTCTCTGCGGAGGCCTTCTTGGACTCTGGTTCTGCAGGAAACTTAATTAAAGCCTCTTTCATCAACCGGTTTAACATCCCTGTTATCCGTCTCGTCAAGCCCTTCTTTATTTCCACAGTTAACGGAGAGAATCTGAACTGCACCGTGCGTTACCGCACAGAACGCGTGCATTTGACCATAGGGGTTCTCCACCAAGAGACGATTGAATTTTTTGTTCTGCCTAACTGCACTTCTGACACCCTTCTTGGCTTGCCTTGGCTCCAGCGCCACGCTCCTACCCTCGACTGAACCTCTGGGGACATTAAATCATGGGACCTTACCTGCCACACTCATTGCCTCAAGTCGGTACCCACCAGACAAATCTCCTCTCCTTTGCTCGGCCTTCCTAAAGCCTATCAAGACTTTGCTGACGTCTTTTTCAAGAAACAGGCAGAGGTCTTACCACCACATAGACCCTTCGACTGCCCCATTGACTTACTTCCTGGTACCACACCACCTCGTCACAGGATTTACCCTTTCTCCGCTCCTGAAACCAAGGCCCTGTCGGAGTATGTTCAGGAGAATCTCGAGAAAGGTTTCATCAGGAAGTCTTCCTCTCCTGCCGGAGCAGGATTCTTTTTTGTTGCCAAAAAAGATGGGTCACTACGCCCTTGTATTGATTATCGCGGTCTCAACAAAATCACGGTAAAGAATCGCTACCCGCTGCCTCTCATCTCGGAGCTCTTTGACCGTTTGCGCAGAGCAAAGGTCTTCACTAAGCTTGACCTCAGGGGCGCTTACAACCTCATCAGAATCCGTGAAGGAGATGAGTGGAAAACCGCTTTCAATACCAGAGATGGCCACTTCGAGTATCTTGTCATGCCCTTTGGCCTGTGCAATGCTCCTGCAGTCTTCCAAGACTTTGTCAATGAGATCTTCCGGGACTTGTTGTATACCTGCGTAGTGGTCTATCTTGATGACATACTAATCTTCTCCTCCACTCTGGAAGAACACCGTCTCCATGTTTGTCAAGTGCTCCAGCGTCTCCGTGTTAACCATCTTTACGCCAAAATTGAAAAATGCCTCTTTGAACGTAGCTGCCTTCCGTTTCTGGGATACCTAGTTTCTGGACAAGGTCTTCAAATGGACCCCGACAAGCTCTCCGCAGTCTTGAATTGGCCACGCCCCTCGGGAGTTAGCTCTATCCAGCGCTTCCTCGGATTTGCCAATTACTACCGCCAGTTCGTCCCCCACTTCTCCACTATGGTGGCGCCTATTGTGGCACTAACCAAGAAGGGAGCGAATCCGAGATCCTGGCCTCCCCAAGCGGAAGAAGCCTTTACTTGCCTTAAGACCGCCTTCGCCTCCGCTCCAGTCTTGTCTAGGCCCGATCCGCTGAAACCATTCTTCCTGGAAGTATATGCCTCCTCTGTGGGAGCCGGAGCGGTTCTTCTTCAAAAGTCCGCTAAAGGAAGAAATGTCACCTGCAGCTTATTCTCTAAAACTTTTTCCCCTCCAGAAAAGAACTATGCCATTGGAGACCATGAACTACTAGCCATTAAGTTGGCACTAGAGGAATGGAGACATCTCCTGGAAGGATCCCTTCATCCTATCACCATCTACACTGACCACAAAAATCTCTCGTACCTTCAGTCTGCCCAGCGCCTTAATCCACGCCAGGCCAGGTGGTCATTGTTCTTTGCCCGATTCACTTTCCAGATCCATTTTCGTCCTGCTTATAAGAACATTAGGGCGGATGCCCTATCACGCTCCACCGATGCCTCCGAAGACGAAACCGTCCCTCAACACATCATTCCTCCTGAGTGTCTGATTTCAACTGCCCCTGCTTCACTGGTACCAGTTCCTCCAGGGAAAACATATGTTCCTCCACGTCTTCGCCTCCAGACTCTCAAATGGGGTCACTCCTCTCACCTGGCGGGTCACGCTGGAATTAAAAAGACGACTCAGCTAATTGCCAGACACTATTGGTGGCCTTCCTTTGAGAAAGATGTAAAGGAGTTCGTTCGGGCCTGTACTGTCTGCGCACGTGACAAAACTCCCCGCCAGAGGCCTGCAGGTCTTCTCCTCCCTCTGCCAGTGACCGAACAGCCTTGGTCCCACATAGCGATGGACTTTGTCACTGACCTTCCCGTATCCCATGGCAACACAGTCATATGGGTGGTTGTTGACAGATTTTCCAAAATGGCACATTTTATCCCGCTTCCTGGTCTCCCTTCTGCGCCACAGCTGGCAAAGCAATTCTTTTTACACATATTTCGTCTCCATGGTCTCCCAACACATATCGTCTCCGATAGAGGTGTTCAATTTATCTCAAAATTTTGGAGAGCACTCTGCACCCAATTAAAAATCAAATTGAACTTTTCTTCCGCCTACCACCCTCAGTCCAATGGACAAGTGGAGAGGGTTAACCAGATCCTTGGTGACTATCTACGACACTTCGTCTCCTCCCGTCAGGATGATTGGGTCGACCTGTTGCCCTGGGCCGAATTCTCATATAACTTTAGAGACTCTGAGTCATCCACCAAATCTCCGTTTTTTGTGGTGTACGGCCGTCACCCGCTGCCCCCCTCCCCATTCTCACCTCTTCTGGAGTTCCTGCCGTTGATGACTTGACCCTGGACTTCTCCTCCATCTGGAAAGAAACTCAAAAGTCGCTCACCCTGGCAGCTTCTCGTATGAAGAGACATGCAGATAAAAAAAGAAGAACTCCTCCTGTCTTTGCCCCTGGGGACAGAGTGTGGCTGTCTGCCAAATACATCCGGTTTCGGGTCCCCAGCTACAAACTGGGTCCACGTTATCTCGGGCCTTTTAAAATCAAAAGCCAAATTAATGCTGTCTCTTACAAACTCCATCTTCCTCCCTCTCTCCGTATTCCTAACTCCTTTCATGTATCCCTTCTCAAACCCCTCATTCTTAACCGATTTTCCCCCAAGGTCACTGTTCCTGCTCCTGTCTCTGGGTCCTCTGATGTCTTCTCAGTGAAAGAGATCCTCGCCTCCAAGGTCGTCAGAGGTAAAAAAAAAATTCTGGTTGACTGGGATAATTGTGGTCCTGAGGAGAGGTCATGGGAGCCCGAGTCCAATATCCTCGACAAGGAGCTCATCCACAGGTTTCTGGGTACCAAAAAGAGTGGGAGACCAAAGGGGGGGTACTGTAACGATGAGCGCTCCGGTCCCTGCTTCTGGATCGGAGCGATCGCGGCGTTCGTTCCAGATCCACTCACCTGTGCCCACTCCGGCTTCCTCCTCCGCTCCCCGCTCACGTGGTTCCCGCCCCTGCACCATAGGGCGTGCGCGCACCGGTTGTTTGAAATTTAAGGGGCCTGTGCACCAGTAATTGGTGCCTGGTCCAAACCTCCCTTCCTGTTTCCTGTGACCTGTTTCCTGTGACCTGTTTCCTGTTTCCTGTGACCTGTTTCCTGTGACCTGTTTCCTGTTTCTTATATAAACCCACTCCCCCTTCCTGTCCTTGCCGGATCTTGTTGCCTTAGTGCCTTGAGAAAGCGATTTGTGTTTGCCTTGCCTGTGTATCTGACCTTCTGCCGTTGACCTCTGACTTCGAACCTTTGCTACCTGCCCTGACCTTCTGCTACGTCTGACCTTGCCTTTGCCTTGTCCTATTGTACCACGCCTGTATCAGCTGCAGGTTGAGCCGTTACCGGGGGACACGACCTGGTTGCTACCGCCGCAGCAAGTCCATCCTGCCTTGCGGCGGGCTCTGGTGAAAACCGGTAGTAACTTAGAACCGGTCCTCTAGTACGGTCCACGCCAATCCCTCACTGACACAGAGGATCCACCTCTAGTGCAGTCATCTGCCGCCAGTCCGGACCCTGACAACTGTGACACAAATCATATTGTAAGTGAATGTGCTAACAATTACCTTTCCTTTTCAATCTGCATCTGTTGTCATTTTCTGAAATTGTAATGCAATATGGCTACCTGGAGCTGTTCTGTACACAGAATGTATACTGACCACACCCCCAGAAACATAATTTCGTGCTTATGGGATTGGCTCACCAATTTTCCCAGAGATTTCTGGCATCCCCTGCAATAAAAATGTCATTTTTGGTGAGATACTCCCAATAGGAACATGTCTAAAGGGATGCTGGCCCAGCAGCTTTCATCATTAGTGCTTTGCAGCTATATAAAAACAGCGACAAAGCAATATGTAAAAACATAAAAATGTGACCAGTAGCGCAAAAAGTAGTAATGACCTCACACTATCACAAGGATAAATAGTCCTTCTATTCAACAGTAACACATGAGATCACTTAGGTAGACAAACAGCTATAAAAAGTCCATCATAACAACAGAATGTCCATCCATAAAAGTGCATCCACACATGTGAATCTTGATGGGATGTAGATTTAATCAATGGATGTAACGGGTCACCTCTTAACACCACCCACCATGAAAGCAAGGGGGAGTAGGTCACACTCACACACAGTAATGGCTTAGCCACTCTCGTGGATAAGCAAAAACACCAAATGTCAGCAATTGTCCACCATGGATAATCCCAAAAGCTCGTCAGGATGAGGGAGGATCAGTGTACTCCGTACCATGTGGGAAAAACAAAGCACAAAGCCCCACTAGTGCAATATTGTTTAAACACTTTATTATTGCATTCACTTAAACAAAAGAAAGCCACTCACATTTTAACATCATAACAGCATATAATATCCCATGGAGGATATACTGCACCGTTCGGGGACATTTCCCAGGCTCCACGCCATGGTCCGTGCTCCTCCCGAGTCTGTTATCACTCCTAGCAGTAATACTGTGTGATTGGTAGGTTGGTTAACGCCGACAGGTCACGCCTCGACTAGTTTCGTCTTACCAACTTCATCATAGGGGGAGTGCTTTGCAGCTGCCACAGCTGATAGATAATTTAGAAACCACTGCCATTTGACCCACTGAGCACAGAGGAACAAACAATGATTTCTTCAGAATAACAAAAGGTAGGAATCTGCAACAAAGTTTGTTAAAATCCTTACAATGTACAGAGATCACCCAGAGGGGAATGGTGTTATTCTCAACAAAAGTGGAGTTACGCTTTAAATTGCAACTACAGCCAAGTTCTTATAAAATAACATATTGATGCATAAAGCCCAAAGAATGCCCGGTGTCAGCTGAGCAGTTCCACCTCCATTTCTTCAGAAAAAAAGTCAATATTTTATTCAACTGCGCAAAAGAAAAAATCTACTTCATTCTGAGATTTTTTTGTAAACAGCCATGCTGCATGCATGTGACATCATAAGAAAACAAAGCAATGAAATTGTATATCATTTCACACACTATAACAACCCTTTGTTTTTGATGACAGCTTTCAGTGAATTGTATTGAGCTCAACTGTGAATCAAAATGTTACATAAATTGATTTTTGTCAGAAGAGAAAATTGTACCATTCCGTGTACTCAAATCCTTCTTAGGACAGATATAAAGGCTTCATGTTTAAGTTATGGAAAGTGAATAAAATAGTGTTTTCAGCAGACAATTGACAAATGCATACACAACACAAAAGAGAGGAAGCAATCAGCTATAAAATAACTCAGTAACATTTATGACAAAGTTTCCTTTCCGTATGAGGATATTTTCTATCACTATATTTTTACTCTTTTCATGTTTATTTGAAGTCTTTGAACTCCGAATAGGCCAATAAATTGTACTTTTTAAAACATACCATGGAAACCCTCCTGCCAGTTGAAATTCTGCTTGCTTAAGGTTGTTTACAGTGCATAATGTAATGTGAATAAAGGGGTATATATAAAGGTACAAGGGCCTATGCGCTACCAATGGGGTAAAAGTGAAAGAAATACGTAGATATATGTGTATAGCAAATGGAACACCAAAATCAGCTGCCAATTTAGTAGTGTCACCACATACTCAGTAAATAATAGAAATGGGAAAAATCAGCGCTAGATTTCGTAAACGGTGGACCAGGATGGATGGAGTTGATGATAATCACTCAGTATCGAGTATAATGTTAATAATATTAAATATATATTATATTATTATATTATTATAATATATGTTTTCATTTTTTTTCCTTTTAGGTCCTTTCACATAGGCTTTCCGCCCGGCGGACTCCGTTTTGCTCAGCGGGGATTGATCCGCCGATCCCTGATGAGCAGGCGGATGACAGCTCCGTCTCCGCTCTCTATGCAGAGATGGAGCTGTTAGATCCCCGCTCTTCTCTATGGGAGATCGGATGAAAACTGACCGCCTGTTCCTTTTTTATCTGATCCTATGTGATCCGATCCTCCAGACGGATGTAAAATAGGATTTCCATGCATCTGGATTTCACAGACAGGATCAGGTCGGATAGCAGCGGGTGTCAGCAGGGATGTCACTGTTGACATCCACTGCTCCATAGAGGTAAATGGAGCATCCGATCCGCCTAAAAAACTGAGAGGCGGAACTGATCGGAAAGCCCGTGGGAAAGGGGCATTGGATTTTTGAAAATGATGGTAAATGTAAATATTCATTGTTTTTATTTGTATGCAGAGCTTGTAATTATATATGTATTACATATGATGACCCTCATGTCTACCCATTACCTAAGCAAGCTTGACTTCATTCATTCATTAGGTCTGTCTAATCAAAAAATGTGAGTTTTCTATAAGGAAATGGGTAGCTAGACCCCATGCCATCTCTGCCTAAGCTTTTAGGTAGCTCTTTTTTTCCCCAAAGGTATATCAGAGTAAGGGCCTTTTAACTCCCACACAACATCCACCCAGCATCTTGTACTCATTATTCTTCACTTCTGCACTTCTCTATTTGGTCACTTAGACAGAAGAAAGAAAATCCTTTGTAGGTGCCAAAACTTTTTGGAGCTTACAGAATGCTATGGATTCTTTTCTCAGTCCCATGTGATAGCACCGGGCCAATCTTTAAAAATGATTGAAGATATGGTGGTTCCTCCCGACGCCCTGCTCGTGACTTTGGATGTGGAGGCATTATACTCCAGTATCCCTCACGAGCAGGGCGTCGGGATGATACGCACGTTCTTATATGAGCAAGACCATCACACTTGGCCATTTTGTGATTTTATTTTGGAACTTCTATTGTTTATTTTGAAACACAACTGGTTTACTTTCAACGGGTCCCACTACCTCCAGGTGCAGGGCGTGGCCATGGGCACTTGTTGTGCCCCGGCCTACGCCAACCTGTACCTGGGGGGGTGGGAGCGACAAATCACATCAGATGAAAATTTATCCCATTTTTTTTTTATCTGTGGCAATCTGGTTTCGTTATATAGACGACATTTTTGCTGTCTGGACAGGTTCAAAATCAATGCTAGATGAGTTTATTGCCCAACTAAATATAAACGACTTCAACTTGAAGTTAACATCTACCATCAGTGACTCGAGTGTTAATTTCCTTGACCTAACGGTACTCAAACATGTGGATGGACACCTGACGACTAACCTATACAGAAAGGAGACGTCAGGGAATGTAATATTACATGCGTCGAGCGCCCACCCAGGGGCGCTTATACGTAGTATTCCATACGCCCAATACATACGCCTACGGTGTAATTGCACATCTGATAACGATTTCAAAATACAGGCTAACCTTTTACGAGAACGCCTAATGGCTCGTGGATACAGTAAGCGTTTGTTGAGAACAGCTTTCAACAAAGCGTTTTCTCAAAATAGAAACAGCCTCATCTTTAGAGCCAAACCTCCAAACACGCAATCGACAGTTAAACTAATAACCAAATACTCCGCTCATGAAAAAGTATTGAGAGATATTCTTGAACGGAACTGGCATCTTCTTCGTGATGATCCGGTTATAAACAAATACGTGGGCAAACATCCCCAAATTGTTTTCAGGAGAACAAGATCTTTAAGAGATCAACTAACAACAAGCCACTATCAACCCATTAGAAATAAAGCAACCACAGGTAGAGGTACCTATAAATGTCGCAAATGCGCTTTATGTCCTTGGATAGAGGAGAATACTAAATACACTTTACCTAATGGGGAGACATTTGCTCCAAAATTTCGAGCCGACTGTAGCACACGTGGAGTGGTATACATGATGCACTGTACCTGCGGCATGTTCTATATAGGTAAAACTATAAGAGAGCTCCGCCAAAGGATAAATGACCATGTGTACGTATCAGCAGGGGGAAGGATGATCACGCCCGTGAGCAGACACCTTGACCTATACCACAGGTTCAATCCCAAAAAGGCAAGATTCTATGTGCTTGAGGTTATTCCTCAAGATCCTCGGGGTGGCAACTGGGACAAAAAAATTCTCCAGAGAGAGACTCTCTGGATAGAGCGTCTGAATGCCACTTACAGACCTGGGTTAAACGAAACACAGTCGTACAAACCCTTTCTGTGAAGGTTTCCTTGCTTACCTAATGCCAACAGACCTAATTGACCTCGAGTAGCATACTCTGGTTACGTTAATGGCCCTTTGTGGGATATATGGGTCAGGGTGTCGGCTTGGTTTTGGCGTGGTCATCCCCCCCCCGTATATATATATATTCAATTACTCTGATACCTCTTCACATCAAATAGGTTTTATGGCACATATACCCCTCTTTCCTTTCTTATGTATAACAAACAGTTTTTGTGCTATAATCCCTATCTCATCAATATTATGGTCTTGAGGATTTATAATAAGTCAAAATATGCAACTCTCTTTTGGGGTTTGAAGTATGGAAGTGTTTCTATTAGGGGGCAGTTCAGCCCCTGTTCTTTCATTAGGGCTGTTACTATTGAACGCCCTTACTAGTGGTTAATGTCAAAAAATAAACATGGTTATATAATAATTTTTGATAAACAAATATGTTACCGATATATATCTCCTGGTTTCACCAGGAACATCTTTATACCTTAGTGAAATATGCTTTTATATCTGTATTTTTTAAATATATAATTTCTGTCTTGTTGTGTTGTTTTTTCATTTCAGGCAATTAGAATTCTCATGTAATTGCGGACCGATCCTGTGGGGGCAGTGTGGGTAAGCATGGAGGTCGGCCTCATCAGTGATATATGTGCGGCCAGATAGGCCGCAGGTTAGTCCCGCCCCTTCCGGGCGGAACTTCCTGTGGCACCTGAGCGGACTACGGAGGCACTTCCTGCCTCTGTATAGTCTGCATACACCCGTGACTAAGCCGAGAGCCTCGCTGGGGTGTCCCCGCGCTGGCTCTCGAGCGATGTCCGGTGGGAGTGGCCGGGGCGGTGACGTCCGTTTGACGAACCACCCGGGATCCATGCTACTTAAGGGCGCCATTTACAAGCCCTGGTATGGTGGAGGTTCCCCATCCGGTGAGGACTGTGCGGAAGCTGGGAACAGCGTGGCAAGGGGTAAGCTTTATATGGCCAGTACTAATACTGTAACATCACACTTTTGTGATATCCGGGAATTCACCTTAATTTTACTGTGCTTAACAGCCGACATACAAGCAGAGGAGACACGCTCCCTACATTTAAGCTCTGGCCCTTCCTAAGTTTGGTGAGCATTGCTAAGGTGTCTATGTATGTTTGGAACTTTCGTACTGCATAGAGATCTATCATTTTGGGTGGCACTCTATATATATATATATATTTACCACTATGTTTATTACCTATGTTTATTCTAAGTACGCTTTGCATGTACTCATCTTGGACCCTATGTAGCAACTGCTTATCTATATATAACCCTGGTCACCCCCCCCTACTATTATAGAGGAGGGTGGGCCGGATACTAAATTGATTACACACATATACTCACATATGTATGTGAAAGCAAATCAATATACATGATATATATTTTACTATAGGGGTAGCCCATACACGAATGGGTAAACTCTGTATGTTGGTGTATAATCGTTTAGAAACGCATGGCACCTGTCTACTCCTACGGTCCAGAATGACTATGTGTCTTTTCTGCTGCCCCCCCTTTTAAGGCAGATGGTCTATGGGCTCTATAGGTACTTACACACTCTTATAACAAGCATTAGGCACACTGATTTTACCATTTTAAAACACTTGAGCTTATGGTTTAGCATTTCTATGGGCTTTCCCTTTAAAGTGATATCATAGAATAAAAACGCTTACTACTCTGAGAAACATTGTTTTTCTGCTCTCATCCACCCAGATATGAGACATGGAGTGACTACCCTCACTACTATGTCACTATACATTGCCTTTTTGAGCTTCCCAAAACGCACAGTCCTCCTCGTTAAAGAATTCTCTATGGAAATTGAGATATGTGCCTGATTACTATATGTACAGGTATGTATACATTTTTCTGTCCATTTACCAGGTATATAAAATAGGATATATATGCTTATACTATAACTACAGCATGGATCCCCACATATACTCACTATTGGCAGCCTCCGTTCTTTCCCCTAAACTCCTTTAGTGTCTGAATGCAACTTAAGACCCAATGTTATATTGTGTTGATATTGCAAAAATAGAAGGACCTATCTGAGATGTGTAAGACGACTATATGTAATTAAAAGGAGAGACAAATGATATGCAATTGTAATTATAACATACTGAAAATGAGGTAACATATATATGTAATCTATCTAAATACTGTTATTTCTCACACAGACAAAAGAAATGATATGCTCCAGATGAAGCTTTTTTGTCTAAGAAAGCGAAACATGTCGAGCAAAGGTCATATATTACATGGTGAATGTTAACTTATACTTTCAGTCGACCCCGCTGACCGGCACCATACTGCTTGGGTGTCCGTCGGCGGTTCTTCTGATATCAAGCAATACGTTTCCAAGGATTATATGACTACTAATGATCTTGTACTTTGAACTGTATGTAAATCGACTTTTATAAGTTCTATGCACTGAGATATTGTATAACATAGACCATTGTTGTGTGGTCTCACTGTGTCCTTAATACACAATTATTTGCCTGTATTTTTCTATGATTTTAAAATATTTAGTTTTGTGTTGAATAAAAGAAATCTTTTTAACAAAACTCTTGTGCCCGAAATCCCTGTTTCCCAATCCTTCCAAGTGTAATTGATCAATTGAGGATAGGGGCACACCCTAAATTGGATACGTCATGGCCAAGATGGCTGCTATCTGTGGACACATGACTTGTAAAATAATTCTAAAAAACTGAGAGGCGGAACTGATCGGAAAGCCCGTGGGAAAGGGGCATTGGATTTTTGAAAATGATGGTAAATGTAAATATTCATTGTTTTTATTTGTATGCAGAGCTTGTAATTATATATGTATTACATATGATGACCCTCATGTCTACCCATTACCTAAGCAAGCTTGACTTCATTCATTCATTAGGTCTGTCTAATCAAAAAATGTGAGTTTTCTATAAGGAAATGGGTAGCTAGACCCCATGCCATCTCTGCCTAAGCTTTTAGGTATCTCTTTTTTTCCCCAAAGGTATATCAGAGTAAGGGCCTTTTAACTCCCACACAACATCCACCCAGCATCTTGTACTCATTATTCTTCACTTCTGCACTTCTCTATTTGGTCACTTAGACAGAAGAAAGAAAATCCTTTGTAGGTGCCAAAACTTTTTGGAGCTTACAGAATGCTATGGATTCTTTTCTCAGTCCCATGTGATAGCACCGGGCCAATCTTGAGGCCCTTAATGCCTTTACATGGTAGAGGGGAACATGATCACACATACTGGGGATTTTACAGCACTTCCAGTGGCCAAATGGAGCAGTGAGGGAGCAAGGAAAGCTGAGTACATACTGTTGGGGAGGAGGGAAAAAATAACTTTTTAAGAAACACAATGCAACTTGTGTCATGTTCATGGCAAAAAATAAGTACTTTTTACGCAAAAACATTGGAACCACTCTTCCATGTTATTTTACGTACAGTCTCCAATGAAAAATGTATATCACCTTTAGATAGGCTGGTTCTTTAACTCTTTCGCACCTAAGGGTAAAACAAATCTTAATGCCTAAGCACAATTTTGCAACTTTGACATGTGTCAGTAAAACCGTACATATCATCACAACTACTTAATGCATCCAGGTGAATTATACCTTGTTTTTTTTCCCAGGACAAATTAGGCTTTTATTTAGTGGTAAATGGTAATAGATATCTGCTGATTTGTTTTTTATTATCAAAGGAAAATTGGCCCAAAATAGTAAAAAATATATATATTTTTTTATTTAGCTGTATATTTCTTGTTACTACCATAACCTACCACCAAAGAACAGCCTAAAATAAATTTCCCTGCTCCCCATGATTGCAGCGATACCCAATACGTGTATATTTTTTTGTTGTTTGTACAACCCAGAAACAATAGTGTGCATTTTGTTTTGTTTTTTAATCCTGCCTAAAACACGCTGTCACTAACTGACACTGATAATTATTTATTTATTTATTTTTTTAAAGCCTGTCCAAAATAGACTGTGACCTTTGACCTTGATCTTGACCTTTGACCCTTATTTAATCCAAACACTAACCCCGACATTGACCTAGATCTTTTTTATTTAATATTTTACTTTATTTTATTTTTTTCCACTTTTATTTTCTCTCTGCAAAGAAAGAAGAAGATACAATGTATCTTTCCTCTCCCTTCACAGATATAGAAACACAGGGGTGGGCTTCACAGTGACTGATCACTGTGATAGCCAATGAGAGGCTGTTACAGATATTAGGTGACCCATGCACTCCCAGCACGAAGACAGATACACAGAAATGCGGGCCCACAGAAAAAAGCCCAGTCCAGTGAGGCTGAATATCTGCGTACTGTCGGCATCAAGGGGTTAAATAAATAAAAGTGTTTACATGGAAAAAAAAAAAAAACTGATGCATTAACAGGTTATTAGCAGGCATCACAAATTATGTCCATTTTACATTTTAATAACCACCAAAATGTACATGTTTATTAATGTGACCTGAATTTGTGTACGGAATAAATAATTACCTCGTGATTAGGGTTGAGCGGACACCTAGATGTCCGTGTTCGACGGGTTCGGCCGAACTTTAAAAAAAAGTCCGGGTCCGTGTCCCGGACTTTTACCGAACTTTTCCCGGACACCGAACCCCATTGAAGTCAATGGGGACCCGAACTTTAAGGCACTAAAATGGCTCTAAAACACCAAAGGAAAGGGCTAGAGTGCTGCAAATGGCAGCAAAACGTAATTAAGAGCATGGCAAGTGCTCTGCAAACAAATGTGGATAGGGAAATAACTTAAAACAACAAAAAAAAACAGAAAAATAAAACAATGTTCTTCTTCATCTCTGAAGGACGAGGCCCATATGGAGTAGGAGGGAGGTTGAGGTGGTGGTGGATGTGGCGGTGACATAGGCGTGCGCACAGGGTGTGCTGGGTGTGCCTGGGCACACCCTAATCACCTAGGGCACATAGCATTGCCAGTGAGGAGATGGGAAAGATCTCCCTGGGACCTGCTCTGCTCTATTTCTCCTTGCCTACAGGTACATGGCCCCGATACATTACTCTCCCTGCTGGCAAACACATGCATGTGTATTTCAACTTTGGGGTGCACACCTTAATGCAATAGGCTGCGCACACCTATGGGCGGTGTAGGTGGAAGCGGCGGTGGAGGAGGACCAGGGCCGGATTAACAGCATCATGGGCTTGGTGCTGAGGATTTTGAAGGGCCTTAAGGGCCGTGCCTTGCCATGCACCCAGAGGAGGAAGGGTGCAGCCATGCATGCCTAATTCAACATGGGATGCTGTCTCTGAAGCCCATAAACACATCCATGCATCGCCAACTGTCCCTCCTTGTCCGGCCTTCGCGCTGTGTGGGGAGGTTCTGAGGGTGCTGCCTGGGGAAGCGAGCATAGAAGCCAGACTTCTGTGTTTACAAGTGACAGAAGAGCGGTAACAGTGAATATGGCCAACCCGGGGCCTATATAAAAGGTAGGGGCCTGGAGCTGCAGCTCCAATAGCCCCTACATTAATCTGGCCCTGAGGAGGAGGACGAGGTAGCCAACACTGCTTCTTTTCAAAAATTTTAAATGAGGGTACACCCCAAAAGAGTGAGAAAGAGCAAAAATGGAACAATGGGTGGGTAAGGTCGGTATCCATTGCTATTCTGCATAAGGTACGGAAAAGTCCCGTGGGATCCATGCCTGGTTCATTTTAATGAACGTGAGCTTGTCCACATTGTCTCTGGACAGGCGGCTGCGCTTGTCTGTTATAACGCCCCCAGCCGTGCTAAATACCCGTTCAGATAATACACTGGCTGCAGGGCACGCCAGCACCTCCAAGGCGTAAAGGGCAAGCTCAGGCCATGTGCCCAATTTGGAGACCCAGAAGTTGAAGGGGGCAGACCCGTCATTCACTACATGTAGGCGTGTGCACACATACTGCTCCACCATGTTGGTAAAATGCTGCCTCCTGCTAAGACGTTCCATCTGAGCTGCTGGTGCTGCTGTTTGTTGTGGCGTGCTGACAAAGCTTTTCCACATTTCGGCCATGCTAACCCTGCCTTCTGAGGTGCTGGCGGTGCCCTGGTTGCGTTGGCGACCTCCTCCTCCTCCTCCTCTGCCTTGTGCTTCCACTGTGGCCCCGCTGTCAGATGGGAATGCCAGCAGCATGGCGTCTACCAGCGTGCGCTTGTACTCGCGCATCTTGCGATCGCGCTCCAGTGAGTGAATTAAGGACGGTACGTTGTCCTTGTAACGGGGATCCAGCAGCGTGGCCACCCAGTAATCAGCACAAGTTAGAATGTGGGCAACTCGGCGGTCGTTGTGGAGACACTGCAGCATGTAATCGCTCATGTGTGCCAGGCTGCCCAGAGGCAACGAAAGGCTGTCCTCTGTGGGAGGTGTATCGTCCGTGTCCTCTGTATCCCCCCAGCCACGCACCAGTGATGGCCATGAGCTGGCCTGGGTGCCACCCTGCTGTGAACATGGTTCCATCTCCTCCTCCAGCTCCTCCTCCTCCTCATCCTCCTCATCCTCCAGAACTGTGCCCCTGCTGGACAATTGCGTCCCTGGCGTTTGCGTGTGCAGGAACCCACCCTCGGAGCCCCTTGCGAATGACTGCCCTGAAAGCCTTGGAAATGTTACCTCTTCATCCTCCTCCTCCTCCTCATCCTGTGCCACATCCTCTTCCATCATCGCCCGAATTGTTTTTTCAAGGAGGCATAGAAGTGGGATAGTTAAGCTGAGAACGGCGTCATTGCCACTGGCCATGTTGGTGGAGTACTCAAAACAGCGCAACAAGGCACACAGGTCTCGCATGGAGGCCCAGTTATTGGTGGTGAAGTGGTGCTGTTCCGCAGAGCGACTCACGCGTGCGTGCTGCAGCTGAAACTCCACTATGGCCTGCTGCTGCTCGCACAGTCTTTCCAGCATGTGCAAGGTGGAGTTCCACCTTGTGGGCACGTCACATATGAGGCGGTGAGCGGGAAGGCCGAAGTTACGCTGCAGCGCTGCCAGGCGAGCAGCAGCAGGGTGAGAACGCCGAAAGTGCGCACAAACGGCCCGCACTTTCTGCAGCAGCTCTGACATATCGGGGTAGTTTTTAAGGAACCTCTGCACCACCAAATTCAGCACATGCGCCAGGCAAGGGATGTGCGTCAAACCGGCTAGGCCCAGAGCTGCTATGAGATTTCGCCCGTTATCGCACACCACCAGGCCGGGCTTGAGGCTCGCTGGCAGCAACCACTCATTTGTCTGCTGTTCCATGCTCCTCCACAACTCCTGCGCGGTGTGTGGTTTGTCCCCCAAACAGGCAAGTTGTAAAACTGCCTGCTGTCGTTTACCCCTGGCCGTGCTGAAGTTGGTGGTGAAGGTGTTACGCTGTCCGGATGAGGAGGCGGTAGAGGATGAGGAAGCGGAGTAGGAGGAGTTAGGAACAGGAGGCAAACTGAAGCGCCCTGCAATCCTCGGTGGTGGAAGGACATGCGCCAAATTGCTATCCGCCTCAGGCCCATCCGCCACTGCATTTACCCAGTGTGCCGTTAGGGAGATATAACGCCCCTGACCGTGCTTACTGGTCCACGTATCCGTAGTTAGGTGGACCTTGGCACAGATGGCGTTGCGCAGTGCACACCTGATATTTTCCCCCACTTGGTTGTGCAGGGAAGGGATGGCTTGCCTGGAAAAGTAGTGGCGGCTGGGCACGACGTACTGTGGGACAGCCACCGACATAAGGTTTTTAAAACTGTGCGTCTCCACCAGACGGAATGACAGCATTTCAAAGGCCAATAATTTTGAAATGCTGGCATTCAGGGCCAGGGATCGCGGGTGGGTAGGGGGGTACTTCCTCTTCCTCTCAAGTGTTTGGGAGATGGAAAGCTGAACGCTTCCACGGGACATTGTGGAGATGGTTGTTGGTGACCCAGGTGGTGGTGTTGCTGACAGATCGTCTGTTTGCGGGGTGGCAGGTGCCGGTATCACTACAGATGTGGCTGGAGCGGCCGAGACTGCAGCAGAAGAGGAAGCAGGATGAGCCAGAGACGTTTCTTGGTTTTGAAGGTGTGTACTCCACTGCAGCTCGTGCTTTGCACTTAGATGCCTGATCATGCAGGTTGTGCTCAGGTTGAGAAGGTTTATGCCTCGCTTCAAGCTCTGATTGCACAGGGTGCAAACCACTCGTGTCCTGTCATCAGCACATTTTCTAAAGAACTTCCACGCTAGAGAACTCCTTTGAGCTGACTTTGGTGCGCTCGTTCCCTTGCTGCGTTGGGCAGTAGCGGGCGTAGTGTCTAGGGCACGGCCGCTCCGCTTCTGCACCCTGCTCCCTCTTCTGCTGTGCTGGTGGCTCTGTGCGACCACCGCCTCTTCCTCCAAACTACTCAGGTCACCTGCATGACGTTCATTCCATGTGGGGTCGAGGACCTCATCGTCCTCCACATCATCTTCCACCCAGTCTTCACCCCTGCCCTCCTTGTCGGTCTCCACAATGCTGAACGCCGCAGCAGTTGGCACCTGCGTTTCGTCATCATCGGAGACGTGCTGCGATGATCCTTGCATGTACTCATCTTGAGAAATAAGTGGTTGGGCATCGCTGCACTCAATCTCTTCCACTTCTGGGGCAGGGCTAGGTGGATGGCCCTGGGAAACCCTGCTGACAGAGTCCTCAAAAAGAATAAGAGACTGCTGTATGGCTTGGGGCTCAGACTGCTGGCCTGATTTGCAAGGGGGTGAGGTGAAAGACGGTTGGACATTGGCTGCAGGTGCCAACTCTGACCTTTCTGCAGTAGACTGGGTGGGAGACAATGTGAAGGAACTGGAGGCACTGTCAGCAGCAAACCAATCTACTATCGCCTCAACTTGTTCTGGCCTCATCACTTCTAGGGGCGTTTGATGCCCTACCAAATACTGATGCAGGTTCTGTCACCTACTCACACTTGAGGAAGGTGTTTCACTTGTGCGTGTAGCTGGCACAGATCGACCACGTCCTCTCCTTGCAACAGGAGCTCTACCAGCAGCACCACGACCCAGGCCACGGCCCTTATTTGACGGTCTCCTCATATTTCTGTAATTTAAGATCTTGCCCTAGAAAGGTTTTTATTGAATAGCGGAATAGGAAATATGATCCAAAAAAGTGTATGTATATCACACGTACACAACCACACTAGGCCCCAATTACTATTGTTTCTACCCCTAAAAGGATGGATGAGGAGTAGGAGGAGTATGGAACAGACAGCACCCTCAAATCTTCAGAAGTATGAGATGAACCCCAAAAACTTGGAAAGGTGGATCTCACATGTACCGACACAGACTATCCCGCAATTCAATTGATCCTCAAAGGTTTTTATTGAATAGCGGAATAGGAAATATGATCAAAAAAAGTGTATGTATCTCGCACGTACACAACCACACTAGGCCCCAATTACTATTGTTTGTACCCCTAAAAGGATGGATGAGGAGTAGGAGGAGGAGTATGGAACAGGCAGCACCCTCAAATCTTCAGAAGTATGAGATGAACCCCAAAAACTTGGAAAGGTGGATCTCACACGTACCGACACAGACTATCCCGCAATTCAATTGATCCTCAAAGGTTTTTATTGAATAGCGGAATAGGAAATATGATCAAAAAAAGTGTATGTATCTCGCACGTACACAACCACACTAGGCCCCAATTACTATTGTTTGTACCCCTAAAAGGATGGTTGAGCAGTAGGAGCAGGAGTATGGAACAGGCAGCACCCTCAAATCTTCAGAAGTATGAGATGAACCCCAACAACTTGGAAAGGTGGATCTCACACGTACCGACACAGACTATCTCGCAATTGAATTGATCCCCAAAGGTTTTAATTGAATAGCGGAATAGAAAATATGATCAAAAAGAAAGTGTATGTATCTCGCACGTACACCACCACACTAGGCCCCAACTACTATTGTTTGTACCCCTAAAAGGATGGTTGAGCAGTAGGAGGAGGAGTATGGAACAGGCAGCACCCTCAAATCTTCAGAAGTATGAGATGAACCCCAAAAACTTGGAAAGGTGGATCTCTCTCACACGTACCAACACAGACTATCCCCCAATTTAACTGATCCCCAAAGGTTTTTGATTAAATAGCGGAATAGAAAATATGATCCAAAAAAAGTGTATGTATATCACACGTACACAACCACACTGGGCCCCAATTACTATTGTTTGTACCCCTAAAAGGCTAGATGAGGAGTAGGGGGAGTATGGAACAGGCAGCACCCTCAAACCTTCAGAAGTATGAGATGAACCCCAACAACTTGGAAAGGTGGATCTCTCTCACACGTACCAACACAGACTATCCCCCAATTTAACTGATCCCCAAAGGTTTTTGATTAAATAGCGGAATAGAAAATATGATCCAAAAAAAGTGTATGTATATCACACGTACACAACCACACTAGGCCCCAATTACTATTGTTTGTACCCCTAAAAGGCTAGATGAGGAGTAGGGGGGGTATGGAACAGGCAGCACCCTCAAACCTTCAGAAGTATGAGATGAACCCCAACAACTTGGAAAGGTGGATCTCTCTCACACGTACCAACACAGACTATCCCCCAATTTAACTGATCCCCAAAGGTTTTTGATTAAATAGCGGAATAGAAAATATGATCCAAAAAAAGTGTATGTATATCACACGTACACAACCACACTAGGCCCCAATTACTATTGTTTGTACCCCTAAAAGGCTAGGAGTAGGGGGAGTATGGAACAGGCAGCACCCTCAAACCTTCAGAAGTATGAGATGAACCCCAACAACTTGGAAAGGTGGATCTCTCTCACACGTACCAACACAGACTATCCCCCAATTTAACTGATCCCCAAAGGTTTTTGATTAAATAGCGGAATAGAAAATATGATCCAAAAAAAGTGTATGTATATCACACGTACACAACCACACTAGGCCCCAATTACTATTGTTTGTACCCCTAAAAGGCTAGATGAGGAGTAGGGGGGGTATGGAACAGGCAGCACCCTCAAATCTTCAGAAGTATGAGATGAACCCCAAAAACTTGGAAAGGTGGATCTCTCTCACACGTACCAACACAGACTATCCCCCAATTTAACTGATCCCCAAAGGTTTTTGATTAAATAGCGGAATAGAAAATATGATCCAAAAAAAGTGTATGTATATCACACGTACACAACCACACTAGGCCCCAAATACTATTGTTTGTACCCCTAAAAGGCTAGATGAGGAGTAGGGGGGGTATGGAACAGGCAGCACCCTCAAACCTTCAGAAGTATGAGATGAACCCCAACAACTTGGAAAGGTGGATCTCTCTCACACGTACCAACACAGACTATCCCCCAATTTAACTGATCCCCAAAGGTTTTTGATTAAATAGCGGAATAGAAAATATGATCCAAAAAAAGTGTATGTATATCACACGTACACAACCACACTGGGCCCCAATTACTATTGTTTGTACCCCTAAAAGGCTAGATGAGGAGTAGGGGGAGTATGGAACAGGCAGCACCCTCAAACCTTCAGAAGTATGAGATGAACCCCAACAACTTGGAAAGGTGGATCTCTCTCACACGTACCAACACAGACTATCCCCCAATTTAACTGATCCCCAAAGGTTTTTGATTAAATAGCGGAATAGAAAATATGATCCAAAAAAAGTGTATGTATATCACACGTACACAACCACACTAGGCCCCAATTACTATTGTTTGTACCCCTAAAAGGCTAGATGAGGAGTAGGGGGGGTATGGAACAGGCAGCACCCTCAAACCTTCAGAAGTATGAGATGAACCCCAACAACTTGGAAAGGTGGATCTCTCTCACACGTACCAAAACAGACTATCCCCCAATTTAACTGATCCCCAAAGGTTTTTGATTAAATAGCGGAATAGAAAATATGATCCAAAAAAAGTGTATGTATATCACACGTACACAACCACACTAGGCCCCAATTACTATTGTTTGTACCCCTAAAAGGCTAGGAGTAGGGGGAGTATGGAACAGGCAGCACCCTCAAACCTTCAGAAGTATGAGATGAACCCCAACAACTTGGAAAGGTGGATCTCTCTCACACGTACCAACACAGACTATCCCCCAATTTAACTGATCCCCAAAGGTTTTTGATTAAATAGCGGAATAGAAAATATGATCCAAAAAAAGTGTATGTATATCACACGTACACAACCACACTAGGCCCCAATTACTATTGTTTGTACCCCTAAAAGGCTAGATGAGGAGTAGGGGGGGTATGGAACAGGCAGCACCCTCAAATCTTCAGAAGTATGAGATGAACCCCAAAAACTTGGAAAGGTGGATCTCTCTCACACGTACCAACACAGACTATCCCCCAATTTAACTGATCCCCAAAGGTTTTTGATTAAATAGCGGAATAGAAAATATGATCCAAAAAAAGTGTATGTATATCACACGTACACAACCACACTAGGCCCCAATTACTATTGTTTGTACCCCTAAAAGGCTAGATGAGGAGTAGGGGGGGTATGGAACAGGCAGCACCCTCAAACCTTCAGAAGTATGAGATGAACCCCAACAACTTGGAAAGGTGGATCTCTCTCACACGTACCAACACAGACTATCCCCCAATTTAACTGATCCCCAAAGGTTTTTGATTAAATAGCGGAATAGAAAATATGATCCAAAAAAAGTGTATGTATATCACACGTACACAACCACACTAGGCCCCAATTACTATTGTTTGTACCCCTAAAAGGCTAGGAGTAGGGGGAGTATGGAACAGGCAGCACCCTCAAACCTTCAGAAGTATGAGATGAACCCCAACAACTTGGAAAGGTGGATCTCTCTCACACGTACCAACACAGACTATCCCCCAATTTAACTGATCCCCAAAGGTTTTTGATTAAATAGCGGAATAGAAAATATGATCCAAAAAAAGTGTATGTATATCACACGTACACAACCACACTAGGCCCCAATTACTATTGTTTGTACCCCTAAAAGGCTAGATGAGGAGTAGGGGGGGTATGGAACAGGCAGCACCCTCAAATCTTCAGAAGTATGAGATGAACCCCAAAAACTTGGAAAGGTGGATCTCTCTCACACGTACCAACACAGACTATCCCCCAATTTAACTGATCCCCAAAGGTTTTTGATTAAATAGCGGAATAGAAAATATGATCCAAAAAAAGTGTATGTATATCACACGTACACAACCACACTAGGCCCCAATTACTATTGTTTGTACCCCTAAAAGGCTAGATGAGGAGTAGGGGGGGTATGGAACAGGCAGCACCCTCAAACCTTCAGAAGTATGAGATGAACCCCAACAACTTGGAAAGGTGGATCTCTCTCACACGTACCAACACAGACTATCCCCCAATTTAACTGATCCCCAAAGGTTTTTGATTAAATAGCGGAATAGAAAATATGATCCAAAAAAAGTGTATGTATATCACACGTACACAACCACACTGGGCCCCAATTACTATTGTTTGTACCCCTAAAAGGCTAGATGAGGAGTAGGGGGAGTATGGAACAGGCAGCACCCTCAAACCTTCAGAAGTATGAGATGAACCCCAACAACTTGGAAAGGTGGATCTCTCTCACACGTACCAACACAGACTATCCCCCAATTTAACTGATCCCCAAAGGTTTTTGATTAAATAGCGGAATAGAAAATATGATCCAAAAAAAGTGTATGTATATCACACGTACACAACCACACTAGGCCCCAATTACTATTGTTTGTACCCCTAAAAGGCTAGATGAGGAGTAGGGGGGGTATGGAACAGGCAGCACCCTCAAACCTTCAGAAGTATGAGATGAACCCCAACAACTTGGAAAGGTGGATCTCTCTCACACGTACCAACACAGACTATCCCCCAATTTAACTGATCCCCAAAGGTTTTTGATTAAATAGCGGAATAGAAAATATGATCCAAAAAAAGTGTATGTATATCACACGTACACAACCACACTAGGCCCCAATTACTATTGTTTGTACCCCTAAAAGGCTAGGAGTAGGGGGAGTATGGAACAGGCAGCACCCTCAAACCTTCAGAAGTATGAGATGAACCCCAACAACTTGGAAAGGTGGATCTCTCTCACACGTACCAACACAGACTATCCCCCAATTTAACTGATCCCCAAAGGTTTTTGATTAAATAGCGGAATAGAAAATATGATCCAAAAAAAGTGTATGTATATCACACGTACACAACCACACTAGGCCCCAATTACTATTGTTTGTACCCCTAAAAGGCTAGGAGTAGGGGGAGTATGGAACAGGCAGCACCCTCAAATCTTCAGAAGTATGAGATTGTGTTCACTGTACCCCACAAAGATTGAGTGCACTGCACCCCACAATGATTGTGTTCACTGCACCCCACAAAGATTGTGTTCACTGCACCTCACAAAGATTGTGTTCACTGTACCCCCCAAAGATTGTGTTCACTGCACCCCACAAAGATTCTGTTCACTGTACCCCACAAAGATTGTGTTCACTGCACCCTAAAAGGATGTTGTTCACTGCACCCCACAAAGATTGTGTTCACTGCACCCTAAAAGGATGTTGTTCACTGCACCCCAAAAAGATTGTGTTCACTGTACCCCCCCAAAGATTGTGTTCACTGCACCCCACAAAGATTGTGTTCACTGCACCCCAAAAAGATTGTGTTCACTGTACCCCCCAAAGATTGTGTTCACTGCACCCCAAAAAGATTGTGTTCACTGTACCCCCCAAAGATTGTGTTCACTGCACCCCACAAAGATTCTGTTCACTGTACCCCACAAAGATTGTGTTCACTGCACCCCAAAAAGATTGTGTTCACTGTACCCCCCCAAAGATTGTGTTCACTGCACCCCACAAAGATTCTGTTCACTGCACCCCACAAAGGATTTTGTTCACTGCACCCCAAAAAGATTGTGTTCACTGCACCCCAAAAAGGATTTTGATCACTGCACCCCAAAAAGGATGTTGTTCACTGCACCCCAAAAATGATTTTGTTCACTCCACCCCAAAAAGATTGTGTTCACTGCACCCCACAAAGATTGTGTTCACTGCACCCCAAAAAGATTGTGTTCACTGTACCCCCCAAAGATTGTGTTCACTGCACCCCACAAAGATTCTGTTCACTGTACCCCACAAAGATTGTGTTCACTGCACCCCAAAAAGATTGTGTTCACTGCACCCCAAAAAGGATGTTGTTCACTGCACCCCAAAAAGGATGTTGTTCACTCCACCCCAAAAAGATTGTGTTCACTGCACCCCACAAAGATTGTGTTCACTGCACCCCAAAAATGATTTTGTTCACTGCACCCCAAAAAGGATTTTGTTCACTGCACCCCAAAAAGGATGTTGTTCACTCCACCCCAAAAAGATTGTGTTCACTGCACCCCAAAAAGATTGTGTTCACTGCACCCCACAAAGGATTTTGTTCACTGCACCCCAAAAAGATTGTGTTCACTGCACCCCAAAAAGGATGTTGTTCACTGCACCCCAAAAAGGATTTTGTTCACTGCACCCCAAAAAGATTGTGTTCACTGCACCCCACAAAGGATTTTGTTCACTGCACCCCACAAAGATTGTGTTCACTGCACACCAAAAAGGATTGTGTTCACTGCACCCCAAAAAGATTTTGTTCACTGCACCCCAAAAAGATTGTGTTCACTGCAGCCCAAAAAGATTGTGTTCACTGCAGCCCAAAAAGATTGTGTTCACTGCAGCCCAAAAAGATTGTGTTCACTGCAGCTCACACACAGAAAAATGGATGTGGATCACTGACACCTGCCTATCTCCAATCCCACACCACACAGCAATATCGATTGTAGTTTGTAGAACACAGTTTCCCTAAAATTCAGCAGACTCTGTCCCTAACAGGATTGAGAAGAGATCGTAGATCAGGATTGAGTGCAGATTCACCCCACCCCCCACACAGCAATATCGATTGTAGTTTGTAGAAGACACTGACCCTATAATTCAGCAGACTCTATCCCTAAAATGCCTACAACTCGCCCTGCCTAAACACTCCGACCTGTCCCTCAATTCTATCCGGACACAAATGGTTTTTTCCTGCCTATCTTTCCCTAATCAGCAGCCAGCACATTGATGTGTGCTCTGTCCCTTAGCTAAGCAGCAGAATGACGCTGCTGCGGCGGCTGCCTCGAACTTATAAAGACTTGGTCACATGCTTCAGACGGCCAATCACAGCTACTAAGACATTTGCAGGCATGGCTGGGATGGCTTAAGGCACACCAGTTAAACGATTGTTGATTGGCTGTTGAAAGCCCGCCATGAAAAGAGCGCCAAAGCATGCAAAACCCGGAAATAAAACGACCGAACACGGATTTTTACCCGAACATACAGTAAAGTGTCCGTGTCCGTGTTCGGGTAAAAAAAATCCAATTATTCGGTACGAACACGAATAATACAGTCCGTGTTCGCTCAACACTACTCGTGATATCAAATTACTTTGTGATAAATGGCAGCAGAGTCAGTAGCTTTACCTACCTATCCCAGTATTTATGTTACATGGCTTATTACAAGTTCAGAATGCTACAGCTTTATGCCAAGTTTTGGCACCTGGACAAATTCCCTTTTCTTTTTTTTCTTTTTTTGCTACTTCTCTTATTTAACCATATCTGGACCAGAAGGTTTTACTCCCTTAATGACAAGGCCATTTTTTGCGATATGGCAATGTGTTATTTTAACTGACAATTGAGCGGTCCTGCAACGCTGTACCCAAATAGAGCTTTCTTCTGGGGGCATTCGATTACCTCTACGATTTTTATTTTTTGCGCTATAAACAAAAAAGAGCGACAATTCTGGGGAAAAAAAATATTTTTTACTTTCTGCTGTGACTGCAGTGATGAGAACAAGACAAATTCATTTCTAACAGTGTGAGGTTGATTTACTAAAACTGGAGAGTGCAAAATCTGGTGCAGCTCTGCATAGAAACCAATCAGCTTCCAGGTTTTATTGTCAAAGCTTAACTGGAAAAGCTGAAGTTAGAAGCTGATTGGTTACCATGCAGAGCTGCACCAGAATTTGCACTCTCCAGTTTTAGTAGTTTTAGTAAATAAACCTCTAAATGTATTTTTTGTTTGAGAAAGTCAATTTGCAAAACATTGATCAAGCTGTTGAATGTTCGTACAAATGTTTGTATGAATTTTCCTTCAAATTTTCATATGAAAATCTAAAAGTGTATATACTGACTGATCTATCTATTTTGTCTTTTTGTTTGTTCACTCACTCTAGCCTCCAGAATTTGTTGATACTAGGTTGAATCCATTCTTCCTGATATCCTTTCCTTCCCTTGAAATATTTCATGTCACTAGCTGCCACTCAAACACAAACTGTAATAGATCCTTCATGCCTAAATGGTGATAAGGTGTTGTGTTCCTTAAAATACCTTTGACAACATTTTTATTCCATGAGACCACAGCACTACACAGCACTAAAACGCCTTTGGCTTTCCTAAGTATTGAGTTGTGCTCTTCAAAAGTAGACTTTTGTAATTGCATTGCATGTAAGGTTGCTTCTGATGAATGTTCCATGCAGATAATAGTTGTGCAAGCGATGATGCACAGCAAACCCATAGATCCCAACATTTGAAGGAACTGTCCTTCTTTTGGAATCGGATATCTCTCCCTCTTTCTTCCCTGATTGTCCCTTTTTTTGTAGAATTTACAGACTGCTATATTTAAAAAGATTGTTTAACAATCATATGTGTTATCATACAATAACGTTTTCAACCATCCTCTAAATCTGGATAAAGGCATATAGAAGTGGTAAATAAAAGTACTTTTTACTTAAAGCGGAGTTCCGGGCACAGATGTCATTTTTTAATGAACATACCCCCGGGACAGTCAGGGCTAGCACATTCCACAATGGCTAGCCTCTGATCTGTCCCGGTTCGCACTTACCTTTTAGAAGAAATACTTACTTATAAAATTTCTTCCACAGCGTTTCCATCTCTCTTGTGGGCAGCTGAAGCCGGCGCGGTCCTCTTCTGCGTCTTCTTCCGCGTCTTCTTCTCCCAGAATGCGCCGCACCGGCCCCTTTCGTCACTTCCGGCGCGGCGTCGCCCGGAAGTGACGAGCGGGGCCGGTGCCATTGCATTGATTCCTGGGAGCGATGACGTTTAGCTCCCAGGAATCATCGCAGCGCAGGAAGTGACGGGGTGAGCCGCGGCTCCGAGGGAGGAAGTACCCTGAGGTGAGTATTTACGATCGTCAATTACAAGGTGAGTTTTTTTTAAAAAAAAAATCTAACTATCAAATTCCTTTTCAGGTTAGGCTGAACTAGCGGACGGGCACAAAAAAAAAATATAGTTTTTGTGCCCGGAACTCCGCTTTAACCAATTATTTTTGACATATCAATTCATCATGGTATGTGTATGGGGCTTGACAAGGTGTCCTTTTCTTACATATAGGTATGCTGTGTTTAACCACTTGCCGACCAGCCACCATGTATTTACTGCAGCAATGTGGCCCTATTGCGTGAAACGACATACCTGTTTCATTTAATAGCCACTAGATCACGCCATCGCGTCGCCAGAGGCGCTTTAGCACCGTGATTGGCTAACGGGGATGTCAATCAACCACCTGCCATTCACAATCATCATTGTGAGAGGCAGAATCAGAATCTGCCTATAGAAACAAGGCAGATCACCGCTCTGCAAGGCGACATGATGGAGATCTTGTGTTCCTGCTAAGCAGGAACTCAGATATCTGTCTTCCCCCAATTAGTGCAACCCCCCCACAGTTAGTAAGCACCCCCAAGGGTCACACTTAACTCTTTGACCGCCCCTGATGTTAACCGCTTCCCTGCCAGTGTCATTAGTGCAGTGACAGTGCATTATTTAGCACTGAGCACTGTATTAGTGTCACTGGTCCCCAAAATGTGTCAAAAGTGTCAGTTAGATGTCCGATTTGTCCGCTGCAATATGTAGCAAAATACATATTGGCCTAAGCTGATAAAACAAATTTGATTTTTAAAATTTTTCTATTGCCTGTGTTTTATAGCAGAAAGTAAAAGATATCTTTTTTTTTTTTTTTAAATTGTCGCATTTTTTTGTTTATAGCACAAAAAATAAAAAGCGCAGAGGTGATCAAATACCACCAAAAGCAAGCTCTATTTGTGGGGAAAAAAAGGACATAAATTTTATTTAATACCTTCCCTGCCAGTGTCATTAGTACAGTGACAGTGCACATTTTTTTAGCACTGATCACTGTATTGGAGTCACTGGTCCCCAAAAAGTGTCACTTCGTGTCTGATTTGTCTGCCGCAATGTCGCAGTCCTGCTATAAGTCACTGATCGCTGCCAATACTGATAAAAAAAAATAAATAAATATATAAAAATTCCATAATTATATCCCATAGTTTGTAGACGCTATAACGTTTGCGCAAACCAATCAATATATGCTTATTGGGATTTTTTATTTCGCAAAAACACGTAGCAGAATACATATTTGCCGAAACTGATGAAGACATTTGATTTTTAAAATGTTTTTATTTGGTGTGTTTTATAGCAGAAAGTAAAAAATAATGTATTTTTTTTTCTCAAAATTGTCTGTCGGTTTTTTGTTTATAGAACAAAAAATAAAAACCGCAAAGGTGATCAAATACCACCAAAAGAAAGCTCTATTTGTGGGGAAAAAAAGGACATAAATGTTAGGGTACAGTGTCCCACGACCGTGCAATTATCAGTTAAAGTAACGCAGTGCCTTTTCGCAAAAAATGGCCTGGTCATGAAGGGTTGTAAACCTTTCGGAGCTGAAGTGGTTAAAGTATCTTTACATTTTTGCAGAAAAATTAGGATAACACCTACTTTATGTTTGTTTCATGTTCCTATTCACATAACAGAAACAGTTGGACAGCTCCCTTACTTTCTGTTCTGTAAAACATTATCAGCAGGAATGAAAGTGAGGAGAGATCTCTCTATGAGAGCCCTGGATAGCAGTAAACCCCAAGGCTTGACTCACACTGCCACAACTTGGGATCCGACTTGTGAGAGCCCAAGTCGCGTGACATGTGAAATCCTATGTAAGTCAATGATGGTTGTCTTAATTAGCGCTACTAAAGTCGCTCCGATTTTAAAAAAGGTTCTTGTTCTACTTCAAGTCAACTTCTATCTGACCTTTGCCCATAGACTTTAGTAGGAGTTGGATCCAGCATTACAGAAAGATTCCCTAGGCCTTCCCTGAAAGTTGCTTCAAAGTCACTTCAAAATCTCTTCAAAGTTGCTTCAAATTCCCTTCAAAGTCGCATCAAGTAGTACTCAAGTCGCCAGGAACCGTAAGTCGCATGACTTTCAGGTCACAGCAGTGTGAACCGACCCTAAAAGGGCTTCTAATCCTTCACCACTCCATTTAACAATAGGAAAGACATATGTTAGTTTAACATACACTGTATTTACATTCTGAAAACAACAAAAGAACAAGTAGAAAGGTTTTGTTTTGTATAAGAAAACCCTAATTATCTTTATGTTTGGATTCTCCCAGCTGTTTTAATTACAATAAATTTGACAAAGTGAGGATTGCTCTAACTTTTTCAAAACACTGTGGGGGTGGATTTACTGAAGGCAAATAGACTGTGCACTTTTGAAAGTGCAGTTGCACTCTGAAAGTACAGTTGCTCCAGAGCATAGTAAATGAGGGAGAGCTCTGCTGACTTCCATCGTCCAATCATGTGCAAGCAAAGATGCTGTTTTTTATTTTATTTTCCTTGCATGTGATTGGGTATTCTTTGTGTTGTTAAGCTTTACCTCATTTATTAAGCTCTAGAAAAAAAAAAAAAAAAAAAAAAAAAAAGCTCTAGAGCAACTGCACTTGCAAAAGTGCACAGTCTGATTGCCTTTAGTAAATCAACCCCTGTATGCCAACCAAGGACAGATCCCTGCATCTGTTATTTACTACTGTAGTTACTAGTGTATCTTGGAAATCTCTATATTACTAATTATGTAAGGTCTGTGAGAGTCACTGGGAGTCTAATATGACACAGGCCCTTAACAGATTGCGTGACAAGATTTACAGCAACACATCTGATGTCTCAAAAGAATTTGTCATCAGGAAATTACCTTGGTATACACTTGTTATGTTCACTAATTGGAGAAACTTTCCAAAAATTCCATCAGTTTGGGAATTTTTACTACCATGCAGTGGTACAAATATAGTACAAATATAGTGGGAATAGCCAGCTCTCCGCAGCTTTTTGATAAAGAGCTGAAAAAATTACTACATAAGAAAAAATTATAAATTTTACTAATGCCTGCTTAGAAATAGAACTACAAATTTAAAAGTAAATGCAGTTTAGTTTGTATTTGTAAATACAGTACTATACAATAGCAATAATTCTTCACATCAAGCTAAGTGTTTTTTAAAAAAAATTGTCTACCTCCAATCACATGCCAGCCGACAATCTTGCTGTGCAGCTTTGAGTCTGATTTGTTACTATTGGACAACACATTTCTTATTTAATAGATTTTTCAGAATAAGGCCTAATATATAATTTTCACATCTCCAGTTGTAACTTTCCCATAATTAGTCTGGAGTAAACATATATTTTCTACAGAGGAAACATGAAATTACCAGTGTAGCCGAATTACCATTCTCGGAAATCTGCTTTAGTAAACCTGAAGAAACTGTACAGTACATGATTTCTAACCAAGATTATATTCTCAGTAAGAGAAATGTGTCACAAACCTCAGCAATTCAAACCGAGCATGAGGTGGAAAAGGGCATTGGCAGAAGTGGCATTCAGTAAAAAATAGGTGTCGAAACCATCAGATCCAACAATATAGTCAGATAAATTTATACTGCGTGAACATTTTCCTGTCAAAGTTGTACTTGGTGCCATCCTCTACCTCTTGATTTCAAGGCTTCTTCTTGGTTTGTGGGACCTCCTATCACATTAAAGGTGCCACATCAAGACTCAAGGGTGAAAGGAGATGGAAGGTGAAAGGAGATGGAACCAAATCCAATTTTTTCTAGAAAAAGTTGGATATGCAATTTAAAGTAGTCACCACACAAACATAAAAAAACAAAAATGAATAGCCCATTCAAAGAAAAAATAACAAAGCTAGCTTTTGCTACAATATTCACTGTCAGAGATGCCTTCAGGTTGATGACCAACGTATATTGAATCCACTCCCTATGAGCCTAGCTTACCCTGGGCCTGTCCCAGCCTTTAACTGGACAGTGAAAGTAGAAGCAGCACAGTGATGAGCTTATCTCTTTTAGCATGCTTCATGTCAGCACATGAACTGACTGGCTCCTTGTACTGCTTCTTCCTCTTACACTCCAGCTATACTGTACAGGGATTGTATAGGACTGATCCTAGGTGTATTTAAGGTACTTAAAAAGAAAATTTTGGCCAATTCCGGATGAACCAGTTGAAATTCACATTATGCTGGTGGCCCTGTCAGCACCCTCCTATCTGACATATTTTGCTTTAAAAATTGAAGAAGCTGGATGTAAAATTTCTGGGCCACACAGCAGCTGAATCCAATCAGATTTGCAGCAGTTGTCAGAATATAATAGGCACAGAGGCAGAAACAACCATCTGCACTGTATACCATGGATGGAAGAGCCTCCTAAACTTTTTTTCACCCAGCCTGTAGGCTGAACAAAAAAATAATCTAACGGTGTATGGCCAGCTTCAGACTGCTTGAATTTAAAACAGAATGTAATGATGTATTATTGATTACAGAGCTCCATGAATTTGTTTCCCTTATATCTGCCCAGCGTTCAGCTTTATGCAGCCAATTTGTATACTGTAGTTGTAAAATGTTGTTTTAACTGAATGTGACTTCTGATTATCAATTTGTTCCATTTGATTTGCCCAGCAGCTTTACTTTAAACAGTCATTTGGTGAATGGTAAATTATGCTAGCCAATATCAGGACAATTCTTAAAGGCTAAAATATTTTGAACTTCATGTAGCCTGAGCCGCTATAGTTAAGGGAGTCAAAGCAGACCTTTTAAATAAACCTATAGGTTTTTCATTGTTTGATAAACTCAAAAGGCTGTATTCAGGGTCATTATATGTGAACTGTTCAGAGCAAAAATATGAAACATTTTAGTTGTGTTTCTATGCCCATGCAGATACGGCTCCATACTCAAAATGTTTTATAGCTTATCTAAGCCTCCTCTTCAGTTCTAATGAGTTACAGGAAATTCTGCAATAATTTATATACACATAAAAGGATACCTCAACCAATTACAATGGGGAGGCACATTTTTGCACATTTTTTTGCACAAGAACAGGATGGGTGGTGAGAAAATTGTGGAACCACCCTGTTGTAGTTCATAGTACTATCCTTGGTGTCAGACTTTATAGGTGTTAATCCTTTCATTTACATGGCTGAAGGTATGACTTGTTGTGAAAAATGTCAGGGTAGAGATGATAAAACATAATTATATGTGGAAGACAGTTAGTGTTGAAGGCCACTGACCCTGCTCAGTTGTGGTTGTTCCAGTCTGAGATAGATATCCTCTTTCACGCTTCCTGTGAACCAGATGTCTTCTGTGTCCAACTGTACACCTTGCTGTTTTCTAGGAATTGTCAATTTTCTTTAAAATGTAGAAAACTGCTGAGTGTTGACCGATAGAAAAAGCTATCCTAGGTTGGGCCATTCATTTCTTGGGAGGTTGCTAAGACAGTATTTCCTAGATAATATCATATAGGCAGATACAGAGTGTACTGGCTAGTGCACATAAAACCACTTTATTGGTGAGGAATTAAAATTACACTTACATATAAGTGACTTTTCATCAACGTGCATCACCAAAAATAGCTCATCCAGAGGAATACCATGTTCCACCAAGAGATTGTACTCTCATGTAGAAGCTGCCAGTGGAAAGACTAACATGTTTTGGGGTCCCTGCCACTTCAGCAGCTGATGAAGTGACATGGACCCCAAAACATGTTAGTTTAATGGAGGTACTGCATCAACCTGTAAACAGATTCTGTCCCCTTGTTCATGTTCCAGGTTGGAACATTTCTGCAGTTCTGTCATGTACCTGATAGGAGACTTATATGATGAGGTTGGCCTCTCTTATATCTCCAGTAGTGATGAGCTAAACACCCCCCTGTTCGGTTCGTACCAGAACATCTCAAACAGGGGGAAGTGTTCTTGCGAACATGCAAACTCCATTAAAGTCTATGGGACACGAACATGAAAAATCAAAAGTCCTAGTTTTAAAGGCTTAAATGCAAGTTATTGGCCCAAAAATATGTATGGGGACCTGGGTACTGCCCAGGGGGGACATGAATCAATGCAAAAAAATGTTTTAAAACAATCCTTTTTACAGGAGCAGTGATTTTAATAATGCTTAAAGTGAAACAAAAAAAATGAAAAATTCCTTTAAATATCATGCCTGGGGGGGCCCCCTTAATGTGCCACATTTGTGCGATGTTTCTAGCCTGTTGTAGCAATACTGACATTTCTAAATGAAAAAATGTCAATGAAACTTGCTCGCGGCTGTAATGTATTGTCGGCTCCTGGCAATACAGATAAAAAAAATTCTGGGTCTGGTATGGGTTTTAAGGGGAACCCCACGCTAAGATTAAAAAAATGGCGTGGGGTTCCCCCTAAAATCCATACCAGACCCTTATCTGAGCACACAGCCTGGCTGGCCAGGATGGGAGTGGGGGGCCAGCGAGTACCCCCCTCCTGAACAGTACCAGACCACATGCCCTGAACATGGAGGTTGGGTGCTTTGGGCAGGGGGGCTCTGTCCCCCCACCCCAAAGCTCCTTGCCCCTATGTTGATGGGGACAGGGGTCTCATCCCGACAACCGTGGGCTGTGGTTGTGGGGATCTGCGGGGGGAGGATTATTGAAATCTGGAATCCCCCTTTAACAAGGGGACCCCCAGATCCTGGCCTCCCCTATGTGAATGGATATTGGGTACATCGTACCCCCACCCATTCACTAAAAAAGTGTACAATAAAAATAAAGACAAAAGCCAGTTTTGGAAAAGTCTTTTATTAAAAAATAGTGTCCCCCGATGATCAGTCGCCCGCCCGAAAAATAGAAAAAAATACAAAAGAAGAAGAAGCTCCTGCTTCTACGGACGCTTCCCGCGTAATGAGCTGTTTTGGTTTTGACAGCTCTTTTATAGGGACCTGATGTCACAAGCCGCCCCACAATGTACTGCTCAGGTGCAGTGAATAAATGACTGATGTCATTTAATTTATTCACTGCATGCCGTTTTTTTCAGCAATACTGACATAAACTGATATAAACTGAAGTGCCCATATATATATTTATAACTTTGTGGTATACACTGTACTATCTGATCTAGACAAACTGTAAAAAGCAAAAATCGCTCCCCCTGCCGGCAATGTATTTATTAACTATAGAATTCCACCTATAAATCACCCGCTGGCCAGGTGTTTCGAACCCACAATTGCAGGCCTGGTACTCTACCAGCATGCTTAGGTTAAACACACTTTCCCTGCCTAACTAACTAACTCCTATCTCACCCTACACATAGGGAGAGTGTGTTTAGCTTAAGCAGGCTTAATGGTGGCATAGGTGGTAGAACACCAGGCTTGCAATGTGAGGACCTGTGGGTTTGACTCCCCCGGTAGGCAGGTAATTTATTGGAAATCAGAGGTCAGAGTCCATGATAATGCGGGACCTCGAAGTTCCGGTGAAGAAGCCCATTTGTTCTTCATTTGATTAACGAGTGAACAGCCAATGTTCGAGTGGAACTCGAAGCTCATCCCTAATCTCCAGCCCTGGCCCGACTGAGAGGGAAACAGAGGGTACCAAGGGACAGGAGGAACACGGGTGCCAGCAGGTGTTGATAGGAGAACGTGCAGCTAAAGTAGGAGATCTTGGAAAGCAGGTGGACCATCAGGACAGGAACAACAGCTGTGTTCGGGAAACCAGCCGACATTCAAGGAGCACTCCACTTGAGCTGCAGGTTCAGGATGCATGGCTTGTCAGAACTCTCAGAGAAGTGCAGAACAGGTGCAGTGAACAGCCAGATAAGGACCTGAGCAGGAAGAACAGCCAGGGTTGGAAGTAGAAGCGTGGTCACAGGGATACACATAATTCAAGTCACTTGGATGTAGGGGTAAATTACATTTCTTGCTATTGATTTTATCTGCACTAGTGCCCTCTGTTTCTGGTTTTATATTTATATGTATTTGATCCTTGGAGATATATATACAGCACCAACAAAGATTTACAGCACCTGCTTGGAATCAGTGTAGCACGATCTAAATATCACACCTGCAAAAGTGTTATGCTTTTAATCAGGAGTTTTTATACTAAAGGCACATTTTTTAACTAATTGAGTGGTCACATTAAACTGTGCTAGTGCCTGTTAAACAAGCTTTAAATTCTCAGTATGAGCCCAGGGTTAAAACACTGTACCTTCCTAATTAAAATGCTTTAGATAAAGCTGACAATATTAACCATTTCAGCCCTGGAAGGTTTTACCCCCTTAATTACCAGGCCATTTTTTGCGATGCGTTACTTTAACCACTTAAGCCCCGGAGGATTTGGCTGCTAAAGGACCAGGGGTTTTTTTGCGATTTTTTACTGCGTGATTTTAACGGACAATTGCGCGGTCGTGCGACGCTGTACCTAAACGAATTTGACATCCTTTTTTTCCCACAAACAGAGCTTTCTTTTGGTGGTATTTGATCACCTGTGCGATTTTTTGATCACGCGCTATAAACAAAAAAAGAGCGTAAATTTTGCAAAAATAACAATATTTTTCACATTTTTTTATATGAAATTCCCCCAAAAAAAAAGTAAAAATCAAAATTTTTTAACATTTTTCGGCCAATTTGTTTTATGCTACCTATGTTTGGTAAAAAAAATCGCAAAAAGCGTATTTTGATTGGTTTGCGCAAAAGTTATCGCGTTTACTAACAAAGGGAAAGATTTTTGTCATTTTTGGTGTTTTTTTTTTTAACGCGTAATGGCGGCGATCTGCGATTTTTTTTTCGGTACTGCGACATTGCAGCGGACAGATCGGACCCTTGACTGACATTTTTGACACTTTTGGGGGTACCAGTGACATTACTGCAGTAATCAGTGCTATACATATGCACTGTTACTGCAAAAATGACACTGGCAGGGAAGGGGTTAACTTTATTGGACAGGGAGGGGTTAAGTGTGTCCTAGGGGCGTGCTTTCTACTGTGCAGGGACATTCCTATTGGTGTAAAAGCAAAGATCAACCGTTCTACATAGTAGAACGGTCAGATCTTCACTTTTACACAGGGAGAACTGACAGGCAGCTTGTTTACACAAGCTGCTCTGTCTTTCTCCCTTCACAGGAGCGATCGCAGTGTGACTGGCGGACATCGAGTCCGCCGGTCACACGCACTGACTTGCCTGTGAACGAGCCGCGGCGGGCGCGCGCCTCGGCGGGCGCGCGCCCGCCCCCGATAGGCTCGCAAGTCAGTGACAGGCGAGTGACGTACCGATACGTCACTCTGCCTGGCCGGGGCTGACCGCCGCAGTATATAGTCGTGCGGCGGTCGGCAACCGGTTAACTGACAATTGCGCGGTCGTGCGAATTTGAGCAACACAAAAAGAGCAACAATTTTGGAAAAAAAAAACAATATTTTTTACCTTCTGTTATTAAAAACATCCAATAAAAAAATGTAAAAAATCAAATTTCTTCATCAATTTAGGCTAATATGTATTCTGCTACAAATTTTTAGAAAAAAGAAATACCAATAAGCGTTTATTGATTGGTTTGCACAAAAGTTATAGCGTCTACAAATGATTGGATATTTTTATGGAATTTTTATTTATTTTTACTAGTAATGGTGGCAATCAGCAACTTATAGCACGACTGCGACTTTGTGGCGGACAAATCAGACACCTAACTGACACTTTTGACACTTTTTTGTCAAATTTTTTGATTAGTGCTAAAAAAACTCACTGTCACTGTCCTAATGACCATGGCAGGGGAGATCAAAGGGTTAAATGTGTCCCTAGGGAGTGCTTGCTAACTTTGGGGGGGTTACTCTGACTGGAGGAAGACAGAGATCCATGTTCCTGCTTAGCAGAAACACAAAATCTCTATCTTCTCCCCTGTCAGAAAGGTGATCTGCCTTGTTTACATAGGAAGGCCGCCGCTCTGCCTCTCTCGGGAATGATCGCATGTGACCCTGATGCCCCGCTGATTGGCTCCCCCTCTCTCTAATCAGCACGTGATCAGGTTTCTGTCAGCGCACTCATGCCACCTAGAGGCTATTGTACTAAATGACGTACATGTACATAAGTTTGCGCAAAAGAGCTGACCTGCCGCAGTAAATGTAGGTTACGCGGTTGGCAAGCAGTTAATGTAAGCAAAATTGTAAAATTTTTTTAAATAAAGATCCTTACAAACATTTAGGACTTAAGTGTTAAATTAGTTTAGCCCACTGATTGCTGCTTATGATTAATGATGGCAGATGCTAGATTTATTAACACAATTGTGTATACAGCAAATCAGCTATAAAAATGAAAAGGTGGTGTGTCTTTGACAGGGAATAATCAAAACTAAAATAACTGTATTAGCACATTTTGCATCTAAACTGGTTATGCAACAAATCCACAAATTAATTTCAGAAAAACAATCATTGATTCTCAGTGTGGAAATTTAAGAAAACTTGGGATAGGTTTCTGGCTTAGATTTTAATATACACAAATTATCACTCATTTTTAACTACTTGCTGCCCACCAACAGTACATTTTACTGCAGATCAGCAACAGCTTCAGGCTAGACAACATAACTGTATGTTGCTGCCAAATGAGTTTGTCAGCAGGTTACAGCCAAGGATTATAGCTATACACCTGCTGATCAGCTGTGGCCAATCACAGAACAGAGTTCTATATTTAAAAAAACGCAGAACTCTGTACACAGACAGCGATCTGGCGGTTTCTTGCCCCTAAAATCAACTCTGCTTTCAGAGAGAAAAAGCAGCCAGATCTGTGAGTAAAAGTAAAGCAGATTACACTTGTTAGGCACAAAGAAAACCCATTGATTTAGGCACAAAGTTAACACCTTGATTGCCCTTTGATGTTAACCCTTTTCCAGCCAATGTCATTAGTACAGTGTACAGTATTATCACTGATCACTGTATTAGTGTCACTAGCAACGTCAGTGTCAGTCAGTCAGTTACTGTCACTCCCAGCCAGTATCTGTTAGCACCACATTGCGCACCACACTATCATAGCCACTCTATAAGTCCCTGATATTATTAGTATAGCGTCTATAGCTGCTTAAAGTGATTGTAAACTAGCACCTTGTAAAACAACCCATTCAGTTTAAATTAGAAATTAAAGGCAAAATATTAATTGAAAGATATAAATACATTTTTCCCTTTTTTTATAAGTGATCACATTCCCTCTGTTCTCAGCTGCATAAGAGCTGGAGGGAGGAGAAGCAAGAGCACACTGAGCATCCCAGTGAATGGATGTGCAGCAGGACCCGTGTCAGGACAAGTCTGATTATTAGAGGAGAGTACACTGAATTCCCAGCATAGCCGGAGAGCTGACCACGATGTGCTCTCCTGCTTAGTGTGGTCAGTTTTTAATAGGAAAGCATAGGAACTGGCAGGAACACCAGGGATTTCACATAAAGGAAGCAAAACAAAGACAACAGGAGACTTTCTCATACAAGTACATGGTACAGCAGCCACATATCAGGATTATTAGGCGTTGGGGTAACAAAGCCTTTAAATTCCAGTATAAATACCATAGTTTGTAGATGCTATAACTTGCGCACAAACCAATTATTATACACTTATTAGGATTATTTTTTTTACCAAAGACATGTAGCAGAATGCATTTTGACCTAAATTCATTAAAAAAACTTGATTTTTTTTTTTTGCATATGTTTTATAACAGAAAGTAGAAAATATAGTTTTTTTCAAAATCTTCAGTCTGTTTTTGTTTTATATAATAAAAAAATAAAAAACCCAGTGGTGACCAAATACCACCAAAAGAAAGCTCTATTTCTGTAAAAAAAAATTATAAAAATTGAATTTGCATACAGTATTGCTAATATATTGCCAATTAAAGTATCACAGTGCTAAATAGCAAAAATTACCCTGGTCATGAAGGGGGTAAAACCTTGCAAATGTCCAGTGATTGATGTAACAGTGATTTTTTTTGTTGTGTTCAAATTTTTTCTTGTCATCAGGTTGGGTTTAGGTTCATAAAAAGATGACATTGCCACTAGGGGGCTGGCCAGCAACCACACTACTTCCTGCTCACCAGTCTTCCAGCTTCCTGGCCTGTACATCTATGCATAAACAGAAATAAAGTCCACAAACAGAATAGAGCACTGGGAGTCTTTATTTCAATCAGAACATTACAGTAGCAAAAAAGCTTTGACGTATTCATGCTAGATGGATTTGTTATAAGGCTATCATATAACTAAAAAGATATACAAAAAGACAGAAAAGATCCTTTAAGTGTAATATGCTTTGATTAAAGGGCTGACAGGGTAGACAATTGCCAACTCACATTTAGAAGATAAAATCAATGCTCATCTGTAATAAAACATCCTCTCTCAGATAAGAACGTCAAGCACGCCATTCCTGGTGCCGAGACCATGGTCAGGACAGGAGGTACAGCCGGCCTGTACTGTGCCGTTACACGCATGCTCTGAAACGCGTTGTATTCATCTGTCCTCCGGTGACGTCACACGCTTCCTCAGCACTATGCTCCACTCTGCGACCCATCCACAAACCGGAATGACACAGTACAGACTGGGTGTTCCTCCTGTCCTGACCGTGGTCTCTGCCCAAGGAACGGCATGCTTAATCTTCTTACCTGAGAGAGGACATTTATTACAGATGAGCATTGATTTTATCTTCTACATGTGAGTTGGCAATTGTCTACCCCGTCAGCCCTTTGATTAAAGCATATTACACTTAGGCGCTTTTCTGTCTTTTTATAAACTTTTTCTCCAGAGTTGGCTTACATGCCTGAGAAGAGCTATTCATTGCCCTAAGTGTCGCCTGCTAAAGACTTCAGAGACCATACAGTGGTTTTTATAGTGACTTTCCATGGACTATACCACTTTCGCTAAGAGTTAGTCTTTTTATATGTGGTTTCATGGCTCCAACTGAGAGCCTGTGATCCATGTTTTATATAACTAAAAAGAATTATAGCTTGGAACATTACTCACACTATTATAGCACCAGGAACGATATTTGACATAAAGTTTATACCTTGAGGACATAATGACTGTCATGTTCCTATGATTGTTTGTTCTTATAACTTCTGTTTATTTTATAGGTTAAAAGTGTAAATCTCTCTGAGGGAGAGCATCTATCCATTCGAGGCATTAGCGAGGATGGTCTTGTAGTCTTAGCAAATGAAACACTTCTGGTTGAAGGTCAGGTCATCCGAAGCCCCACTAATAGTCTGTCAGTTTACTTCAAAACATTCCAGGATGATTCAATTGGGACCTTTCATCTACATTACCAAGGTAAGTGTTAAAGCAACAACTGGTTTCTTATAATAAAAAAACAATGTGACCAGAAACAGCCACATGCCCTGTTTTATTGTTAATCCCACAGCTCTGAGGGTTTATGAATCCCTTGGCATAAGTGGCAAAAAATCTATTTTTTAATAAAAGTTGCAGAGTCTAATCTATGATATCAATGAGGCGGCAAAAATGCTGACTTGGATGCTTAAATTTAGAAGCAAAACTAAAAAAAAAAACAAAATGCAAATGAATGAGTGCTTTATTTCTTTATATAAAGACACAAAAAAATCAAACAAGATGTTGCTTTTAAAGCCTTTAAAAAGCAAAAGCATTTTGTTTTTCAAAGCCTGACCATCTGTGTATATTTATCTCGCATGTGTTGGCTTTGTTTGATTAGATAAAGGCTGTATTTTTATCCTCTGGAGGTTTTTTTTAATTGCCTTTTTGCCTGTATGCCTGCTGTACATTCTTCTTAGCAAATACTACAAAGGTTCTTTAAACACCAAGACACCAAGACAAGAAAGCTGGAGCATGGTTGTCACAGGGACAGAAAGTTCTAGCTCTTCCCCACTGTATTAAAAATGAGTCGTTGTTTTCATTTGTGATCCTATTTGAGAGATTTTTCATAATTTCCTATGCCGACGTGAAGTTAGGGGAAATCTCTGCAACAGGAACAAACATCACAAAAATAAAAAATAAAAACCTGAGAAATGTTTTCCCACAACACAACATAAATCGTTTTGGCTGACATGAGAATTTAACCAGCATGGTTGTCTAGTTCTGGGATACCGTTATATGATGGCTTCCTGTGATCCCGCCTATCACGCCAATCAGTAGCTCTTTACCTTGTGATTAGCTGTGTCCAATCACAGCTGATCAAGGAGGTAAACAGATGCCGACACTCCTTTCCTTATGCTGATAGCATGAGGGGAGGAGAAGAGAGCCGATAACTGGCTTCTGTAAAAGGGACATCCACACTGATAATCAGAGCACTGATTATCAGTGTCCTGATTATCATTTCAGTCCCACCAGTACCCACCAGTGCTGCCAACCAGTGCCTACCAGCACTGCCAATCAGCAGTCATCAGTGCTATCAATCAGTGCCCATCAGTGCCTCCTCATCAGTGTTGCCTATCAGTGCCGTCTACCAGTGCCCATCAGTGCCACCTATTAGTGTGCATCAGTACCAGATATCAGTGCCCATCAGTGCCACCTATCAGTGCCCATCAGTGCTACCTCATCAGTGCTCAACAGTGCCGCCTCATCAGTGCCCATCAGTGCAGTCTATTAGTGCCCATGAATGCTCATCAGTGCCGCCTCATCAGTGCCCATCAGTGCAGCCTCATCAGCACACATCAGTGAAAGAGAAAATTACCTGTTTGCAAAATGTTATAACAAACAATAAAAAAGTTTTGTTTGTTTTTTTAAAATTATTGGTCTTTTTTTGTTTGTTTAGCAAATAATAAAAAAAAAAAACAGTGGTGATTAAATACCACCAAAAGAAAGCTCTACTTGTATGAAAAAAATGATAAAAATGTTGTTTTGGGTGTGTTGCATGTCCGCGCAATTGTTATTCAAAGTGCGACAGCACTAAAAGCTGAAAGCTGGCGTGGGCAAGAAGGGGGTAAAAGTGCCCAGGGGTTAAAGTGCATTTCCACTTTTGCAGTCCAATTTTAGAAAGTCCCACTATGTGCTTGGTACAGTATGTGTACTCATTCACACAGCATACAAAAAAAAAAAAATATATTTCCTACCATATAGATGTTTTTTTCAAGTTGGTCTCATAACTGACTTCAAGGATTTTTGAACATAGTCAAAGTGAGGTTTCCTCCATTGAATTCAAGAAGCCTAGCTTCTAAACCTTGAACCCTTTGTTAGGGCAGACAGCATTCAAATGTAGATTACAACTGATAAATAAGTTCTGCCTGTAAAGTACAGACAGAGTTACTTATAGCAAACACAGCTGCCCAAAGCTGTAAAGACTCTTGGGCAGATAGGCCTTTAAATAAGTCACTTTTGGGTAGTTGTAAACCCTAAAATCTGTAAACAGTTTTCTTAAATAGCACATGAGCTGCTACTAATTTATGAGAATGGTGAAAGTTCCTTTTCTCACTGAAGAAATGATGCATTGGCATGGTGATGACCTCCAAAGATGGGCAAGTGCCCATAATATAGTTACTTTTCAAAGCAGAACTAAGACCAAAAAATGTACCCCACAGCATAGTAAGTGATATATGAAAGACAATTGGATAGATATTTACCTATGTCTTTTTTTTTTGGTATTTGGATGCACCTTTAAGCTTTAAAACTTCGGTATATCATGAAATAAAACATGTCAACATGATGATACTGCATGGTCTTCTGAGCAAATTATCAAGTACACTCCATTAAAAATCACAATTTACATAATGCTTTAATTTAAAACTGAGCCTCCTTTATAGAGTACAGATTGTAGGTATATAAGGTGTATATTAACTTGTAGTGTGTTTTGTAGTATTTTTATTGCCTGATTGGAGAATGTCAGGCAGGAGCATACCTTTTTATTTTATTGTTACTGGCAGTTACAAGGACACTTTTTGAGTGTACCAGATACTATTGGTGAATCAGCAGAGTAGAGCCCATTTGCCTTATTGATATTTACACACTAATAATGAAAAAAGATAATTTTGTAATATAGCATTGTTTTAGCCACTTAGTATAGCACTGCAGAAGCTGATGGCTTTAAATAAATAATTTGTTATTATTATTATTATTTTATTTATTATTATTTATTAGTAGTATTAGTATTAGTATTAGTATTATTAATAATAATAATTATCATCTTTATCATCATCACCAATAAGAATATTTAGTATAAAAATATAATGAAATATTTCCCAACCATATTTTAACTGTAACTACACTTTTGTAGAGAAAAAAACAACCCCCTCTGGGTGATCTGTTTGTACATTGCAAGGATTTTAGCAAACTTTCTAGCAGAGACCTAACTTTTTCTCTATTTAAAGTAGAACGATAGGAAAAAAAATTTTTTTTTCTTTTTTTTTTCATTTTGGAAGGGTTGGTTATAACCCCTGTCCGATATATTTTCATTTTTTTTTTTTTTTTTTTTGCCATCTGTGTCCCATTGCTGAGACTTCCTTCACTTCCTGTCCCATAGGCAAACAGAGAGTTAGAGGAAATCCCTGGAAATTAAGAGAATTCCTTGGGGACCACCAGGTCACCTGAACTAAAATCCCCATTGGAACATTTCCCCTTTTTTACACTTTCTGGGGACAACCCAAAATTTGGGATGTTCTTTTAATTTGTAATGATAAGGGTAAACATTACAAATAGGGAGGGTGAATCTCCCTTACGGGGATACAGACAGCAATAAAAACTAACAGGTGTTCTAATCCATCTCCCCTCTATCCAAAACCAAAAAAAGTTTTGCCTTTAGTTATACTTTAAGGTAAAGCTGGTTGTTCCAAGGTGTCCTTGCAAGACTGATTCCTCAATGTGAAGGTCTGCACTCATTATTACTTCCTGGTGCACTTTCAGTATTCTAATGAGGAAAGTTGCAATGTCTGCATCCCTTTAAAAATAATTAACCCTTAGGGAGTATCTCACCAAAAACCTATTGCAAAGGATGCCTAAAATATATATATAGTTATATGCATATTAGTGCAGACTAAAATTTATACGTATCTTAGTGCAGAGAAAATTGGTGCACCAATGACACAAGCAGACATTTCTGTGAGTATTCTGTACACCAATCGTGTTAGGAATAAAATAAATAAAATTTATTTCTTGGCATCTTTAAAAAATTCTAACAGCTTCAGATTGATATGAAAAGTTAATTGTTAATAACATTAAATCACATGTGTGGAAATTGCTTATGCTATATTATATTTTTAACTGGAAATAACCTTTAAGCTTGTTTTATGCTAGTCCTGTTAATGTTATTAAACTGGATATCATAAAAAAATTAATAAAAGAAGAACTTTATAAAAAGAAGACAGATTACAAAAACTGTTTGGTATGATCAGTATATTTAAAGTCAAACTTTACTGATACCTAACAGTTCCACCTTGCAGTGGGGCTGTGCCTGCACTGCAAATTGTTGACTGCTTGTTTGAGTCTAGGGGGCATAGAAAACAAATTTTATTTACCTGATCTTCCACTTCATCATGCTGCTAGACTGGTCCATGCAGCATCTTCTCTCCCATGCTCCAGTGGGCCAAGGTCCTGATTTCATTAAGACTGAGGCAAGGTCCATAGCCCAGCAATGCACATGAGCACATCAAGGGACATTCCAACATTGGGGGGTGCCATCTGCCAGAGGAGTGGAGTGTTGGGTAAGTAAAAGGGCTTTTTGCATCCTCTAGATTAAATGAGCTGTTAAGAGAATTTTTAAGAGAATTTCCAAGTTTTCCAGAGTTGGGCTTTAATGAATTTCATGTTACACCATAATAACACAATTAGCATCAATTTAAATGAAATTCCTTAAACACCACTGCTTGCAGAAATTTAGGTGATAAATGGATAGAGCAGCTTTTGGATATACAGAATAGATTTTGGCAGAATACCATATGTTTCTCTAAATGTGCTAAAAGAACTATATCAGTTTTTTGTAAAGCATTGTAAAAGTTGCATTATCTGTAATTTTTTTGTAAAGCTGTAGAAAAAAATATCACACAATGTTTCAGGTATTATCACGTTTTTCTGTTGTTGATTTGATAAATAAATAAGACCTTTGTTGTTTGAATGCATTACTATGCCTGTTTCCTTGCTTATATGTATCTGTGTTTGTATTTCAAGTTTTCATGCTGAGCTGCAGCTTTCCTAGAAGGCCAGATAATGGAGATGTGACAGTCATGGATCTGCATGCTGGGGGAACCGCACATTTTCATTGTTACATGGGATATGAGCTGGAAGGCTCCAGGAACCTTACGTGTATCAACTCTTCAAAACCACGTTGGAGTGATAAGGAGCCCATCTGCCTAGGTAGGTCATGAAACATACAGGTACTTTGGAAATCAACAACAAAGGTATGCCATGGTGGCAGGTAACCCCACAGTATATACAGGAACACATGGGAAGTCCACAAGCCAATCTGTAAAGCCCCGTACACACGCTACGAATTTCCGCCGACCCGTCGTCCGTCTTTTGTCCAAAGTGCGTGTCCGTTGGTTGGAATGTGCTCTAGACTGCACTTGAATTTTCCCGTACGACAGAATTCTACTTCAGAAGTGATGTCATGTGTAGGATTGCTTTCTATGTGTTCTTTCATCTCTGAGCATGCCTAGTCTTGCTCATAAGATTTTTCCCCATCAAAATCTGTACTAATGAGATGAAAATCAGACGTGTGTTGACGGAGGACAAAAATTTTAATGCCTGCACATCAGGATTTTGTCAGCCAAAAAGTCGGAGTCGGCTGTCGAAAGCACCATACTAACAATCCGAAAATCAGCAGATCGGTCGTCGGACAAAATTTCCCTTCCGAATTTCTTATCGTGTGTACGGGGCTTAAGAGTTTTCTTACCTAGATTTTTTATCTGTCAGCAGTACATTCGTACATAATTTTCCCCAATCATGCAACTGTAGCGCTACTACTATAGGAGCGACATAAATACTGCCCAGGTCTTCCCCAGATGTTTGCCCCGCAGCCAGGAACGCAAGCTCAGTCACACATTTCCTCAATGAACAGTCTAGGGTGTTGTTTTTGTTGTTTTTATTTTTGGAGAATTTGGATAGGGTTGAGGTTGAGTGGGATACTCCAAAAGCAAGAACTATGTACAACTTGAGGACAACTTGTATTCTTTCTGGAAAAAGCTATGGTAAAGTTTATTGCTGCAACAAACAGTGGACTTAGCTTTGAAGTAGTATTAGTTAAATGCACACTCCTTTCTTTAGAACCAAAAGAGCAGAGTCCCTTTCCAGAGGATTTAGTGAACTAAGCTCTTCAGGACACTAGCCAGTGTCCTCTTTAATGAACCCATAGCTGACTTTCTCTAACACTGAGGGGTGACAGCAGCCCAAAAGTCTCTAAGATCTTTCAAAACCATCTGTACTCAAACAAGGTCTCCTTCCAGCTTCCAAGCGATGTCTATGCCAAGTTATAATAGACCAGATCTTCAGTAAACAGCCCCTTAGTCAGCTCTCTAGGGTCCCAGCATCCAGGCCCTCAGGTTGCCCATCTGAGGCCTCACAGACAGACAGCAAGTATATGACAGCATTGCTCTGGAGGGCAGCAAGCCCTCCAGGCTGGGCTGATTCTCTCCAGGAAAAGACCCAGAGCTTATTGTACTCAAAGAATATATACAGTTACCCAGCATGCTATCGGTACCCACGTCCCTAGAACTGGCCAGGGCTGCATTAACCACTTAAGCCCCGGAGGATTTTCCTGCTAAAAGACCAGGGGGTATTTTGCGATTCGGCACTGCGTGATTTTAACGGACAATTGCGCGGTCGTATGATGCTGTACCTAAACGAATTTGACGTCCTTTTTTTCCCACAAACAGAGCTTTCTTTTGGTGGTATTTGATCACCTGTGCGATTTTTTGATCACGCGCTATAAACAAAAAAAGAGCGACAATTTTGCAAAAATAGCAATATTTTTCACATTTTTTTATATGAAATTCCCCCCAAAAAAATGTAAAAATCAAAATTTTTTAACATTTTTGGCCAATTTGTTTTATCCTACCTATGTTTGGTAAAAAAAAATCGCAAAAAGCGTATTTTGATTGGTTTGCGCAAAAGTTATCGCGTTTACTAACAAAGGGAAAGATTTTTGTCATTTTTGTTGTTTTTTTTTTTAACGCGTAATGGCGGCGATCTGCGATTTTTTTTTTGCGGTACTGCGACATTGCGGCGGACAGATCGGACCCTTGACTGACATTTTTGACACTTTTGGGGTTACCAGTGACATTTCTACAGTAATCAGTGCTATACATATGCACTGTTACTGTAAAAATACACTGGCAGTGAAGGGGTTAACTTTATTTGGGAGGGAGGGGCTGTGTGTGTCCCTAGGGGCGTGATTCTTACTGTGATTGGCTGTGGCTCTAGCTGTAAGGACACTGATCAACGGATCTACATAGTAGATCCATGTGATCAGTGTCTTTACAGCGAGGAGAATGACAGGCAGCTTGTTTACACAAGCTGCCTGACATTCTCCCTCTCCCCCGACGATCGCCGAGTGGCCGGCGGACATCGGGTCCGCTGGTCACACGCGCGGGGGGGGTCCGTGACCGCGCGGGAGCGGGAGCGCGCCTCCGCGGGCTCGCGCTCGCTCCCCAGACCCTCCCAGGCTAGTGTTGTTAATTAACGTCACTCTGCCTGGCAGGGGCTGACCCCCACAGTAAATCTACTTGCGGCGGTCGGCAAGCGGTTAATATTCATGCTACCATCTACATAGCACCTCACCTATGATCCAGAAAGTTCTCACAGCTTTTCTGGACAACAGAGGGAGTAAACTGACTAGCAGCAGCTGAGAACACTGAGCAAACCTAACTAGTCAAATGCATCTGCACTGAATACAGTGAGCAACTGAATGTATCTAAATGTATCTAACACAGCAATTGAAGCCATACTGACTACTAGAAAAACACAGTGAGCCAATTTTAAATCTATCTATCTAATCCTAGCACCTATCTAGAAGGATGCCGGTGCTACACCACATAAGCAGATCATAAAAATCTAGCCTTCTAGCCTACAATTTTATCTGGTAATGGTATTGCTTGCCTGACTTTTACACTCTAAAACAGTATGGTTCTCCCTGTTATTTTCTCCTAAACATCATTTATATAAGATTAGGCAGTAAATGGGTGTGACTTCATGTTAACACGCTGCTATACACGCTTCTAAAAATCTGTGCATAAACAGGGATTCTTTGTTGCATTAGCACCCTTGTGAGAATATAGCCACATATATTATACATATAATCATAAAATGAAAATTTAAAAAACAACTGCTTAAATTGCTTCCACAAAGTGCTGTTCAAAAAGATCTAATTAAAATACTCAAATAAATGAGGAAATTTTATCTATCGTTTCTTAAGACATTGAAATGAACACAAATGAAACACTGTCCATTTTATCCAGTTAATATCAGTCTACAGAAAGCTTTCTTTAAAATCAGTTAATTACTTTGACACTTCCTGCACATGCCTAATGAGAAATAAAAGAGCTTGGCAAAGGTGTTGTTAAGCTACCAAATCTTTAACACTAATAACTTAAATAATCTACAAAAATAATACTTGCTTACATTTGGTAGATATAACTAAGAAAAGCCTGCATGTTTACTCTGTAATATACATTATTGACGTTCATCTGCCACCATAAGTGAGGTTTCAAATTGAGTGTAAGTTAACAAAAGGTGCAGTTACAGTTTAATAAAGTATAGGCAGGCTATACCTGCCAGATCTGTAACCAACCTTATGGAAAGTACAGTAAATACGGTACAGATGTTTAAATCCTCCTGCACCTGACACAAATAGGCAAATAAAGCACTTTGAATATAGGGATTTAAATAAAATAAATGAAGATGGCTTGCAAATCAACTTTTTAATTGTCCAACTTCTCCAACTAAGCTGGAAGCTGGAAGGATTATGAAGCAGAAACAATTAAGTGATTACATATAAAACCATATCCTGAGTAGGAAAAAAGAACACGCAGTGACTGTAAAACCTGTCAGATTAAGTTATTAGGATTACTATTATCTAGAACCAGCATATTCCATGGAGTATTCCATGACATCATAGAGAAGAGTGTCTTGCTGCATGGACATCCAATTATGGAAAGAGGGAGTGTAAACTTAAAATGTGGATTTGGAAGATGGCTCCACTTTTACTGACATTGTACCATACTATGGTGGAGATGTGTACTGGGCAATCTGCTGTACATACCTGTCTTTATTTAAAGTGATGAATTATGGGTAGTGATTAAAAGAATGGGACTGTGAATGCAGTTTCTGGGCTTTCCAGATACAGTAAGTGAAGATATTGGCAGTCTGGGAGCAGTTATTCTATTACTTTGGAGCCAGTTTGCCATTTGTTTGGGGGTATCCTACATAGCTGTCCTCTGGAGGTTTCCTTAAGAACCCAAGTATGCCATGATTATATCTTCCATATGACTTAAGAATTACTTAGAACTCCCAAAAAACTACAGGTTGTAGCTGGACAAAATAAAATTTGGGTTGGCCTGTTTTACCAGCTTACATTGCAACTACTAAGACATGTAACACGAATACACTGAACTGTCCAGGAAGCTGTAGGCCACAGAGAGAAACATTCATTAGCATTAAAACATTGTTTAAGAAGAAAGGAAGGATGGCACTACTTGCAAAAATCAAAGAACGTGAGAGCAGGAATGGGCATCATTTTCTGAAATTTAGACAATATTTAGAATACCTCCACAAAATTATTCAATGAAGTCAATAGAGATGGGAAATAGGGTGTTTTTTTTTTTTTTTTGCTGTTCTTAAGCATGCAATGATCTTTAAATGACTCCTTTTACATTTTCTGGACCTATTACAGAAAACATTAATGATAAATCTGACCATAAGGCTAACCGTAAAAGTAACGCTTACTTCAATGATAACCCTTACTCTTTCAGCTTGTTTAAAAGCAAAGTTATGTCTCACATGGTAATCACACTGTTTTGTAGGTATATTGTGACCAATCATTGTAAAAGATGAGAAGCATAGAAAAAACAGTGCAAATTTGGCAGGTCAAAGTACCTGAGCAGGGACATAAATATATAGTGTAGAGGGAAATATGAATAGCAGTGGGAAAATGGATAACTCAGTTCAGCATTGTAGAGGATTTAGAAAGTGAGAGGCAGATGTCTGAACACAGGAAATAATGAACAAATAGAATGTACACTTACAAGAAAGCAGTGTCTTTACAATGGTTATAAGCCTGGCAGAGTATTGCTTGAATCTCACCTAATCCTTGAAGAAGACTTTCAAGAAAACAGCTAAAAATCCCCATCCATCTTTGCAAAATACATGTGAGTTTATTGCATGATCAGTACATAGAACTAAAGTGGGCAGTTTCTGGCATGGCTACCCTTACTCAAAGCCACAATTATAGCATAATGACACACAATCAGTTACGTATATAGTAACAAAAAGGAAACATGTGATTCCAAAGGTCTTACAACTGTTTATTTCAGTTCTTTTGCAGATATGTCTGTGGGGCTTTGGAAACGTTGTAAATATTTTGTAAATAGATGTTTGGAATCAGAGGGTAACATCTTTTCTCTAAAATAATATATAACTGAGGAATGAATGAGATGCTGAAACCGATGTTCTGAACCTTCCTATTAAACATGTTTGCATGAAACCATGATGATTTTCGCAAAGACAGATTTGTTGCTGCATCCCTCTACTTGGTCTAATATACTGTATATAAAAACAAACAAAAACTTGCAGAATTTTTCAGTAGAATCAGTGTAGTAGAACACTGAGTTTATTTGAAATCCAACGTTTCTGTGGGGCACGGTCATTTTATACACTGCCTGACCAAAAAAAGTTGCCACATGGAATTAACTAAGCAACTAACTAAACTAAGTATGCAGTAACTATCCTATTGGACAGTTAGGGCATGTGCCCAAAGAATGAGGTCAGCTGACTACCTGAATATACTGAATGACTTTGTCAAAGAGTGGTTCAGGGAGCATGAGACATCATTTTCACACATGGATTGGCCACCACAGAGTCCAGAACTTAACCCCATTGAGAATCTTTGGGATGTGCTGGAGAAGGCTTTGCACAGTGGTCCCACTCTCCCATCATCAATACAAGATCTTGGTGAAAAATAAATGCATCACTGGACAGAAATAAATCTTGTGACATTGCAGAAGCTTATCGAAACTAATGCATGTCATAATCAAAGCCAACAAATTATTAGAGTGTGTGACCTTTCTTTTTAGTGGCGACTTTTTTTTTTTGGCCAGGCAGTGTATATACATATGCACAAAATTACCAGAAGTATTGGGACGCCTGCCTTTACACGCACATGAACTTTAATGGCATCCCAGTCTTAGGCCGTAGGGTCCAATATTGAGTTGGCCCACCCTTTGCAGCTATAACAGGTTCAACTCTCATAGGAATGCTGCCCACAAGGTTTAGGATTGTGTCTGTTGGAATGTTTGGCCATTCTTTCAGAAGTACATTTGCGAGGCTTGCAGTCTTCGCTCTAATTCATGCCAAAGGTGTTCTTTCAGGTTGAGGTCAGGACTGAGGTGTAGGCCAGTTAAGTTCCTCCATCCAAAACTCGATCATCCATGTCTTTATGGACCTTGCTTTGCCAAAGTCCATAAGCAATAAAAGACAATTCAATAGCCAATCAGGGGAGAGAGGGGGTGGGGCTGGGTGTGGACTCCATGTCTGAATGGACACAGGGAGCTATTACTTGGCTCGGGTTCCCCCATAGCAAGCTGCTTGCTGTGGGGGCTCTTAACAGGAGGGAGGGGCCAGGAGCACAGAAGAGGGACCCAAGAAGAGGAGGATCAGGGCTGCTCTGTGCAAAACCATCTGCACAGAGGAGGTAAGTATAAAATGTTTGGTATTTTCTTATGGGAAAAAAAAGAAAAAACTTTGCAATCACTTTAAGCTGGAACCAGAAATCTGTACTTTGTAGCATAAGCTGTCTCCAATAGCAACAAAACTCAACTCCATAGCATCGTACAAAATTCCCAGCCACTTCAAAATCCCCGCCTCACGAAGAGTCACTCGGGTACATCTTCAGAACTCCATCCCTCTCAGTATTGTCTCCTGGTAGTGAGCAGGTTCTCCCTTGTAGAACCTTGAGCACATGGTTAGGCTTTAGGCTTTAGGTCCACCCAGCAACAGCTGTTCTTCACACACCCACCCAGACTGCAGTCTGGGTGGAAAAGTCCCAGATCACCTGACTTCCTCCAAATAAATACCTTCTCCTAGCATTCTTAGTGGCCAAAGAAACTCCTACTGATGCATATTTATAACTTGAATTCACTGTGTCTCATCATACATTTGACAAAGGTAACAATGCCACCTATTGACAAAAGGGAGAAACCACAGCTAAGCCAGGCTTAGGAGGAAACCCATTTGATCACAAAGACTACAAATTAGCCAGATTAACTACAACCCAGCAAAACTAAATTTACTTGTAGCCCTTATAAGGGTAAGGATGCTACATTTATACTGTATACATATACATATTGTGGCAGAGCGTTGCCCTGCCAGGGTCTAGAAAGAGGTTGTGACCCAGAGTTCTCAACCAGATGGGTTGAGGGGCTAAAGGGAGCTCGTGACATGAAGAGGAAACTGGCTTTTCAGTTTCCCCAGTGTTTTAAAAAGTCCAGTTTGGGACCTGGAGCCTGGAAATGTATAAATGATCCAGGTGGGATGAAATCTCCAATCCTGGGTCCAGGTATTCAGAACAGACAGCATTTTAATCGGTCAGGTGTGTGCTGGGCTTTTAGTAGTGACCTTACCATGGTTCTGGGCTCCACCCCGGCAGACAGGAGGTCTGGCCAAGGAGTCAGGAGGGCTCCATGTGGGAGTCAGTGCAGCAAGAGGCTGCTAGCTGTGTGCACCAAGTTGTCAGTGAAGAGATTGTAGGAGACAGATAAGGGTCTGGGGTGTAAGACGAGAGGGGCAGCGCTGCAAGTACCAGCCAAGAGGGCTGAATGTTGTTTATGGAAAAGGAGAAGAAATTCTGAAAACCCCTGCGAGGGAAACCAATGTTTGTGTTTTTCTGAAGTTTCTTTTAATAAAAATACTGTATTTATATATTGGTATACATTTAACACCTGCTTGGTTCCCGTGGTGTGACAGGAATGTGTTAATCACAAGATTGGATCGTAAATCTTTTGCAGGGAAACCTGGTAAGCATACATGTATTTTAATAGTGTTTTTAGCTGCATGCCTTGAGTTTCGCCTTTAGATATCCATGTTTTAGGTTTTAATTCCTAACAATGTACATCATCATAAGTTTCATTTCATTTTGCTTTTAGCCCCATGTGGAGGAAAAATACAAAATGCCACTGTTGGACGAGTTCTTTCTCCAAACTTCCCAAGTAACTATAGCAACAATCTCTTCTGTGCATGGACAATTGATGCACCAGGAGGACAGAAATTGCACTTGCATTTTGAGAAGTTCATTTTGGCTGAAAAAGACAGGTACAATTACTTGAATCATTTTGTTTTGTATGGTTCTTCAATCGCTCTTAGTTTTCCTGCTGTTGTACAGTGAATCAACATCAATCAGCTTATCTCTGATTTTATACAGAACCTTATTCATCCTGTGAGTTTGAATCAAGTTAGTCATGTAAAGTATGATACACTGGACTATGAATTTTAAATCATATAATTGACAACTAGTCCAAACATGTACCACATGCACAGCCAATATGTTCTTGGCATTTCAACATGACAAGAACAACATATTTAGCTATAAAGTGTATCTATAGAAAATATATTTTGCATAGTAGAGAGGAGTTTGTTTAGTGTCCCTACTGCAACCATTGTAACCATTACCAATTGATATTATCCACTGGGAAAACCAGTTCCAGTGACAATTGTCATTCCTCTTGCATCTTGTAATGTCACCGGGAAAGGAAAAAAGGAGTTAATACTCAGGGGCACAGAGAACACACAAAAAAAAATTAAGAAGGGGTTCAACTATTCCTTACTCTTTTAAAAATATAAGAAAATGACTTTAGATATAGGTACTTACAAATTATTGTAAGTTGATCTGTATTAGTTTTACATTGCCCTTCAACTTATGTTTAAAGACATCAGATAACAGTCTGACATGAACACCTGATCTTCCAGTCTAACAATGTTTTTTGGTCATGACAAGTGTCCCTCTTGTAGGTGGGGAGGAACACAAATAGTCCCCTTGGCTTATATCCCAGGAAAGAATAGCAATTTAAGGAGGTTTCACAATGTGTCTGATTTCCATCTCTTCTGAAAATGGTACAAGGGGACTTTCTGAGGCTGCTCCATGTACATTAGACGAGGGGTTGTCAATCTTTGTGAGAACAAGACCTCGTAACATTTTTTAAAAAGCCTCTCTGCCCTAATAGTAAAAAACACAGTAAAATCCATTTAAAATTAGGTAATCAGACTATGAGTCAGGAGAATTTCAAATATTGCCTTGAATAAAGATGAAGGGATGTGACATTGTAAAGGTCAAATAAAAACATCTTTTTAATCCATTTCCAAGGATATCCCTAATTAATTGACTGTAAACAAAATAGAATGACCGTTTCAGGTGTCCCCACCCTTTCTCAATTTAAAAAAGTCTATAGGTAAGTACTAGGAAAATAATTACAGTGAATGTCAACGATCATATTTTGTTATTAAAATAACAAACATGTTATACATACCTGCTCTATGCAATGATGTTACACACAGTAGCCCTGAGTGTCCTCCTCAGTGCTCCAGGCTCTTCCTTTTATCTGTGTGCCCCCATAGCAAGCTGTTTGAAGGGGGGGGCCCCTGCAGGCTTTCTCCCGAGCCGTGTTGTGAGTGCTAAGGTACAAAACACCAAGGCTTTAGAACCACTTTAAAAATGTCAAAAGACAGGCTTCCGGTATAAATTATCTAATGGGAATCATAACAATACTACAGAACTATTATCCCTATATACAGTATACTCATTACTCATATGTTACAAAATTTATACTAGTCCTACTGAGAAATGCAATTGATGCTATTATAATAACCTATACATATCAAATTCTTTATTAAGACCCAACAGTTGTAATGCTAAAATTGAAACCAATCAATTATTGGTCATTATAATTGTTAAAACTGAAAGTAGAAAAACAAAATATAATACTTATAATAAGTGTGTGTGCAGGTATTTTGTTAGATTATGTAGACGTGTGTTCAGGTTAGCCTCAATACCTAGATATGAAAAGCCCAAAGTGATATACAGGTAGATTTTTCCAGTGTTCTGCAGAGTGGGACTTCCCTGTTGCCCCTGACAATTGACATGTCAGTGGCCCTTCTATTATCCAGCAGGTCTTTCCTTTGCTTTTTTGAAATGCTGAAAAGTTTAATTCCACTTGTCTCCTTGCTGTGACTGGATGACAGGCAGATAGAAGACATGGTCACTTCCCGCTGCCTCTTCAAAAGAAATCAAAGAGAGAGAGGTGTTTCTGGGGGAGATGCAAACACCCATAGACTGGGCTCCTCCTTACGTACACAGCACCCTAAAGCAGAAACTACTTATCCTAGGCCAGTGATGGCGAACCTTGGCACCCCAGATGTTTTGGAACTATATTTCCCATGATGCTCATGCACTCTGCAGTATAGTTGAGCATGATGGGAAATGTAGTTTAAAAACATCTGGAGTGCCAAGGTTTGCCATAACTGTCCTAGGCCCTGCAGCCTGATGGAGCTCTGTAATATAAGCCTTCAAAAAGTATTCTTCTGGGGTGACCATCTTTCTATGATGCCTCTCACTTCAAACAAGGGCCACTGATAGGGGATTTTGGTGAACCAGACTATCAGTCTCAGTAGAGCTGGTGCTGATTGTTCAAACTTAATGTGACTACTTGGTTAGAAGTAAGCAGTTGAGAAACAGCAATGTGGAAACGTTTTATAATGGAGAACCATACTCTTGCTAAACTTCTCTTTAACCACACTGATAGGTAATCTGTGAGGTAGGTGCCAAATGGATATACACAAGGATGACACAGGCATGTAATAAACCAAATATTTCATGAAAAAAGAAACAAAATCTTACTTACAGAACAGTAAGCATCTGTGGGCACACATAGATATCCTCAGCACAGTGTGTAAAGACACCTTGGAGGTTTTTTCCCCTTTTCTTAAGCCTCCAGAGGCTTTGGAAAAGGACAGGGCCCTTAAACCCATTGTTATTCCAACACAGTAAGCCATTTCACTGCAATATTCTCCAGTAGCTGTTGATGTCAGATGTGTCATCCAGTGAGCAGCTTCAGAGCACTAGTTCCAGATTTGTATGATACAGCCTGATGGCCATCGCCTAACTCTGGTGCATCTTTACACACTACATTGCAGATATCTCTATGCTCAATGTTCTGTGAGGGAGATATTGTTTCTTTTTTCAATAAATATTCAGTTTAATACATGCCTGCGCCTTCCTTGTTTTTATCTTCTCTGCACTAGTTTAATCACCCCTGATCGCTGAGGAGGTGCAGGAGCCACATTGGTAATTGTGTGGAATATTCTAAGGACATTATGGACTGAAAGGACTCCCATGGTTGTGCAGGTTAGGTTATGTATACTACTTACCGTATATGTTCTTTTTGTGAGGTAGGTGCCAACTAGATACCAGGTGGGCACAAAAAGTGTAAACAATCAGCACTGGCGCTGCAGGGGCTGTGACTGCCCTGCAGGAGGGAAAACAGGCTGTACCAATACATGGTGGCCACACAAAAAAAAAACCCACTGGTTTTGCAAAGATTATGACAGCTCATTTAGAATCACTGCATTAGGTTGACACCTATACTAACCAAAATGGAATGTCCATAGGGACATGTGAATAAATAAGCAGACCAAATCAAATCAGTTGTTAAAAATGAAAAAAAATATATTTTTACAACATTTTAGCATGTCTAAAAATTAGCTGAATACTTTCTTCATGACAGCAAGATCTTCTCCACACATCTCTGACTATTACTCCTCTTTCTTTTCCTGCCAGAGAAAAGTGTAGGATAAATCTGGATTGCTGTAGGCAGTTGTGGATTTGGGAAAGCTATTATTCTGCCAGTCAGAGAGAGGAGAACTTCAAGCAGATGAAAAAAAAATGGAACAATATATTATTTTTTGATGATAGGATTCACAAATTCATCCATATGACGTATGCAGAGCAGAACTGTACTGACAGCTGCTTCATGTCTGGCAAGTGAGCCATTTAAACTAATTAGAGTTATTTCAGGTAACTAAAAAAGACTGCTTAAATAGGTGGAACATTTGTACTGTTATTACCTAACAAAAATTGTGCTAGCAGGTTAACCCTTAACTTTAACATAACGTATAGACTGTCCTGTTACAATTCTAATGGACGAAATACAGAAAGGTTCTTACAATGCAAGCTACAGTCCATGTTTTTTACTAACCTAGCATTTTATATTTTTAAAGAGTCAAGGTGTCAATGTTTAAATGGCACCCATTATGAGAGAGGTACAGTATGGCAAACACCACTACTGATTTGATTAAAACCTGCAAGTTCCTAGGCTATTATCATCACCTTTGGCTTAAATGCTTAGTCACTGATCCTAAAGATATGGCCTACATATTTCTTCCAGGTCAGTATTTTACTAGTAAGGATAAGGATGAGAATGACAGCTTGGGAATCTCGTAAAACGAAAAAAGATTGTCAGGTTCCATGATTATGGCATGACAGTTAATGATCTTTAAAGACATATAGTGCTTTCACGATAGATACTGTACAATAGATAGATAGATAGATAGATAGATAGATAGATAGATAGATAGATAGATAGATAGATAGATAGATAGATAGATAGATAGATAGATAGATAGATAGATAGATAGATAGATAGATAGATAGATAGATAGATAGATAGATAGATAGATAGATAGATAGATAGATTAAGGTAATTAAATGACAAAATAAATCAGTGTAGTGCAGCAATAAAGATAATTAATAAGCAGTCCAAAAGTCCCATGAAGTGGTGTGTAATTATAAACATCCAAAAATGGTGAATAGATTGTGAATATATAATAAAACAATTAATGAAAAAACAAGAAAATTCTTCAGTGAATATGTGGATAAATTCTGTTTCAAAACACCCCATGCCTTTCATGCACAGTGACAATCCATCACCAGGTGAAGAGCCTGCTCACCTCCATACAAAACAAAAATTGTTCCTCTCTTTTAAAATCCAGGTAGATTTTGCCACTCCTCCTCAGCTAGTGAACGGCTTCCATCCTCAGTCAGGACTCACCGAGGATCACTACATGTTTTATTATATATTCACAATATATTCACCATTTTTGTATGTGTATAATTACATACAACTTCATGGGACTTGCTGATTTATTTTGTAATTTACTGTAGATGTTGTGGAATCACTTTTACAGTGTTTGGCTGTGCAGCATTCCTATAATAACTGATGTAATTGATGTCATTTTGAGGGGTTGATTTTCTTTATTTTTTATTCATTTGAAATATTAATTCAGTGAATAGAATAAGCCCTGTGCAAACTCTAAATCGCCAAGGACTCTCTCTCCACCACTGATAGTTTTTCAGGCTAGAAGTCAATGAGTGGGTCTCTGCATCAAGAGGCATTACACAGAACTTCTTTTGGAGCACAGCAGCTACTAAATTGGTTATTTCTAGGGTTACTCTGTTCCAGAGATGACTAAAAAACAATCAGGCCCACGGGGCCTCTAGACACACAACACACAGCCTTCTCTCACAGGGGTAATAACTTCCAGACCTTTACACAAGCCTTGGGGCCTCAAACCAGGCATCTAGCCTCTTCAATAGCTTCTCTCCCCAGAGGCTGGCTATCTAAGGGATTTTCATTTAAGGGGGGAGGCTAAAGAACCCTTCTGTGGCAAGGTTGGTCCAACCAATTGATGACAAAATCACCAGGTTTTTGCCAGCTGACAAGATGGGCAAAACTCTTGGCCCCACACAATGCTGGAGCCTATTCTACTCTGAGTATATGTAAATCAAAAATAATCAGCGCAAGCCCACATTAAACAGAAAAAAAGAATCAGTCAAAGTTCTTGTGCACAAGGCTGCAAACAATCAGTGCCAAACACAAAAACACCTGTGAAAACTTAAAGAAAATAATATTGCTGCGCCAAGTCTTTCATTGGAGATAAATAAATAAATAAATATGTTTGGTGTACAAAATGTTATCACAATAAGGGCTCTTTCACACGGGCGATCCGATCAGATCCGCCTGTCAGTTTTTTAGGCGGATCTGATCGGATCCTCCATGCAGCTCTATGGGGCAGCGGGTGTCAGCGGAGACACCTCCGCTGACACCCGCTGCCATCCGCATCCGATCCTGTGCGTGAAATTTGGACGGATGGAAACCCTATTTTTCCATCCGTTCAGTAATCGGATCAGTTGATGGACTGATTTAGCGTTATTGTGATAACATTTTGTACACCAAACATATTTATTTATTTATTTATCTCCAATGAAAGACTTGGCGCAGCAATATTATTTTCTATTCTACTCTGAGTACCACATTTAAGGTGAGGTCTTACAAAAAATACAAAACACCTCAAAGAAAATGAGCTGGAGCTCATATACATTTTATAAATCGTTTTCTGAATTATATAATTTTTAGTGAAATCAAAAACAAATGTGCCCAATTTTCACAGCCTATCCCTCACAAAATAAATTTACTTTGAAAAGTTACATTTCAACTTTACAACACAGAATACATTTTAAACTAATACTTGTTTTTATTGCAAGATGTAAACCCAGTGTACACCAACTCCTGTATCTATTCATCATGCTTTATGCAGTTTTAGAATTCTGCTTTTGTCATTGCATGGTAGGGTAGCTAATTAAGCTAGCTTGTTTAACATATTGCAGATTGCTGCAAATCAATAGTGATTACTGAGCATCACCAACTAAAAACAGGTCTTAAGTACAAACTATACGTGGCAGACTTAAACTGCTAAACAAGCTTTTTTCATACATCTTACTACAAAATAGGTCACATTTTTTCCACAGCTTCATGCTACCATAATATAATTTTTTCTTCATGCCTATCACATTGTTTTTTATTTTATGAAAAAGAGCAACCCAATCTTTTACTTATATCCTTAATCCTAATTATTCTAGTGTACATCAAAGGTGCCAACCTGCATTTACATTTTATCAAATATGACTGAAAGAAGCATTCATATTCATTTGAGCTTTATACTGACCCTTGGTTATTTCTACTGAGGGGTTCTTTCCCTGGCTTAACGGTACTTGTCATTGCACACTTTGAAGGGGTTTGTTGCTAACACTGAATGTAAGATATAAGGACAAGTTCTACTCTCTTGTAGAATGTACTGACTGTAAATGCCTGAAATGGGTACATGCTTTACTAATCATAAGTAAAGCTAGAGCTAAACATGTGGTGCTTGCTCAGTTAACTCAGATTATCTACTTTGCACAACAAGATGGTGATGGTGAAAAATGCCAAATGACTTGAAATTATTGTAGCTCCAAAGAAGTTGTAGTTGAGCAAACATTAAAGGTTTACAAAAAGCAACATTCTTTATTGCATTTAAGATCCAAAGTGTCTATCTCTACAACGTTGTTATAAACCAAGATTTGATAAAGTGGGTGAAAAACATGTATAGACAGTAGTTCCTACCTTCCTTTCCGTTTTAGGGATCAGTATGATTTCCTAATTTAAGTTTTTATTGGACTTGGATCCTTGGATCTTACAAATTTGATGAGTAATAATGGAATGATGTTTAAAAAACAACTCTTGCCATTGGCCTACCTAGGTGAAGTGTGAGGTTCGTACTCCCCGGTTACATCCAAGTGGGGGAATGCTCTTTTAGTGTGGACTAGACTGGGGACAGGATGGACAGACCTCTCTCAGACAAGGATCTGCAAATACAAGGACTAGCGCACCTGATTTCTTTTCTACACAATTTTATCACCATTTGGTTCGAAGGTTGCAGCTATTCACACTATTGATCCTGCGCACTTATTTAATTTTATACTGTTCTGGTACCTGTAAGTCCCGGTATGGCAAAGGTCTGGATTGGATATATTAAAAAGTAGTGCCACCAACATTGTGGGCCTAATTTACTAAAACTAGAGCATGCAAAATCTGGTGCAGCTGTGCATGGTAGCCAATCAACTTGTAACTTCAGCTTGTTCAATTAAGCTTTGACAAAAAAAAAAATGTAAGCTGATTGGTTTCTATGCAGAGCTGTACCAGATTTTATACTGTCCAGTTTTAGTGAGCTGCACTTAACTTGGCTTGCTGCCGACATATTGCAATGATTGTCCATTTTTTTGTCCATGTTTTACATGTATTTCAACAATTGCTCATTATTTTCCCTTAAATTGAACAATGAACTATTTCTTGCCCATTACAATTATTGCCTGTTCGTTGTGTTGTGAATTGCAAAAACTGATTATCTGCAGTTCATGTATTCCTCATGTATGTCCTCATACCATTGACATCATTGCTATGTATTTTCAACTCACTACTGTCCAGAGGCCCATATTAATAAAATGTAATCCCCAGAAGGCTTTTCAAACTACCAAACTGTTACTGGCATGCATACGCAGCAGTCAGTATGTTTATATTTTTCCTCTTTTTTGCAACACATGTTGCATATAAAGATTTCCATGTATAAGAACATTGTAAACTGTATTGTAGAAACACGAAGGCAGTCTAATATATAATTTCATATCATACAGGTTGGCTGTGTACAGCAATGGAAAGGTGCTCTTTGATTCAGCAAAAACAGAGACTGTGTCGTTTGAAGGTCTTATTAGTGAAGGGTCCTGCATTAGGATTGAATTTTCCACAGATGAGACCAAGACAGCTCCAGGATTTAATATTCGTTTTGAAGGTAAATGGAAACTTGCAATTAAATACGTATGATCTTTTAGAAAATGTTCTTCTCCCATGATGGTCAATTTGGGGAGATGCAAGTTGAATCTCATTCAACTCATTCATATAAATATTTTATATGAGAAGCTATCACGTTGCAGGTACAGTAGATTTTAAAAACTTAAAGCAGTACAAAATCCAAAAGCAAACATTTATTATATTGCAGCTTACCAATTCTTAGAGGTAATAACTGTATTCGTTTCCTTATTTTAGGGGTTGCTTTCTTCTATTTTCATCTGGTGATCTAGGAGGTTTAGGAGATATTCACAGTACCTACAGGTAAGTCTTATTATAGGCTTACCTGTAGGTACAATTAAGAAATAGGACTTTACTTCCTCTTTAAAATATATATATACATATATACACACTATATTACCGAAAGTATTGGCGTGCCTGCCTTTACACATACATGAACTTTAATGGCACCCCAGTCTTAGTCCGTAGGGTTCAATATTGAGTTGGCCCACCCTTTGCAGCTATAACAGCTTCAACTCTTCTGGGAAGACTGTCCACAAGGTTTAGGTGTTTGTCAATGGGAATGTTTGGCCATTCTTCCAGAAATGTGAGATGAAGCACTGATATGGACGAGAAGGTCTGACTCGCAGTCGCTGCTCTAATTCATCCCAAAGATGTTCTATTGGGTTGGGATTAGGACTCTCTGTGGGCCAATCAAGTTTCTCCACCCAAAACTTGCTCATCCATGTCTTTATGGACCTTGCTTTCTGCACTAGTCCAAATAATTTGGTGGAGGGGGGATTATGGTGTGGGTTGTTTTTCAGGGGTTGGGCTTGTTCCAGTGAAGGGAACTCTTAAGGCATCAGCATACCAAGATATTTTGGAAATTTTCATGATTCTAACTTTGTGGGAACAGTTTGGGCATGGCCCCTTCCTGTTCCAACATGACTGCGCACCAGTGCACAAAGAAAGGTCCATAAAGACATTGATGGGTGAGTTTGGGGTGGAGGAACTTGACTGGCCTGCACAGAATCCCGACCTGAACCAAATAGAACACCTTTGGGATGAATTAGAGTGGAGACTGCGCGCCAGGCTTCCTCATCCACATTGCCTGACCTCACAAATGCGCTTCTGGAAGAATGGTAAAACATTCCCATAGACACACTCCAAAAACTTGCAGACAGCCTTCCCAGAAGAGTTAAAGCTATTATAGCTGCAATGGGTAGGCCAACTCAATATTGAACTCTACAGACTAAGACTAGGATGCTATTAAAGTTCATGTGCATGTAAAAGCAGGTGTCCCAATACTGTTGGTAATATAGTGTGTTTGTTTGTGTGTATATATATATATATATATATATATATATATATATATATATAGTGACAGTGTAAGATCCAGCCACTGTGTAAATGGTTGTAAAAAAAGAAAAGGGTTTGCATGTATGAAGAGTCCGGGACACCAGAATATCGATTATGAGCGGAGAAAAATGTTTTTACTGCTTTCTCCATTTTGGAACTACCCAGTGTTCAGATCTTGTTGGAAGACCAATAGGGTGCATTTCCACGTGCACACATTCGTCATAAGCCAGGCTTGACGAGAGCTCAGGGCAGTTGCTGCCATTCAGAGACATAGTCATTGTGTGAAGATAGTGGTGTGCTCTAGCCAGGAGGGGTCACCTTCTCAGGAGACAAGACCCTTTGTTGTGTGGACTTCTTACCCACTGGCCTGGGAAAGTCAGGATATCTATAACGTTTAGGAGAGACAGCGAAAGCTGAGGTGATTTAACAAGTCCAGAGAAGCTGGAGGGAGTCTGATTTACCGATAAGTGTGTGAGAACCCTCGGAATCCTATCTGGAAGCCTGGAGTGGGCCAGTATAGTAAGGTGCTGTGACAAAAAGGCTAAGGGAGCCTGAAGAACCTGTGGTCTGGGGTACCAGTGTGGTACTGCTTAAGTGTAACTAGGTGGGCTAGCATTTTTCATTGTGTATGGTTGCTGGAGAAGAACCCCTGCGTGGGCAATCAGTTTGAACTAAACATTGCATTAGACTTTGTGTTTCAAAAAAGTGAGCCGCTGAGCCCTTAACAATAGTTCCTGTGGACTCACTTAAAAACTCTCCTCTAAATCTAATCACCCCCATATCACAATATATATAGTATATATATATATATATATATATATATATATATATATATATATACTATATTGTCAAAAGTATTGGGATGCCTGCGTTCACATGCACATAAACTTTAATGGCATCCCAGACTTAGTCCGTAGGGTTCAATATTGAGTTGGCCCACCCTTTGCAGCTATAATAGCTTCAACCCTTCTGGGAAGTCTGTCCAGAAGGTTTAGGAATGTATCTATTGGAATGTTTGACCATTCTTCCAGAAGCGCATTTGTGAGGTCAGGCACGGATTTGCAGTCTCCGCTGTAATTCATTCCAAAGTTGTTCTATTGGGTTGAGGTCAGGACTCTGTGCTGTCCAGTCAAGTTTCTCCACCCCAAACTCGCTCATCCATATCTTAATGGACCTTGCTTTGTGCACCGGTGCACAGTCATATTGGAACATCCCCAAACTGTTCCCACAAAGTTGGGAGCATGAAATTGTCCAAAATGTCTTTCTTTGCTGACACCTTAAGATTTCCCTTCACTGGGACTAAGGAACCAAGCCCAACCCATGAAAAACAACCCCACACCCTCTGCCAAATGGTTTATATATATATATATATATATATATATATATATATATATATATATATATATACACACAGGTGTCAGTGATTATACATTGCTTATATTTACATAGAAAAATAGAAGAAGGAAAGGGAAATTCTGAGAAGAGTAAAGCTCCCTTCTGAAAAAACCCAGCGTTTTTTGGGCCAGAAAACTGGACTAATTGGGTATGTGATAAATCAATTCTTTAATAAGAAACATTTAGAAGACTACAATCATGCAATATTGCATGCAATGCACCGCAAAAAAATTTTCACCCCTATCAAACACCCATTCATTAAAAAAAGGAGACACTTGTAAAGGTACGTCCAGACGATTTAGCCACGTGAATGGCCTTGATCGGAGCAAAAACCTTCCTTTAGGATTATCAAAGCAAAAATTCACACAGGTTCTTTAGCTATCCTACACTTTAGGCCACTTATATAAGCAGACAATGCTGTGTTAGCAGGCGTTGTAGTCTACTAGTGAACTATCACTATTATATTTACACTCTTATAATTGAAAAGACTGTACACCCATAATATTCTTTTAAGCTTTAGGTGCACTTTCAAACACAGTACCTTTACACTCCCCCCACTGTGCTTGGCTATCTCACTCTTCCCCCTCCCCAGATGTATATGCGCCGCATTCTATTGTAGAATCTTCTTAATTGAGTGAGGTACTTGTAGTTGTATTAGTGCTCTCTTACTACAACACAGTTCAGTACTGCCCAATATTTTTATTTTATTTGCACTAACAGTTAAATTGACAGGACAAGCTACTCCCTTCTTCTAAGGTCCCAGCAATACTGATACATAAGGGTTTTAGCAAAATGTTTAGAATTCTGCCACTTTGCTAAAACTTTTGTGTATCAGTACAGTTTAGGCCTTAAAACAAGTGAAAGCTTGTCCTAAAAATGTAATTGTTAGGGAAGTTTTAAATAAAAAAGCATCATGAACAGTACTCAACTGTGTTGGTGTATTGAGTGACAAGGTTATCAAAACCTATGGGAAGCTACTGTGCAGGTGCAGCCAGGACACTAAAGATCAGCCTGCGAAATGTAAACAAACAATAAAGACTTTTTCTCCTTGAATCGTGCTACTCATGTGGATGGCTGTCTTCCAAGTATTTGGACATGTCACTTGGTGGAATCCTATTTTCACTCCGATCACACGATTTGCTATTCCTGAAGATGCAGACATTGTTCCATGAAATGCATTAAAAAATAGCAATGGTTTTTCCATGTGCCTCCGAAATGGATGCTTGTATTGATACAGTAACATGTTAAGTTCTACCTTTATAAATAAGACCCTTAGCATTTTAGATATTTGAAGTTCTTAAAAATGTAAATGTACACCATCTGTGATATGTGTTATTTTATTGTACAAAGAAGATTCATATTAAACAGAAGCCTAAGAGACTTCAGATAAGATGTATTGGTTCAAAGTAATGGACTGATTTTCAAAATAGATGTCATTGAGATTTAATACAATGCCTGCATCTTAATGCTGAGTGTAAATGTGTCAAATACTAGTTCCCAAATATAATTAAGAAAAGCTGCCAGCCTGTATCTCATCCCACAGTGTAAATCATGTCAAAGGGTGTAGTCTGAATTTCACCTGCTTTCCCTCATAGGACTTGTCAAGTCTGGAAAGAATCTTTTGGAAGTAATGTAGATGCTTAACCTCCTGTTCACATGAGACCTCATGCAGATGAATTCTTTATAATGCTGGGCTTTGATCTAAACTTTTTAAAGCAAGGATAAAATAATTTTGTTACATTTTGTGAAGACCGAACTGTAGACTGCAGTGTTCAGTGTACAGTAGACATTTATTACAGTAAATAAGATTTGGTTCTGAGTTCTCCCATATCAAATGCCTACAGATTTTCATTTGATTATTGTGTGTGTTCTTAAACATTATTTGAAGGCAAATTTGCAGAATTAGTCCTTATAAAATTACAATTTCAGAAATAAATGATGTGGATGCCAAGGAACTGAATTGCTCCAACAGATTTCTATACATATTGTCTCACATTTTGCCTGTGGCAGTTGTACCTCTAAACAATTTTATGAGTGCATGTAATCTTTGACAGTACCTAAAGCAAACTTATGTTCATTATGTTCAGTCTATCATGAATGCTGCCTCCAGACTCATCCACCTTACCAACTGTTCATTGTCCACCACTCCTCTCTGCCAATCCCTTCATTGGCTTCCTATTGCCTTACAAATAAAATTAAAAACACTAACAATAACATACAAAGCCATTTACAACTCTGTCCCAAGCTTCATCACCAATCTTGTCTCCAAATGTCACCAAAACAGTCCTCTCAGATCTTTCTAAGATCTTCTGCTCTCTAGTTCCTTTGTCTACTCCTCCAATGCTCATATTCAGGATTTCTCCAGAGCCTCTCCCATCTCCTACTCTGTCCACTTTTATGCGATCTCTAAAAACTCATCTCTTCAGGGAAGCCTATCCTACATTCAGCTAATAACTGAATCTTCTATCTCTTCCATCAGTTCATCCCTCACAGTTATTACTATTTGTTTTACCAACTGGAAACCCTATGTACTGAAAACCCTAGCATATGGAAAAACCTATTCAGAGAAAGGAAATACAATAAGACACGTGGCCACTCACTAAAACTAGAGGAAAGGCGGTTTAACCTTTAAATACGCAGGGGGTTCTTCATTGTAAGAGCAGTAAGGATGTGGAATTCTCTTCCGCAAACAGTCGTTTCAGCAGGGAGCATCGATAGTTTCAAAAAACTATTAGATGGGCACCTTAAAGACCACAACATACAGGGGTATGCAATGTGCAGTTAACAGTAGACACACACACATCATAGGTTGAACTGGATGGACTGATGTCTTTTTTCAACCTCACTAACTATGTAACTATGTAACCCCTCCCCATTAGACTCAAACAGGAGCAGGGCTGTCCTAGCCCTCTTGTATTTAATTGTAATGTTGCTGTATTGTATTGGCTTTGGAGGAAGCCAAGTACCTTGTAGAGTACTCCAGGACCCATAAAGCATGGGGAGATCCAATATATTTTCAAGCAGTCAATATACAGCAAACAAAAAATGATTCGGTGCTCAGGTATAGTGGATGTGGTGGATGTAATAGGTGGTCCTCCAATTGGCATAGGTTTTCCCAGGTCACACAATGCTTCCTAGGCCTTGCATCCCCCTTTAGACAGGGGAATCCAGAACGCAATATCACAAAAAGTAAAAAGAGTGCATCAGCCTTGTACATTATCAATGGCTTCATTTTGTAAAATAGAAGTAACACATAATTAGGTTCACAAATATAGATCAGTGTTAAGCTCATAGCAGAAATAGAAGGATCTTCAACCCTAGCCACAGACTGTGGCCCTAGACATACACAGATTACACCCAATGATGTTCAGCAGAAGCTGATGCATTTTGAAGGTATACCCTCTTTCTCAGAGCAGAGGTAGACCCTCGAAAAGCATCAGCATCTGCTACACATCACTGGGGGTTTTATGAGTATAATGGTTTGTTTTTAATATTTTATAAATGGTGTATTAATAATTTTAATAAATGGTGCCATTGGTAATGCACTTAGTTGGGACACTTTTTTTGCTTTTTATGATTCAATTCCAAGAATTTTGTTTCTTAAGGCATGCTTGTGCTTTCCCTATAAACCAACAATGGTTTACTCTTGGAATATCCTTTCGATAGACAGCTTGGCTGATGAAACGTGAGGCATTGGAAGTGGAAGTGAGTGACAAGTGACAACTGCACGTAGGCAGTTCTACAAGGTATCTAAGCTTGAATGCACGTGCCTCTACTTTAAAGGAAATTTAGGTTGGAATTGTATATATTAAGTATATCTTTATTTATTAGTCAGCTAGGTATAAAATTTTCAAAATATACAGTCAGCAAGTGGTGCTCTAGTCCTTTTTTCACATGTGAAGTATTGCGTTAATCAAAATACCAACCAAACCATTCTCTTTGCTCCTCCCAAGATCTCCTGCTCTCTAGTTTTCTTGTCATCTCCTCTCATGCTTGCCTCCAGGACTTCTCCTCAACCACTCCCATCCTTTGGAATTCCCTACCCCAATCTGTCCAATTATCTCCTACTCTATCAACTTTTAGGCAATCCCTGAAAACGTTTTCTTTTCAGAGAAGCCTATCCTGCCTCCACCTAACAACTGTACTTTTACTTTCTCCATCAGATCATCCCCCACAGTTATTACCTTTTATATCACTTGACCCTCTCTTCTAGATTGTAAGCTCTAACGAGCAGGGCCCTCTGATTCCTCCTGTATTGGATACATTGTAACTTTACTGTTTGCCCTAACGTTGTAAAGTGCTACGCAAACTGTTGGCACTATATAAATCCAGAATAATAATGGAGGAATGGCTCTTCCCTTATCTGATGGCAGGATCTGAGTTTTCAGTGAGAAAAACAGTGCCTTAAAACAAGCATCATCAACTGTGCTGTCTCTAGATAATCCACAGTGCTACAAACTTAAACATCATAAGTGTGCCAAATTAAATCTTTTGCACTTAGAAATAAATGGTTATAACACATGTAACATTTAAACTTTTTGGGCGACACTAGTGGTTTTTAACTACTTGCCACCCACCGTCAAATGACGGCGGAGCGGCGGAGTGGCGGAGCGGCTGAGCGGCTTTCGTTCTGTGAGGTCATCATATGACCGCACCCCAGAATGACCGCTCTCACACGCCCTAGGAAGACGGTGCGACCCTGATCTTGGTAAAGAGCCAATGACGTGGCTCTTTACCCATGTGATCGGCTATGTCCAATCACAGCCGTCACATGTAAATGTGAAAGTGCCGATTATCGGCGCTCCTCCCCTCACACTGTCAGAGTGTGTGTTGAGGAAAGCCGATCAGCGGCTCCTCCTCAAAGGGTAGTCCAGGACAAGTAATCAAGGCACTGATCATCAGTGCCCTGATTACAGTAAAGCAAAAAAAGTGCACATCAGTAACACCAATCAATGCCCATCAGTGACACCAATCAATGCCCATCAGTGACACCAATCAGTGCCCATTAGTGACTCCAATAAGTGCCTACCAGTGACCTCAATCAGTGCCTATTAGTGATGCAAGTCAGTGCCCATCAGTGCCTGCTCATCTGTGCTGCCCATCAGTGCCGCCCATCAGTGCCCATCAGTCCCGCCCATCAGTGCCCATCAGTGCTGCCCATCAGTGCTGCCTATTAGTGCCCATCAGTGCCACCTATCAGTGCCCATCAGTGTGGCATATTAGTGTCTCCTCATCAATGCCACCTTATCAGTGCCCATAAGTGCCACCTCATCAGTGCCCATCAGTGCCGCCTCATCAGCCCACATCAGTGAAGGAAAAAAATACTTATTTACAAAATTTACTGACAGAAACTAAGAAAACCTATTTTTTTTCAAAATTTTCTGTCGTTTTTTTGTAAAAAAAAATTAAAAACCCAGCGGTGATTAAATACCACCAAAAGAAAGCTCTATTTGTGTGAAAAATGTAATTTGGGTACAGCATTGCATGACCACGGAATTGTCATTCAAAGTGTGACAGCATTGAAAGCTGAAAATTGGCCTGAGCAGGAAGGGGATGAAAGTGACCTGTATTGAAGTGGTTAAAGTCCATGTGCATGAGGCCAATGTAAAATGAAAAAATAAAGACTGCAAAATGTATGAATCACTATGCAAGTATGGTTTTGTTTTTAAATGGAAACAAGCTATTTTAATAAAAATAAATAACACATTTCCCCACAAACTATGTTAGCACTCCTAAAATGTAAATTAAAAAGTGTTTTTAACTTTCGCAAAAATCCTAACATTTTAGGATCTGTAAACTGAAAGTAATGATGAGTACACTATCTGAAAACAAATTAATTTTTTTTTGGGACAAAAAGGTGTTATCTTTCTTTAAAGCCAAAAGAACCTCAGCCATTTCATGATCCCAGTAAATAGATTATAAGCCCTACAGCGCAACACCCAAAAACAGCAGCAGTTTGAAAGTGCTAAAATGCATAAAAAATTAGTATGAAGGAATAAATATATAAATTATATATCCACCCTCATAAATGTTCTTCTAGTGTTAAAGCATACAGTGTAAAAAACAAATATCCAATAAACCTCCTCCGATATATAATGCTTGCAAAAAGAAATTCATAAAGCATGTGGCCAGTGAAAACACACCAATGATAAAATTATAAAGTGCGATTCGTGCAACTTAACTCCATACATGGAAAAATGAACAAGCATGTGACCAGTGAAAGTTCCTTAGTAATCCTCCAAAAAAATGTTAAATTCATGCAGCAGGTAGTCAGTGAAGACTCAACATTGCTAAAAAATAAAAATAAAGTGCTAAAAATGAAACCTCAGTCCATAAATTCATAAGCATGTATCCAGTGAAAATTTCATTAGTGTTCCTCCTAAGTGCTATATTAGTGAAAGAATTCCAAAAGTGCTTGTGCAGTGTCCAATGATCCACTCCCCTAAGGCAAAACACACTTACCAGATAATGTGGACCCCTTAGCCATTGTTTGCGATTCGGCGCTGCATTATTTTAATGGACAATTGGGCGGTCATGCAATGCTGTACCTAAATAAAATTGATGTCCTTTTTTTCCCCACAAATAGAGCTTTCTTTTGGTGGTATTTGATCACCTGTGCGATTTTTATTTTTTGCGCTATAAACAAAAATAAAGTGACAATTTTGAAAAAAAAAGCAATATTTTTCGCATTTTGCTATATAACATTCCCAAAAAAATGTTTTAAATTTTTTAACATTTTAGGCCAATTTGTTTTCTGCTACATATTTTTGGTAAAAAAAATTGCAATAAGCGTATTTTGATTGGTTTGCGCAAAAGTTATCACGTCTACTAACTACGGGAAAGATTTATGTAATTTTTATAGTTTTTTTTTTTTTTTACCAGTAATGACGTCGATCTGTGATTTTTAGCGGAACTGCAACATTGCGGTGGACAGATCGAACCCCTAACTGACATTTTTGACACTTTTGGGGGGACCAGTGATATTACTACAGTAATCAGTGCTAAAATTATGCACTGTTACTGTAATAATGACACTGGCAGGGAAGGGGTTAACACAGTGGGTGATCAAGGGGTTAAATGTGTAACTAGGGGAGTGTTTCTAGCTGTATGAGGGTCGGGATTTTGAAATGATCACAGAGACCTGTGATCCTATATAGAAGGACCACAGGAGCTCTGTGATCATTCCAGAGAGAAGATGAGGGGCAAAGGTGTAAAGAGGGGCAAAGGTTTAAAGAGGGGCAAAGGTTTAAAAGTAATATGAGGAAGTATTACTTTACTGAGAGAGTAGTGGATGCATGGAATAACCTTCCTGCAGAAGTGGTAGCTGCAAATACAGTGAAGGAGTTTAACCACTTAAGCCCCGGAGGATTTGGCTGCTAAACGACCAGGGGGTATTTTGCGATTCGGCACTGCGTGACTTTAACGGACAATTGCGAGGTCGTGCGATGCTGTACCTAAACGAATTTGGCGTCCTTTTTTTCCCACAAACAGAGCTTTCTTTTGGCGGTATTTGATCACCTGTGCGATTTTTTGATCGCGCGCTATAAACAAAAAAAGAGCGTAAATTTTTAAAAAATAGCAATATTTTTCCCTTTTTTTTATATGAAATTCCCCCCAAAAAAAATGTAAAAATCAAAATTTTTTAACATTTTCGGCCAATTTGTTTTATGCTACCTATGTTTGGTAAAAAAATCGCAAAAAGCGTATTTTGATTGGTTTGCGCAAAAGTTATTGCGTTTACTAACTAAGGGAAAGATTTTTGTCATTTTTGTTGTTTTTTTTTTTAAGGCGTAATGGTGGCGATCTGCGATTTTTTTTGCGGTACTGCGACATTGTGGCGGACAGATCGGACCCTTGACTGACATTTTTGACACTTTTGGGGTTACCAGTGACATTTCTACAGTAATCAGTGCTATATATATGCACTGTTACTGTAAAAATACACTGGTAGTGAAGGGGTTAACTTTATTTGAGAGGGAGGGGCTGTGTGTGTCCCTAGGGGCGTGATTCTAACTGTGATTGGATATGGCTTCAGCTGTATGCAGAGTGATCAACGGATCTACATAGTAGATCCATATGATCATCTCTCATACAGAGGGGAGAATGACAGGCAGCTTGTTTACACATGCTGCCTGACTTTCTCCCTCTCCCCCGCCGATCGCAGAGTGGCCGGCGGACATCGGGTCCGCCGGTCACACGTGCGGGGGGGTCCGTGACCACGTGGGAGCGGGAGCGCGCCTCCGGCGGCGCGTGCTCGCTCCCTAGACCCTCACAAGCTAGTGACGTAGCCCTACGTCACTTTGCCTGTGAGGGGCTGACCGCCGCCGTAGATAGTCGTGCGGCGGTCGGCAAGTGGTTAAGCATGCATGGGATAGGCATAAGGCTATCCTTCATATAAGATAGGGCCAGGGACTATTCATAGGATTCAGATATATTGGGCAGACTAGATGGGCCAAATGGTTCTTATCTGCCGACACATTCTATGTTTCTATGTTTAAGAATGGTCAGTTGTGTTTACAACAGCTGACCGTCCATCTCTCTCAACGGGGAGCCATCGTGGGTGACAGGTGGCAATTGGAGCCACCTGCCCCTTGCATCGGAGTCCCCACTGCCGAGTGGGGGCAGGAGCGCGCCGCTGGCAGTGCGCTCTCGCCCCCTAGCTGCAGGCACGCGGCCGACGTAGAGCTACGTTGGTTCGCGCAGAAGGGGCTGCCTGCCGCAGTAAAACTGCACGGGGGGGTCAGGAAGTAGTTAGGCTGTGCTGGTAAGTGGGGCCGGATGCGGTTCCTAAGGATAATCACCACGGGCTGGGGTTAAAATATACCTTTACAGAAACCGGCGAGATTCGAACCATGTATGAGCAGGCTGAATGTACCCAAGTTGGGGGGGTTAGTCATCCCAGTTTTGGTTGAAACGATCCTGTCATGCCAGTCCAACAAAAATCCACACACTCTTTTATCCGATGGATTATTACAAAGATGTTAAAGGACCCTAAATCCTTTAACAGAGGGAAGTGTTAAACACTCTTTAGTAAATATATTCATTGTGCTCTTATTCCTCTATTCCCTGCTCTCAGATGTACACAACAGAAATTGGAGAAAATGCTTTCAGGTTATAGAGCAGATAAAGGAAGAATGAAGTGCTAAAGAGGTTTTCATGATCCCAGACTGGTTTTTGGTTAGCTTGTTGAACAGAGCCCATGGTGAAAGGTCTTTCCCTCCAGCCATTGATCCCCGAATGAAGAGTTTTATCATCTAAAAAAAAGAAAAAGCTTGGAAAACATTCGACAAACCCTTTAGGTGCGTAAATACTCATATTCTGCTAGCAGCTAGACTAGCACTGTTACGAAAATGGAAATCTACTTCCCCCCACCTTGTCAGAAGTACTTAAAATAACACAATTGCACTACCACTATGAAACCATGTTTGCATATACCAATGGAACCCATCCCAGAGTATCTAGGTCATGGAATCCATGGGTTACATAGTACCAATCCCAAAAAATGTCATCTACTGACAGTTACTCGCTGTCCCTCCGCTTTGACTTTCTACGCCCGTACTTTGAGAATTGAAAAATTTCTACCTTGATAATGTTACTGTGGTTTGATCTGAGACTTGAGGCTCTTATGTTGATGCTCCATGTTTTCTTCTGTTTTATTCTTTCATTCACTTGATATATGTGATGTTATTGTTTGTTAACTTTTCTATAAAATTCAATAAAGACATTTAGAAATTAAAAAAAAGAAAAAAAAATTATAGGGAAACCTATAAAGATAGTTATAGTGATCTGATTTTTTTTTTTTAAAGGTGCTTTTCAACTTTCATTGGCTACATACTGTACATGTCAAAAACTAGTCACTAAGTAGTTACAGCCATGGAACCTGCACCTTGTAAAGCACAGGCTTACCACAAAGAGGTTCTGCTATACACTAGAGACTGGACATCTCCTTGTGAAGCCTAGCTAAATCTCACTTAGTATAAAATTTACTTTAATCTTGATATTTTTAATATATATGGAAACTGATGCTGAAGAAATATGCAAAAGTCAAAACTGTATAAGATTTTGTCTTAACCATTATGGGTCTCTTGAAAAGAACAAGAGCAGCTACTTATATTTAGATTGACTTTGTAAAAAAATAATGGTTTCTTTCCCTTTGTATTAATGGCCCACATATGTACTTCAAAATAATAGATTTTCTCTTTCAATTACATCAGCTTCTCCATCTTGGCTTTTCTGGACTGCCTTATATTGAACAGATTCAACCTTAAGCTATGCGGAAAAAGAGACTTAATGGCAAAGAAGAGCCACTTGATCAGACTACTACTTTTCTATAAATAGAAAGTGATTTTATATCTCTTGCAGGTAGACTACATCAAACCAGCAAGTCCTGAGGGATATACATTTCTTATTCATTTCTTTATTCATTGTAGACTATGCATAAACAGAAAGAGACACACAAAAATCAGCGTAATAAGAAGTGGCAGCTGTCTACAATAGAACAGCCAGAGAGGAAACATTAAGTATGGCTAAGTTTAAAAGGAATTTGTTTCATATTCTCAACATCTGAATATAACTTTGAAACTAAGTTCTTATAACTGCCAAAGTGCAAAATACATTCTTATTTCCTATGCTCTACTGCCATATAAATCTCAAAGGAGTATCTTTACTTCATTTAAAAAACTTGTCTACTTCATTTTAAAAACATGTCTAGTTTGACTTGGAGTATAATTCAGTGTATTCATGCAGTATTATTATTAATATTATTACAGGTAGTAGTTGGAAGAGAAGTACTCTATCGCTCTTTGTTTTTGTGTAATTGCTAATTATTATGATACAGTTTAACTGTGATCATATCACTTCCTAAACCTTAAAGTGATACTAAATTCTTGGGATTTTTTTGTTAAAATTAACAAGCATGTTATACTTACCTCCTCTGTGCAGTTGGTTTTGCACAGAGCAAGCTGGATCCTCCTCTTCTCTAGCCCCTCGTCGGTGCTCCTGGCCCCTCCCTCCTATTGAGTGCCCCCACAGCAAGCAGCTCGATATGGGGCACCCTAACCGGGCCACAGCTTCCAGTGTCCATTCAGACATGGAGCCGCTGTTAGGCCCCACCCCTCTCTCTCCTCATTGGTTCACTGGCTTTGATTGACAGCAGCGGGAGCTAATGGCACTCCGCTGATGTCTCAGCCAATGAGGAGGGAGAATCCCTGGCAATAGAGTCTCTCCTGCAGCATTGCTGAATAGAGAGGGGGCTCAGGTAAGTATTAAGGCTGCTGCACACAGAAGGTTGTTTTATCCCAATGCAAGAATGCATTAAGATAAAAAAAAACCTTCTGACTTTACAACCATTTTCAATGAATAGTTAATTTTAAGACAAAGTCCACTTATCTTATTTGCCCTCTTCCCCCTACCTAAACTAACCCAGTCTCTCTCTTCCCAGGTGCATAGTTAAAGTGTGTTTTTCTATTTTTGAAAAAAAGGAGGGGGGGGGGGATTTAAACCTGGTGTTTTTACTATTCGGGGTTCCATTAGAGAGATTTACCCTTACTGTCAATGATTACATGGCACTCTCTGATGGTGGGTGGCATACCATGAGGTGAAGAGGTAAAAATATAGAAAGTAAAAAATGGGTAGAAAAATATAAAAAAGGATGAGGTGGAAGGGGGGAGGGGGCCCACGAAAAGCGGCTGCCAGCTGGAGCAAGGAGAGGCTCTGAGGCTCTGAGGAGAATAAACAAAAAGAAAGCAGCGCCAGCTTAGTGAAGCATAAGGTCTTAGGTAAGTAAAGGCCGGTACGGTAGGTGAATGGGATCATCCATCTTCTTGTCCTGGATACCGTTGTAGAAAGGAGGGGTGAATGGAGGACCGCCTAATGAAGGAGCACGGATGCTCCGAAAGCTAGCAACGCCCATATTTCCCTCCACCTCACAGGAAGTGATGTCGGGCTGACAGGAAGTAGGAAGTGGAGCCCCGCTGAGAGTCCTCCCCCACCACAGCACCATCAGACAGGCTGCCAGACAACAGCCTCCACGCACCACCGACACCCCACACCCCTCCTTTCTGCAATGGTATCCAGGACAAGAAGATGGATGATCCCATTCACCTACCCTACCGGCCTTTACTTACCTAAGAGTAAGTCACTATGTGTTTTTTGTATTAATAAACCTTATGCTTCACTAAGCTGGCGCTGCTTTCTTTTTGTTTAGATTTACCCTTACTTCCTGTCCTAATGACAAAAGTTTTACCAGAAACAAATTGAAGGAAAATCTGCAACAAGACACAGACAGAAATAAAAATCTTACAACAAAATAAACAGCACACAGACGTTGCTGTTTTATTGAGGTCATAGTTTAAAAAGTAGATTCAAAGGACAAAAAGGACATCATGACAAAGATGACTCAGAGACACACAGGTCCCCTTTCTTAGCATGAAAGACAAATGTGCATACAAGACAAACACATACAGTAAGTATATCCCCACATATTCAACCCTCTTGTGTGACTGGATATCCAGTGCCAGGTCCGGTGCATGGATAGGAGAAAAAAGTACTCTTGCTATCTGACGTCATGAAAAGAGAACCATGCAACCATGGATGTGTTGTAGGAATATCACTGTTCTGATGTTAAGAAAATGTATGTTCCCAGAAATGTAAACATAAAATAAGTAATGTAAAAATGTTGCTCCGCTAATTATTTAAACTCAGAGTCCCCGAAACAAGATGAAGAGCTTTAATGAAATCCCGACATGGATTCTGCAAGATGGAAACAAGTACCCACTGCACATATTGATGCACAACAAGGACTGGAAGTGCATTGACAAGGAAACCAGAAGTGACAAAAAAAGAAAAACTGTCAAGCACCATTCATGGAGTCTCTCTCCCAAGTGATGCTCCATTGCTTGGCTCAGGTGAGAAGCTAGGCCTTCTCCCCATGCGACCTGTGTCTCCAGCATTGGCCAGGTGCACGATGATGATGTAATTTCTTCCAGGGGGGGCGGAAGTGAAGTGCCGCCAGGAAGTGGTTTGTCGGCCATTTTGGGTAAGGGAAAATGCGGCGAGCACTCTGGAAGAGATAGCGGGGCAAAACCACAGCACTTCTGGATGCCAGTCTGGGACTCCCTGCTACACACCTAAACCCTTAAATATGGCAGAGTAGCATGGCGGTCGGTCCAGCAAGTCACCATGGAGGCAAAGGCAGGTCTGGAGGTGTCAGCTGAATCTGGCCCTAAGGTAAGGAAAAGGGGAGCTGTGTGGGGCTCTTGTGTTTTCCTTTTTTCCCCTTTGGAGGGGGCAATGGGGTGTGAGGGTGACGGAAGACCACACTACCTACCAGGTGGAATGGTGGGGGTTTTTTCTAGTCTTTCTGTGATGGGACACACTTACATGGTGTATCTAAATTACTCAGCGGTCTTAGCCTGGTGGAATGTTAGCGGTCCCTTGCCCTTTCTGTTCTTTTAAGATAAAAATCAGGATCCTAGAGAAAGCAAAGGGGAGGCCCCAAGAAAATATGTGCCATTTTTGCGGCAGGAAATTATCTTCTAGTTGGAAGAAAACACTTTGTCAAGATTGCATAGATCACCTGTTTAAAAGAGAAACAGGGCCGTTGTTCAAAAACTTTCTTGATTCCATAAAGAAAGAGATGACTCAAAAGTTGCAGTCATTCAAAGCACCGACTCAAAACGCCCGCAGTGGAGACCCCTTACCCAACTCCTCCAGTGCTGGCCCAGCACAGCACTTGCTTTGGCCATACCTAATCTGGTAATTCCAGAGCAAGGTGCATTGGAACAAATGGAAGACAGTGAAGAGTCAGACTCTGAACCAAAAGACGCGGAACTTAAAGATGAAAAAACTACTAAAAAACAAAGGTTTTTGTTTCCTTCAGAAGAAACGGAGGAGCTTCTGAAAGCCATCTATGACACTTTAGAGCTAGATGAGGGGGGAGGAGAACAAAGTATTGTTGGTACATGATCGATTGAATGCAGGGCTACAAATAAAACAAGCAAGGACTTTCCCCATTCACTCTTCTCTGACAGACAGAATCCTTCAGGGGTGGAAGCCAGAGAAAAGGGTATTCTTCCCCAGCAACCTGAATCGGCAATTTCCTTTTAAGGAGGAAGATACTGAGATTTGGGAATTATTCCCCCAAGGCTGATGCTTTACTATCGTAAAGTATTAGCATTTGAAGATGCAGGATCCCTTAAGGATCCAATGGATAGAAAAACAGAAGGGCATTGTAAAAGAGCCTGGGAAGCCTGCGTGGCAAATTTCAAATCCGCTCTAGCCACCACTTGTGTAGCCTGTACACTGGACCTATGGCTTATAAACTTTGCTCCCTCCTAGAAGGGAATACTGCAAAAGAAGAAATCATAGATGCTCTTCCTACCCTAAACAAGGCGATAGCATACATTGCTGATGCCTCCACCGAAGCAGTGAGGTTCATTGCCAGGTCCACAGCTCTCATAAATGAGGCAAGGAGAGCAGTCCGGCTAAAATCCTGGAATGGAGATCCTGCCTCAAAGTCCAGACTCTATGTCCTTCCCTTCTCCGGGGAGTCGTTTTTTGGCAAGGAAGTCAGTCTTGGAGAGGACAAGATATAGGGATTCCCCATCCCTATAAAACAGCAAAGGGGAAAGAGGAATTTTCGTGCCTTCAAGAGGCAACAAAGGTTGGACCAAGACAAAGAAGACCACTAAAAGATGATGGAACTTCAAGAGGGGGAAAGGAAGAGGAGGTTTCCTCTTCAAACCCTCCCAGCCAAAACAAAAGCCTGAATGACTCAGGCAGCTGGGTGGGAGGAAGACTGGGGTTCTTCTTCTCACAGTGGCACACAATCAACAAAAACAAATTTATTCTGGATCTAGTAAAATCGGGATACAGAATAGAGGTGATTGGCAAACCCCCAAACAAAATTCATGGCAACAAACCTTCCCAGAGATGAAGAGAAGGCAGGGGCTATGTCTTCCCTTCTTCAAGAGATATTGAATCAAAATACGATCAGTTAAATCTTTCCAAGCCAGAGAAAGGGAGGGTTTTACTCTCACATCTTTCTCAGACAGAAGCTGTCAGGTAAGTACCGTCTTATCCTGAATCTGAAGAATTTCAACACACATGTGAAATACAAAAGATTCAAAATGGAATCAATTTATTCAACCAGGGAAGTTCTGACACCAAGTGAATTTATGGCATCCCTGGACTTAAGGGATGGATATTTACACATCCCAATTCTATCAAATTCAAAGATTTATCTCAGGTTTGCAGTAAAAAAACCAGGGAGAAACTCTTTAATTTCAGCGCGAGGCACTACCTTTCAGACTAGCTTCCACCCCACAGATTTTCACAAAAGTTCTAGCAGAAGCCCTGCAGGTCCTAAGGTCGGAAGGGTCCAAATAATCCCCAACCTGGACGATCTTCTTCTATTCATAGACTCGATAGAGAAAGTGTAACAAAATTTGATGCAGGTGATGGATCATCTTCAGAATCTGGGCTGGCTCATAAACTGAGAAAGATCTAATCTCACTCCAGCGCAAAGAGTGTTTTTTCTGGTTTATGTTGTAGATTCTTCCTTAGCAAAAATCTTCCTTACAGAGGAAAAAATTCAGACCCTAACAACAGAGGTGTTCAATCTTTGTCTGAGCTCTGAACCTTCAATAAGAAACCTGATGAGGGTACTAGGGCTAATGACAGCAGCCATCTCGGGGTTTCTGTGGGCTCAGCTGCACATGAGGCATCTGCAGGCTTTCATGCTATCAGTCTGGAACTGGCAGACAGAATCACTTCCACTGATGGTGTAAATTCCTCTGGAAGTGAAGGCATCAATCTAGTGGTGGTTAAGATGAGAAAACCTCACAGTGGGACACCTGTGGTCACAGCAAAATCCGGTCATAATCACGATGGATGCAAGTGCAAGATGTTGGGGAGCTTATATGAACAAGCAAATGGTCCAAGGCAGCTGGGACAGTTGGTGGACCAGCCACTTATCCACGCCAAGGAGCTGAGAGCAGTGATGGAAGCAATGTTGTCCTTCAGCCCAACCATAAAGGGAAGGCATGTAAAAATATTCTCAGACAACATCACAACAGTCAGCTACATAAACAAATAAGGCTGAACAAAGACAGCAAGCCTTATGATCATTGTGAAAGAGATCTTGATGTGGGCAGAGAAAAATCTGGCGTCCTTAGTGGCAGTGCATCTAAAGGGAGAACCAAATACCCTAGCAGATTTTCTAAGCCAGGAAGTATTGCACGAAACAGAATGGTGCCTAAACCAGATCGTATTCAATAATATCACAGCAAGATGGGGAAATCCCCAAATAGATCTGTTTGCCATGAGAAAAAACAGAAAAGTGGTAAAAATGTTTTCTTTGCAAAGAGACCAACTCAGTGTGGGTCTGGCTGCCCTATCTGAGCCTTGGGAAACAGGACTGGCGTATGCCTTTCCACCGTTCACCCTTATCCCCAAGATCATCAAGAAGATTTGCTTCTCATCAGCAAGAGAGGCTTAGTTCATAGGATTACTAAAGCTCAGCATAGGAAAACCTTGGAATCTGCCTTGTTCGCCGGATCTGATCTACCAGGGAGCAGCAAACCATCCTGGTGTGGGCCACTTTCTCTGACGGCTTAGCTTCTAAAAGGGAGTTGCTAACTAAGAAGGGTCTGTCAGAACAGATAGACACAATACTTACTAGCAGGAAGTCTTCCACAAACTCAATCTATACAAAGATCTGGAAGAAGTTCTGCGGCTGGCGCATAAACCACATCAAGGTAGAAGGTCCAATGGTTCTATCAATACTGGACTTCTTACAAGAGGGAGCAGACAAAGGGCTAGCTCTCAGTACACTCAATGTCCAGGTGGTGGCCCTTTCCAATTTTTTGAGTTATAGAATAGCCGAGAATCCTTTGATCAAGAGATTTTTGATTCCCATTGGGCGAAAACACATCCCAGTCACAGCCAAGTTTCCTTCTTGGGACCCTTCGTGCCTCTTGAGACCTGTTCCATCAGCCTCCTAATGCAGAAAACAGCTTTCCTAGTGGCTTTAGTTTTGGCTAAAATGGTCGTCAAAATTCATGCGCTATCTATCGCAGAACTATATTGCAATATTTCGCAGCACAAACTTGCCCTGTCATTGGACCCTGTTTTTCTTCCAAAAGTTGCAAGCAAATTTCAAAGAACAGAGGAAATCATTATCCCGTCATTCTGTGCAAATTCAAGTAATGATAAAGAATTAGAATTCAATAGTGTAGACATCAGGAGGTGTATGATCGTATACATCGAACGCACAAAAGACTGGAGATCTACTACGGGGCTATTTGTTCTCTTTTCCGGACTCTTCAAAGGTAGGAAAACTTCAAAAAATACCATTGGCAGATGGCTAAAGGCAGCAATCTGTGAGGCATATCAGGCATCCTCTTTGACTCCACCTTCAATAATCAAACCCCATTCTACAAGAGCAGTTGTTACTACTTGGGCAGAAAGGGCCGGATCATCGCCACTACAGATCTGCAAAGCCGCTACCTGGACCAGCTTCCAAACTTTTGTGAAGCACTACAGGTTTGACCTACTCTCGAGCCAAGACCAGGCCTTCAGGAGAAAAGTGCTCCAAACAGTGGTCCTCTCTGTGAGCTGTCCTGGAAGATGACTTGTAAAAATAGTTATTACTTGTTAACTCATTTTTCAGGAATCTTCCAGGACAGCGCCAATCCCCCCCTCCCCCCCCCTGTAATGATCAATGTGTCTATGACATAATGTTACGAGGGCATAACAGTGTCTAATGTTGATGGTTTACCAATAGAGTAATACGATATATATCACAGCCTTCGGTTATTTGTTTAATACTGATGTACTGCTGGTGAGCAGCCCTTTTTATAATGTGGATCGAGTGTTCCCTGTGTTAGGAAGGAGAAGCCTTTTTCTCTGTGAGCCGTCCTGGAAGATTTCTGAAAAGTGAATTAACAGGTAATAACTCTGTTTTTCCCTTCTTTTTGGGTTTACAGCAACCTCGCCTGGGCATGTGTTTGATGTTGTCCCCTGCAATGTGTATAAATAGGAACATTCTTTCAATTTTTTGTTATTGTGTTGCGATATTGTTCTCAGTTTTTTCCCTTTCATAGACAGTTCAAGGGCTGGGATCTCATGGTTCAGCTGGCAAAGTTGTACTCTGACTTCTTAAAAAAGCAACCCCGATCCATGTCATGTGACTCGTTAGTGTTACAAGGTCCCAGGTGTGAACGGGGAGCAGGTGTGTTAAATTTTGTGTTATTGCTCTCACTCTCTTATATTGGTCTCTGGAAGATCAACATGGCACCTCATGTCAAAGAACTCTCTGAGGATCTGAAAAAAAGATTTTTTGTTCTAAATAAAGATGGCCTAGGATGTAAGAAGATTACTAAGACCATGAAACTGAGCTGCAGCACGGTGGCCAAGACCATACAGCGGTTTAACAGGACAGGTTCCACTCAGAACAGGCCTCACCATGGTCCACCAAAGAAGTTGAGTGCACATGCTCAGCATCATATCCAGAGGTTGTCTTTGGTAAATAGACGTATGAGTGCTGTCCGGAATTGCTGCAGAGGTTGAAGGGGTGGGGGGTCAGTCTGTCAGCGCTTAGATCATACGCCGCATACTGCATCAAATTGGTCTGCATGGCTGTCGTCCCAGAAGGAAGCCTCTTCTAAAGATGATGCACAAGAAAGCTCGCAAACGGTTTTCTGAAGACAAGCAGACTAAGAACATGGATTACTGGAACCATGTCCTGTGGTCTGATGAGACCAAGATAAACTTATTTGATTCAGATGGTGTCAAGCGTGTGTTGACAGAAACTAAGAAAAACTTTTTTTTCTCTTTTAAAAATTTTTGGTCTTTTTTCGGGTTTTTTTTGGCAAAAAATAAAAAACCCAGCCGTGAATAAATACCACGAAAAGAAAATTCTATTTGTGTGAAGAAAATGTTTAAAAAACTTTCAGTCATCTGTAAAGACTGAAATGGTACTTTTAATTCCAGACCCTATATCATTTTTAAATATATTAACCACCTCCCGCCTGCTGTATAGTAAAATGACAGTGGAGCGGTGCGGCTCTTGTTCTAGGACAACATCAAATGATGATGCCCAGTTTAACCGCGGCTCTTTACCCATGTGATCGGCTGTGTCTGATCACATGTAAACAAGGAAGTGCCGTTTATTGGCTCCCCTGGCTTCACACTGACAGAGTGTGAGGTGAGGAGAGCTGATTAACGCCATCTACTCACAGGGAAGACGCATACAGGTAATCAGGATACTGATCATCATTGTCCTGATTACAATGCAGCCCCAGCAGTGCCCATCAATGATGCCACTCTGTGCCCATCAGTGACACCAGTATGTGCCCATCAGTGAGACCAATCTGTGCCCATCAGTTATGCCAATCAGTGCTGCCTTTTTAGTGCCCATCAGTGCCTGCCCATTAGTGCCCATCAGTGCTGCACATCAGTGCCACCTATCATTGACTATAAGTGCTGCGTATTAGTGCCTATCAGTGCCGCCTTTCATTGCCCATCAGTGCTGCATTTTAGTGCCACCTATCAGTTCCCATCAGTGCTGCATATTAGTGCATCCTCATCAGTGCCCCCCCATTAGTGCCCATCAGTGCTGCCTCATTAGTGCATATTAGTTAAGCCTTATTAACGCAGATCAGTGAAGGAGAAAATTTTTCTGACAGAAACTAAGAAAAACTTTTTTTTCTTATTCAAAATTTTTTATTTTTTTCATTTTTTTTGACAAAAAATAAAAAGCCCAGCGGTGAATAAATACCACCAAAAAAAACTCTATTTGTGTGAAGAAAACGTTCAAAAAACATATGAAAGAATTAATTTGGGTACAGTGTTGCATGACCGCCCAATTGTCATTCAAAGTTCGACATCACTGAAAGCTGAAAATTGGCCTGGGTAGGAAGGGGGGTGAAAGTGCCCTGTATTGAATTAGTTAAAAAGTAAGGGTCCCCACGCTAAACCTTGGGGTACACCACTTACAGCCTTAGACCATTCAAGTAAGAATCATTAACCACTACTCTCTGAATTCTGTCTTTTAGCCAATTTTCTATCAATTTACAAAATGATCTTTCCAAGCCTGTGGACTTTACCTGACCTAATAAAGTAGCTGGTGGGTGTATAATGTAAAATACATAGATACAAAAGAACCTAGTGTAAGGGTATTTTATTCGTCTAAACCAATACAATAAAATATTAATATTATTTAGGCATTTTGGAAAAAAAAAAAAAAACAGTTCATTATAGATTCCCTTTAAGAAACGATGTGTGCTGAAAGAAGACACATAATAAAAGGAAGCACTATATCAGCAAGGAGCTATAAACATTCCATGCAGATCTATAGTTCATCTAAAAATACACTGAATGCAGGCTAATTACACTGCTCATTCACACTAGTTGTAGTGGATTATTCATAATACACCTTGTAATTTAATATTACTTCACATACAACAGTGCTTTGTGCTGAGCATTTCATTGAATTATAACAAGGATAACAAGAATAATAGCACATGCAGACATATCTAAGTCCATTTTTGTATACAATAATGATAAATGGCAGCATGTCCTCTTGTCTGTGCAATTGTACAGGATCCTGCTGCTGTTGAATATAAAATTGCTAAAAAATGCTCTTGTTACTATGGTCTTTTCGCAATAGGAATATATTTTGGGAGCTTGGACCTTCTTAAAAAGAGATTATGGACCTCTTGCTGGGAGATGGAGAGATCAGGTTGAACAGTGATCACCTATTAAAGGATGTAGAACATCATGTGAACGTCTTTTTCTTAAGATAATCCTTTTGAAAGTGCCCCTGACCTGAACTTCCCTTGCTAGGAGTACTACGGTGGTAGATTGTGTCAGTTATTTTGCAAAATATACCAGTCTTATCTGTAGAGACAAAAGATGAAAGGCCTTGCTAGCAGTATATAGGAGAATATCATAGACAGAATTTTGTCTCATAAATCATTTTCTGCATCGGCTCATTAAAGCTGATCTTCAGGCGAGCAGCTAAATACAGTTGAAATATGTGTATAGAATCTAATTAGCTGGCAAAAGATATGTAAATACATGCAGACTGTTATGTGACCCATCCAGCCCTGCCAGACAGCAGAGATAGATTAAAGACATCCTCTGCAGCAAAGAGTGGTCAAAATCAGAGGTCAGAGTAAACTCCAAACCCAATATGGGAAAACAAAGGTGCAGCAGCACATTGGTGAGTCATCCATCTGCTCACACTCTTCTCTCCTCCTGTCAACATGTTTACAGTTACTTCCTGGGTGCTGATGCAGAGCATCATTACATCCTGGTCCTACCACTTCTGTGTCCTGCTGTGTAGTGGTTTCTGGAGACTGATATCAAGACAGATTTAGCTCCTTCTATTAGCTGCAGTTACAAATAAGTTTCTGATTCTTTTTAAATAAAAATAATAGTTTAATTAAATAGTTAATTCATTTCCTGCTTAAAATTCAGTGTTAACTCTCTATTGCCATTAGTCACACTACTGTATTTTTCTGCACTGAATAAAAATAGCTAAGGGTACAGTCCATGATAGAAGAGAAAAATTAAATGGGCCTTTTTAATGTATAGACCCATTTAAAATGGTCTTAAAAGAAGACCATTTTATAGCTCGTTTCCACTGAGCTTTCTGGTACGGTTCGGTTCGGTACGGTACGCTTTTTATGCCGTTTCCATTATGAATGGTACCCTAATTCCGAACCGTACCGTACCACTTTTTTGGTACCCTTTCGTTGGGGTACCAAGCACATTAGTACCGTACCAACAGGGTGGAGCTACACTCTGCAGAACTTTGATTGGTTGACAGAGAATCGTCTATCACATTGTGTCGCTGTTGTTGCAGCAAGTTCAAAGAAAATACTGCAAAATACAGTAATTATTGAGGAAAGGTGCTAGATAAATCTTATTTTGTTTTGGAGGAAATAAAAGTAACAGCAGGAATCTGCTAAGGATAAATAAGGGTAAATAAGGGTAGGCAGACACAAATAAACTGGGTGTACCAGCTTTGTTCATTAACATTGTTTTATTAAAAAGAATAAATTACAATTGCGAAGAGCCAAGAGAGCCTGCAACAGTAGAAGGTACTCATCAGCCCTTTGTGGCCAGTGGAAGAGTTGCGAGTGGACCAAGAACTCCTTATGGCTCCTGAGCAACACTTCTGGATTACAAGGTAACCATGGCAATGCATTTTGGGGAAACTACCCAATTTTTCAGGTCAAAAGCTTAAAAATCAATCAGCAGGTGTGCAAGACAGAATTCCAGGTTCCACCCGACTAAAGAGAGCTGTTGGATGTCACCTAATGCTACAGACTCTCCATAGGCACATGGACATCGGACTGTTTGCAAGTGTAATTTATTATTTTTTAATAAAATGATCCATATCAGTGAAAAATGGTTGGTTTGCCCTTTTCACTGTTTAACATGTGTGTATTGATTACTTGGAGACATTTTTTTAAGGTAACACAGAAGTTATCAACCTTTCTATACTATGTTGTACCACATGTCAATCTCATCCACTACAATGGGAAGCTCCAATTTTTATGGTGCCCTGGTAAGTGGCAAAGTCAAAACGAGGAAAATTGATAACCTTTTTAACGCTAGAATTCTGCTTAGCTGAATATTAGTCACAACTCACTCTATCTCAAGAGGACTCAAACTTGTTATCCTTAGCACTCATCTTAAAGACTAAGTTCACCTTAAAAATAATAAATTAACATATTTTTAGGCTAAATATGGGTTTAAAATGTAACATGGTGCAAAAAGTGGAGTTAGCCTTTAAAGTCCATCTAAGGCTTACAATTAGAGACATAATGTCACATATTTGTCATATGGAGGGCTCACACCTTGGGTTTTATTGATTAGTTTGAGCAAAAGTTATTGGTTCTACAATCTAGGGGATAGATTTATGTCCTTTTTTTTTTTTTTTACTAGTAATGGCGGGGATCAGCGATTTTTATCGGGACTACGATATTGTGACAGACAGATCGGACATCTAACTGACACTTTTGACACTTTTGAGGGGACCAGTGACATTACTAAAGTAATCAGTGCATAATTTTAGTTACTGTACCTTATGACACTGGCAGGAAAAGAGTTAACACCAGGGCCGATCAAAGGGTTAAGTGTGTTCCTAGGGAGTGCTTTCTAACTGTATGGGGGATCGACTTACTGGATGAACACAGAAACCTGTGTTCCCAAATAGGAGGAACAGAGGATCCTTGTGTTCATCACTGACAGAACAGCGGTCTGCCTTGTTTACATAGGCAGACCGCTGTTCTGTCTCCATGGGGAGCAATTGCGGGTGGCCCGCGGACATCACTTCAGCCGGACCCGCTGAATGGCTCCCCCTCTGGCCAACAGGTACATTGTTTCGCATAATAGAGCCGACCTGCCGCAGTAAAACTACGGTGGCTGGTCGGCAAGTGGTTATATACCACCAAAGGAAAGCTCTATTTGTGTGAACAAAATAATAAAAATTTCATTTGGGTACAATGTTGCATAACCATGCAATGGTCATTCAAAGTGTGACACATAGGCGTGCGCACAGGGTGTGCCAGGTGTGCCTGGGCACACTCTAATCACCCCATGTACATTAACATTATCACTTTTTGTGCTGGCAGGAAGATGGGAAAAATCTCTCTCTTACTGGCTCTGCCATAAGAGAAGTCTTTAGGCACTTGCTTTTCAATGTGCCGGCAGGGAGATAAATGTGCTGGGGTCGTATATATGTAGACACACACAAACACGTGTGTTTGAGCTTTGGGGTGCACACCCTAATTTAATAGGCTGCGCACACCTATGGTGTGACAGCTCTGAAAGCTGAAAATTGGCCTGGGCAGGAAGGGGGTGAAGGTGTCTGGTAATGAAGTGATTAATGGCAGTTTAATAATTTGGGGCTCTCATCTCAGGGAACTACTTTGTTTTAATGTACTTTGTAACTGTACTATTGTGGTCTGTAATTTTACTATCTGACATTAGAGTCTATCATTCAAGATAATATCCACAATAAATCTGATTACCTACCTCAGAGCTTCTGGTGTATCTCCCAGTTTTAAGTTTGACTTTGACTTTAAATTTCTTCATGTAATATAACCACCTATCCTTAGGGCCCCTGCCTCATATACCAGGCTCCACCATCTGTCTGAATTCTCCTATCTTCCATAATGTTTCTCCTATACATATTTTTATTTCTATTGCCCTAATCTGCTCAGACATTTTACTCCCATTCTGATCAGGGTCAGTAACATTGGATAAATTGCTGTAGAAATAACTTACTAATGTAAAGATTAAGCAAAAATAATTTAGGGTTACCTAAAGATTTTGGAAGAACGCCTAGAGCACATCCCCTTCTTGCCAAAATCAGGGATAGCTTTCCAGTAAAAGCTGTTTTGTCATTGGGTCATTCTACCTTTCCAAGGCAATTAACCTCATCTCTAACTGCCACACCTCCTACTGCAAAGATAGCAATTTTTCAGCATCCCCACTTGTCGACCGCCTAACTGTAAATACACGTTTTTACCCTAATGTTAAATACTGGGGTTATGGCAGCAGCTAGATACCATATCCCTGGTATCTTCTTTTCAGTCAGGCAGTCGGCTTTCAGATAAAAAAGGTTCCAGCTGTGGATTTGCTGCAAAATTACTTTTATAGGTGAAGGGAGAGATGCCTGTCACCCCTCTCGCTGCTTCCCAGTCATTCCAGAGCTTCCTGGAGCCATCAACAGGCTGGAACTGATTCAGTGCGGCCAATGGATAGGCAGGAAGCTGAGTGAGGACAAGATAGCCCCCTCTCCGCTCTATGCCCTTGGAGGACCAGAGAGACCTCCGATGTCACTTCCGGTTCTTGTACAGATTGACAGGATTTTTTTTCTTAAAGTCAAAATGACATTTTTTTATTTATTTTTTTATTTTTTGCTTTAAAAGTAAATGAGAGATCTGGGCGTCTTTTTGGCCCCAGATCTCTCAATAAAGTGGACCGGTCATGTGTATTGTTATTACAAGGGATGTTTACATTCCTTGCAATAGGAATAAAAGTGATAAAAAAATGTGTTTAATAATTTTTTATTAAAAAAGTTTTATCAAATACAAATAAAAATTAAAGAAACCCCCGATGAGGGGGTATGCAACAAAAAGGAGTACAACAAAATATTAATAACAGTACAACATGAATTGCAGGGTAGTATTGTCACTCCGATAGGATTGTGATAGTAGCCTAATGGAACCTATCGCACAACAGCAAAGCAAATCCAATTTATATAGAGCATACATTACTCTTTTCTTTTTTCTGTTGTTTTCCATTTTGCTTTCATATTATTTCCTTCAGTAAAAAGAGGCGTGCTCAGGGATAGCAGAAAGAAAAATGGGTGTGAAAGTAGGGGTGGGGGGTGAAAAGAAGAAGGAGGGGGAGAGGGGGGAGAGGGAAGAAGGGGGTTATATTGGGAGGACCTCCCTTGGTGCATTTATCGAGCATAAAGTAAGATTTCAATGATCTTGAGTCATATAACCAGAAAAAACATCTGAGTAGGTGAAGGCCCATATCTTGTGGGCACATGAGGCGAGGCCCCTGTAATTAAGTGTCATGTCTTCCATACAGTAAACATGATCCATAGTTAATAGCCATTGTGTGATAGTAGGTATGGAGGTTTGTTTCGAATACTTAGGGATGAGCGATTTAGCGGCATTGAGAAGATGAGGTATAACTGATTTGCGATACCGGCCTGCTGGTTCCCCCGTACAGTGAAACAGCACTTCCCATGGATCATCATTAATTGGTGAACGCTGAATGGACTCCATTAGGCGAAGAACTGTCGACCAGAATGGGCGAATAACTGGGCAGGACCACCAGATGTGAGCATGAGTAGCCACGGCACCACAGCCCCTCCAACAGAGATTAGAGGCAGATCAAAAGAGTAGATGCAGTTTTGCAGGAGAGAGGTGCCATCTGGTCAGAAGTTTGTAGTTGACCTCCGCCAATTTGGAGGAGATGGCTGACGAGTGAGTGAGCGTAAACATTTTCTTCCTAAGGTCATCCGAGAGAGGCAGTTATAAGTCCATTTCCCATTGCTTAAGGAAGTATGGCGTCCTGGCCGAGTCCATTTCCAGAAGAGCTTTGTAGGTTAGGGATAGCATACCCTTAGGAGGCGTGTTGAGATTTAAGATACCTTCAATTGGATTAAGGTCTTCCAAAGAGCAAGAGGGTTGAGGTAAAGTTTTTATGAATAGTTTCAGTTGGATGTATCTCCAGTGGTCCATGACTGAAGAGTGTTTGGTCCAAATCAGGGTGGAAAGTGGGAGGATACCCTGCTTGCCGGTTACATGGTGAAAAAAGGGTTGGAGACAGCGGTAGCCAGTGAAGGTATGAAGGGTCCTGGATGCCTGGGGGGAAGAATTGGTGGCCCATGATCGGCATTAGGGGGGGAGTTGTAAGGTATCTTATAACATTTGTGCAAAGAGTCCCAAATTTGAAAAACAGACTTCGTTAAGGGTGACGTGTTAATCGAGAGGTGTCTATATTTGGGTGGGATCCAAAGCTGCGTGTAAAGTACAGTACTGGAGAAAGTATGTTCCAAATGGACCCATTAGTTTGTGAATGATGTTTCCAATCTAAGATCCTGGAAAGTACGGATACTAGAAAGTACTTTCTAAAGTCAGGCAGGGCTAGCCCCCCATTGGTTTTGGCTCGTGAGAGGATACTGCGAGCTATCCGCGGTTTAGAGTGACGCCAAATATATTTGGAAACCAGAGATGATACAAGTGTAATCAAGTTCCTGGGGATATTAAACGGGATCATTTGAAACAAGAATAACACTCTGGGCAGCACGTAAAGTGATAAAATATTATACCAACAGTGTAAAAATAAAAAGTAAAATAAATAAGAAAAAAAAATGTAAAGCATCCCATCCCCCTGAGCTTGTGTGCAAAAGCGAACGCATACGTAAGTCCTGGTCTTCAAACCACACATGTGAGGTTTCGCCATGAATCATGATCTTTAGAATTAGAGCAATAATTGTAGTACAGAACCTCCTCTGTAACTCTAAACAGGTAACCTGTAAAAAATTTTAAAGCGTCGCCTCTGGAAATTTTTAAGTATAATAGTTTGTCGCCATTCAACGAGCATCTGCAATTTTAAAGCTTGACATGTTAGGTATTTGATTACTCAGTGTAACATCACCTTTCACATTATACAAAAATATTTAGCTAACTTTACTGGTTTTTTGTTTTTTGTTTTGTTGTTTTAATTAAAGTGTAATTTTTTCCCAAAAAATTACGTTTGAAAGACAGCTGTGCAAATACAGACCGCCATTTTATGCTCCAGGGTCTCTGCTATAAAAAATATATATAATGTTTGGGGGTTCTAAGTAATATTCTAGCAAAAAATACAGATTTTTACTTGTAAACAACAAATGTTAGAAAAAGTCATGGTCAGCAAATGGTTAATTTGACACCTTGCACTGTTAAGCTGTCCATACATGGGTCACTTTTTTCATAAAGACAGCATGAACAAAAAAAACTAACCTGATTCCCCCAACCACACCAAATGTGTGGATGGGGGAATCAGGTTTGTTTTTTTTTGTTCATGCTGGCTGAATGAAAATTCTCCCTGCTGTGTCTTTATATTCTGATAACGGGAGACTTACCTGCCTCCCCGCAGTCAAAAACACTTATCAGTGCTGCAGCCTATTGGCTGCAACACTGATCAAACTGAAATTTTCCAGCAGTCCTATTTGTGAAAAGTCAGTCGATAGATTGCCTTTTCTTGAACGGGAATGGCCATACATGGATCAAAAACCAACTGATTCCTTCTGAACTGGGCAAATTTTTATCCATGTATGGGCAGCTTTACAATTCAAAATTAAACAGGTGACCTTTAACACTGATGATTCAGGTAGGTAAGGTAAGTATGATGCCACGGTGTTTAATTCAATGTAAGGGATATGGTACAGGTTACATCTGATTTGTTTTAGTGTCAAGTTATAGGTTTTTAAGAGTTAGGGTTAATGTTAGAATATTGGTTTAAGGGGTTAAAGCTGAACTCCGGGGAGACAGCTAAATATAAGTATAAGCAAGAGGATTTGCATGTCTGTCTATCCAGTTCTGAGATTTACACAGCTCTACTAGACAACAAAGCTTGAGTCTACTTTTTTTGTACTGCAAGTACTATGGTTTCAACACTATAAAGAATAGTCATAAATTCAAAAATGTTGTACAATAAATATTGACCTTCTTTTGTTCTCAGCCTCCTCCAAATCTCCAATTTGCTTTTTTTTCTTTTGCTACCATGATCTAACTTCCTGTTGAAGGGGGCTACATTCAATCTCCATGGTCCCATGTAGGAGCATAGCGATCCTCTTTTGCTTGTTCTTGAGATGGACTAAGGCAGTGATGCGAACCTTGGCACCCCAAATGTTTTGGAATTACATTTCCCATGATGCTCAACTACACTGCAGAGTGTATGAGCATAATGGGAAATTTAGTTCCAAAACATCCGGGATGCCAAGGTACACCATCACTGGACTAGCATTTATGAACTATGGACTATGAGATTTATAGTGTGCATAGAGAAATGCACGTGACCACAACTGACATGTACTACTTGTTCCAAACAAATAGGAGTAAGGGGGGGGGGAGAAGTTCAGAAGCTCACAGAGGCTGTTACAAGTTCAGAGGCTGTTACAAGGAGGTGTAAAAATGCAGTAAGAAAAATTTATGAAAAATAGATTAAAGGACCAGTAAGTATTGGATGTGTATAGTTTATCATAGCAAAGTGATATTGAATGTTTTGAAATCCATGGCTTTGTCTGATCACTGAAGAGAGATAACACCGCTCAGGCCAGTCAAAGTCCACAATTCAAGGTGGGTGCTGAACTTCGGCTCGCCACCAGGAGAAGCATAAAAGAGGAAAATGGTCGCACACCACCACGGAATCCAATGAAAAAAAGTTCCTTTATTCACATAAGTGGTACAAGGTACAGCAGGGTAGGACAGTAGATGTGTTTCACATGACTGCTACGTGCTTGTTCACTACCCCTACTACTATCACTTTGACTGATCACTGTCTTCATTTTTCAGCCTTTGAACGAGGTCACTGCTATGAACCCTATATTCAGAATGGCAACTTTACAACAACAGATCCAACTTACAGCATGGGGACCGTGGTAGAGTTTACATGTGACCCTGGGCACTCTCTGGAACAAGGACCATCCATTATAGAGTGTATCAATATGAAAGATCCTTACTGGAATGATACAGAACCTCTATGCAGAGGTAAGAAAGTTACTTTTTGTCTACAATTCCATTGTAACTGCTGTAGATTTAGGTATTTTAATCAAATGTATCCCTGGAATGTATGTTACATCTTCTGACATTTTAATTTAGCTAAAGTTAACTAGTTACAAATCTAGGTAATCCAAACTGAGCACATGTATAATCCAGAAATATTTGCAGCTTAAATTGTATGAGAATCTCATATTCCAGTATGCCCATCCCTCCCATCACCTGGGGTTTCATTTTGTCCTTTACTCTCTGTTCTCTCAATAGATAAACTCAGTATTTAATGAATAACATTTTGAAAATTACATTTAAAATTACAGTAATATGTTAAAGCTTATATGAGATTTTAGTGGTTGAGTTTACAGAAACTTTAATCTTTATACTGTACATCTTGGATTATTATATGTTCAGTTTGAAATGCCCCAATTTGTGACAGATTTCTCCTAATAAAGACTCGTCCTCGAAATCCAACACACCAGTGTATTGTTTGAATTCAGTATTAAATAAAAACAGTTATAGGATTCTCACCAACAGTAAATGCTCCCAGTGTGGATAGACACAACACATGCACTAATAATAAGACTTGAGGACAAGTTTGGGAAATAGTGACATATGCAATATAGTACTTGCTGCTTTTGTTTTGGTAAATACAATGTGGTATACACTTTATTTTGTCTTTATGTAAGCCTATAAAGTTTCATTGTTATGTCTGTACATTGTCTGATTACTTTCTCCTAAATTCTTTAGCGATGTGTGGTGGGGAGCTTTCCACCCCAGCTGGGGTTATTCTCTCACCAAACTGGCCTGATTTGTACACAGAGGGAGAAGACTGTATATGGAGAATCCATGTGGGAGATGATCGGAGAATATTTCTTGATATACAGCTGTGAGTATTGCTAAGACAAATTTTTGGGAAACTGAAGTATTCAATTCACATTCTTTGTTTAAAATATCATAAGTGAATACCAGATATTTTTCTTTTTATTCTATATTTTCAATTTTTTTTAAAGTAAAGTCATACAGCCATATGCAATGTCAATTGAACAGCAATGAACCGCTTATTTACATACTAGACCAGGACAAGTAAAACCAAGATGTGGACATTAGTGTAGCATTAGATATATTCTGTAAATTCTGATAAGGTTAACAGTGGGCTACATTGGTCAGACTTGTAGCTTGTTTAAGAGATTTCTGAACCTATGGTGATCAAAGCCAGCTCTGACTGAGTATCTACAATCTGGATGACCACATACAAAACTGGTATAGGAACAAAAAAATCAAAAACATGAGGAAAAAAGGGGGGAGAATGGTTAGTAAAGGGGGAAAGAAGGGAAGAGACTGCACGTGTGGACCTGTGGGGGTGAATTGCAGGGCTAGTAAAACGTCCAGACACGTGATGCCCTTATTTAGCTGTCATGTATTAGGGCACAGTACTTTATAGAATTAAACGTGGTTCAAAAGAACCAGGTTTTGCTTTTCCCTCATTGGAATTAGCCACTGCTATCAATTCCTCCATAAATTAGAATTCATTACCCTTGGACAATCATAGCCTAATTTGCGAAGGTTTTGTTTGTTTCCAATAAATCAGTATACAGGATTTGGCTGCATTCAGAAAAAGTATTAAAAAAGATTGTTTGTAGCACTTTAATAACATTGAAGACAGATGGAGAAGAAATGCTTCTGGGCAGTCCGGTATCTGGACATCTATCAGCTTGAGAATGCCCTGCGCAACCTGTTTCTAAAATCCTACCTCTCCAATACAATGGGCAGCATTGAAGGAAATTTTTCTGCAATCTCTTGGGGACCCTATACCACCGTGCTAGTATCTTCTAGCCCATTTCCTGTAAGGCACATGAAATAGAAGCTTTGTGGGCCAACTTCATAATCCTATCTTTTTGTTGAACTATAAATGTGACATGCAAGTTTTTTATTCCATTGCTCTATATATTTTGTATAGATAACATCAGGTGGATGGGATAGAATTCGATAAGAGTGGGATGGCAATGTCTGGGTGGTTCTGTCTCCAAACACAGTGCATAAAACTGTGTGGGTAGGAGGAAAGGTTGAGATTTGTTGTTTCATAGTTCAGAGAGAAAATTATGCAATTGCATACCTTGTACCTACAACCGTTTTTTCAGTTTACCGTTCGCGAGAAAGTGATAAAGACAGTATTGGTCCTCATGGAGTAGGGAACAGAATGTCCCTTCCTGCAATCTGGGTTGGGATTGTGGATTGCCTATCACAGGGGTTGAGCGAGAAGGCATATTTTTAGATAAGATGGACCTTCTGTCATTCCAGAAAAATTTTAAGAATAGTCCAATGATCGGGTGCTGGTAGAGCTTTTTAATAATATCTGGGGGTAGCCAGAGGAGACCCCAGAGTGGTTTCTCTGCGAACCTCTGTTCTAATAGTGCCCAACCTTTACTAGAGCTAGCATTGCAACAATCCAGTATTTGATTCGTATGAGTGTCCCTGTGATATGTCACCACTATGAGTCTATGGGATCTATTGGCTATAAGATCTTTCCAAATCTATTTTAATCTAGTTGAGAAAAGACTTTGGCATCCAAACTGGCAAAGTCTGGAAAAGATTTAGTCTTCATATAGCATACTTAAAATTAATGTACTTCCATGACTCCTATATCATGTAGGAGTCATGGAAGTACATTCATTTTAAGTGTGCTAATTAGCCCAAACCACAAGAGAAGGATTGACGACCACTTAGTTAAGTCTTATTGAATCTTGGTTAAAAATGGGGGAAAGTTAGCTGAAAAAATGTTTCCTATTGAGGGAGTGAAATAAATATCTAAATATTTTATGTGTGTCTGAGCCAATTTGAGTGGAAAGTGGGCTTCAAGGTTTTGCAGAATTGCCCGCTCTACATTGAAGTTCAAACCACCAACTTCTGGAGGTTTATTTTGAAGTTTGAGCAAACACTATAGCTATAAAATTCTGTGAGGTTAGGCAGGTAAATTAGCAGTTGGGTTATAAAGAAAAGCAGGTTAGCCACATATCTTGCCAGTTTATGTTCTCCAAGATTAGTTGCAATTTGGCTAATGTTGGGATTAACTGTAATCTGGCACAATAATGGCTCAAGGGTCAATTTAAAGGTGAGGGGAGGCAATAGGCAGCCCTGCCTGGTTCCATTCTGACGTATGAATGTATCTAATAGCGGGCCGCTGATTTTGATATTTGCTGAAGGTTGGGTATACAGTATATGGCGTCTATTCGTGTTAGGAACTTTTGTGCAAAGCCTACATACTGCGACTACCTTCTTAAAGGACACGTTCACCTGATCCTTTTTTCAACATCTGTGACTAAAAGATTCTATTTTGGGATTGCTTTACAGTGCACTCAATGGATGAATCTTAGGGCTCATGTCATATTGTCCCTTTGCCTCTCTTTATGGGACAAAACCCACTTAGTCTTGGTGGATAATTGTATGTATAAAAGGGAGGAATCTAGTGGCCAGTATTTTAGTGAGCAGTTTGAAGTCTAAGTTGAGCAAAGAAATAGGTCTATAGTTAACACATTGTGCAAGATCTTTTACTTCTTTTGGTATCATGGTTATAGTAGCACAGAGTGTGTTAGCTGGGAACTGGACTCCCTCATGTCATTAAAACCTTATTAGGTAGGCTAGAGTGTGACCAAATGTCTGATAGTATACGAGGGAGAACCCATCGAGACCAGGAGCCTTGTGAGGTTTAGAACTCTTTAAGGAAGCAGACCAGTCCTCTGTATAATTGGTGCCTACAAAGGACTAGAGTCTTCATCTGGGAGATGCAGGAGGCCTGAGGAAGAGAGGTATTGATTTGTTTATTCCAATTTTTCCTGGTGTGCTGAGGGCTTTAAGGATGGGAAGGAGTTGTAGAGATCTTTAGGAATCTAGGAATCTTTTTGCAATCCCCCTCAATGCAATGGGCCAGTGTCCCTTTGACCGGATCAATATGGGGAATTAAAGAATAGGCATCCCTAAGTTATTTTGTTAAAAGTTTACCTGGCTTAATCCCCCATTTATAGAAAAGGTGTCTAGCTTTAGTGAGACCAACAATCATCTTGTGGAGAAGAAGGTTATTCAGTCTTTCCCAAAGGAGATGCAGGTTTGTAAGGACTGAAGAGTCTAGAGATTTTCTTATGCAGCAATTCAAATTGCTGTATCTGAGTTAGCAATGAAGAGATGTGTGCAGCTCTAGCCTTTTTAACTTGAGAGCCCTGTGAGATGAGGATACAACGTATAATGCTCGTTTTCAAACCACCATTGGGGCAGATTCTGTATTTTGGTGTGCTTGAAAAAAATCCTTTAAGTTCTTTTTCTACCAGAGTATTGATCTGAGTTTCTTCCAGTAACAATTCATTCAGCAAATTTCTGCATGGTTCTTTAGTGAGACAGCGATCTAGGCTAACTGGAGAGTGGTCTGAGACAGAAATTACCTTAATCACCACTAAACGCATCTTAGGAATGTCCATGTGTTTTTAAGGAAGTAGTCTATTCTGGAGTAAGAACTGTGCGGGGCCAAAAAGAAAGAATAGTTACTTTCAGTGTTATGTAAGATACGCCATATGTTGACTAACTGCTTCCTGTGTAAATTTTTTTTAAACTGTCATAAAAAAGATTAGGAAAGATGGGGGTATTGTTGGATACATCCATAAACAGATCCAGTGCCTCATTGAAGTGACTCTCTATAATCAGCATACTTGTAACAAAGGAAGATAATTCCTCCAGGCAGTATTCAAGAAAGAATATCCCGTCAGAGTTCAGAAGATAACTAAAGTTACCAATTCCCCCTTCAAGCAGTCCTTCAAAAAGAGGTAATGATGACCCAGACCATGAGATAGCTGATCCTTTAGGGTCAAATTTGCAAAGTAAGAAAAGATAATAACCCCCCTAGACTTTGCATCTGGTAATGTGCTATGATATGTTACCAAAAAAAATTGTATTTTGAAGCTTTGGATAATTGTTTGTTTGAAAATGTGTTCCCTGGAGGTAGGCAACATTGGGTTTAAGTCTTCAAAGGTCTCTCAAAACTGAAGGGGGAACCTTTTTGTGGGATCTCCTAAGCGGACCTCCTCTAGCAGCACCTAAAGGCTTGAAGTGACTACATACTAGTAGATCCATGGGTTGATAATGTAATATGTTTCTGTTTGAATTTACTGATTGCTTGTTGAGTCTTTACTGCTGAATTATTCAACTATGGGTGTATGTCTGACTAGTCTCATAAATCTGATAGTTTCCTTTCAATCCTTAGAGGGAGGTGGGTTTTACCTCTTTGAAAATACACATACATAGATTGATGAATCTAGAGATTCCCAACATCCTGGGTTTTGTCTCTTATTGCTTTATTGTTACTAGCACCATACTAGCATTTCACATTCGGGAAGCTTCACAATTTTTTTCTTCTTCCTACCCTTAAATCACTCTTTTTGTTGTTTTTTTTCTCTCCCATGGCTGCATGCAATGCCGAACTTGAGCAGACTATCCCTGCCAGGCATTTTTTCTTGGGCATTTTTTGGGGGTCTTTGAAGGCAGGCAAAACATCTGAAATTCTGTATAGGGGTATATATACACACACACTTATATGTATTTATACACAACATACGCACATATAGGTGTTATAGCAGAGAAACCATATGGGTGTTAATTATTTCATTAGCGCAAGCATAGGTTTCTGCTACTTTCACACCTATATATGTGTATGTGTATATATACATACATGTGTGTGTGTATATATACCCCTACACAGAAGTTCTGATGTTATGCCTGCCTCCAATAACCCCCAAAAAATACCCAAAAAAACGCCAGCTACAAAACCGGCAAGGTGTGAAAATAGCGGAGCCATATGCCTGTTCTATTGCAATTCTAATACAAATGAACTTTTTTTTTATGGTTCTGGACATGCTACAGAGCTGAAACTTTCAATAATTTTTTCAATAATTGTCTCTCTATCAAAAATTACAATTTTTAAGAACTTTTTTTTGTGTGATTAATAGTCCCTAGGGCATGACCCAGAACCCTAGGCACTTTTTAGGGGCATTTATTGGGTTTTAGGGCTTCAAAATTGTGTTTTTTTAATTACCGAAGTTCGGGTCCCATTGATTTCAATGGGGTTCTGAAATCCGAGCCGAACTTTTGGGAAGTTCGGGTGTTCTGGTCGAACCGAACTTTTGAAAAGTTCGATCATCCCTACTCATAAACAATATTTGCCCAACCAATCAGGGAAAAGAGTATTTTGCTCCCCATCAAATTCCACCTGTTTCTTTTCCAATGCTTTTCACATGATCTCTTCTTTCAGCACAAATTAATTGGACATGGCATAAGACGTCCCTCAGGCAGTTGCTACTGCCCAAGTCTCTGGGACTGAAGCCTCTGTGGACTCTGTCCAATTTAATATCAGTGGAGGAATCTTTATCCAATAAAATGTTCTTTCTCCCTCAGTTCCAGACCTCCAGTAAAGACACCCCTGACCCTGACAATCTTCTGGCTGCTACGGTTCTCGCCAACATTGATTTTTAATCAGAGCCGTGTCTGATTTTTTTTGCAGTTATGTTACCATATTCTACATGACCATTTGTGCTGACATTTTTCAAAGACAACTGTATAGAAAGAACTTCTATGACAATTTGACCAAGATCTACCACTGTAGCTTTATTTTCTTTCATCAGCAATCATTTACCTGTCTAGAATGTTTCATTGCCCTTTCCTTTCAATGGGATTTTTCAAATCTTTGTTGAACCATCCCATACAATCTCCTCATCTATAGCCAGCCGGCTATTTTGCTGGATTAATCTCCATGACAGCAGTTGGTTAGTCACCCTTATTTCAAAGGTTATGTACTGCAGCCATTTGTAATGTGCATTCGTTCTAAGCCCAGCAAAAAACTAATGAGATTCCTTCATCTCAGCCTGTAGTGTAACCATCCATGCCCCAAAATCTCATAAGTTTCCACAATAATTATTTTTTAATTTCACTTACCAGCAGACATTCTAAATACTGCCTCTGGCTCAAGATAGCGTGGAAAGAAGAGGAACCTTACTTGTTAGTTTAAATATAATGAATTACTGTATTCATGAAGAAAATGGTCAAAACTTTAGATTATAAAAACAAGGCTACAAAACAATTACCAAAAAGTTACTTATGGTAAATATATACACATACCAAATAGGGAAAACTAACACTTAAAGAATTTCCACAATATAAATGTGCTTATCGGGTTCGATTCAATAGAGTAGAGAATTTTGCAAAGTAAATGCTCAGTTTAAAAATGGCTGTTCACTCAGCTTAGTGGATAAGGTGAAATTACCGTGTTCCCCACAGTCATCCAATCACATGCAAGCAAAAGCATGTTTTTTTAATTATATTTGCATATGATTGGAGGTACAGAGTGAACATAGCTTCACTGCATGAAACCGAACAATCAATTTTCAGAGTGAATATTCTCTGCAGTTGCCGTGTAGTGATTACTACTGCAACAATAGTCATATCAGAGATTAAAGCGGAGTTCCACCCTGGGACATTTTTTTTTATAAAAATACCCCCAGTACAGTCAGGGCTAGTGCATTCCACAATGGCTAGCCTCTGATCTGTCCCGGGTCACACTTACCTGCAAGAAGAAATACTTACCTTGAAAATGTATTGTCCAGCGCTGCCATCTCAGGTGTGGGCAGCTTGAAGCCAGCGCGATCCTCTTCTATGTCCTCTTCCGTCTTCTTCGGTCCCACGATGCACTGCACCGACCCCGCCGTCACTTCCGGAGCCGCAGCGTCACCCCTGCACAGCTTCTGGGCATGCCCAGAAGCTGTTTAGCAAGGTATGACGGCGCCAGCACCGGAACTGACATCGGGGCCGGTGCAGGCGCATTGATTCCTGGGAGCGATGACGTTCAGCTCCCAGGAATCATTGCAAAGCCAGGAAGTGACGAATCGCCGTGGCCGCCGAGGGGAGGAAGAGGAAGTAAGGTAAGTATATTTTCTTCTAAACCAGGTAAGTAAAAAAAAAAAAAATTGCGATTATCCATTTGTTTTTCAGGTGACCCGGAGCGAGAAGATGGAGGTAAGTATAATTCCTCCGCTTTAACTCTTATTGTGGAACTATATTGCTTGTACTAATGTGGTGCTCACCAAGAGATTATTCATCAGGTTATCCCGTACAGTGATAGGAGAGGTGAAAATGATACTGGTAGCAATTTGTTTACTTTGCCATAATATTTTGTTTTTAAATTAGAGAATACATTTATTGAGAAGTTACAGAGTTTCAGAGTAGTCATTAAACAATAATACAGAAGGCTACTTTGGTCACATTTAAATAAGAATCAACTGGTAAACATAAGCATCATCAATCACAAAAACTTCAATAGTGATAAATATCCATGACTGAGCCTATTGGTACATAGTGAGCACACATCTGAGTCCAGTGCAGCGATTAGGAGCTACAGAATCTGATTTATAACTAGATCCAGGGACTAAAGCTGGAATTTCTAACCACTTGGCCTATACCTTCTTAAACTTGGCGGGACAGCACCTGTGTGGATATACAGTATATAGCATTTAAGTCTTAATGTATCACCCTGATCCAAACGATAAGTGTTATTGGCCCTGAAAATTCCCAGTATAGAGTACGTTTGCAAGCCTAAAATAGCACACTGGCCATGTCCTCTCTATTGGATTCCTGAACCAATCCTGATCAAAATTACCCAAAATTCTTTGGATAAACATCGATATTAGTCTGAAATACTTCATTCAGTCTATCTTTAACCCCTATCCATTAAATATGGAGTTTGGGGCAGCACCAGAGTAAGTGGATCAGGTCTCCATAGTCTCTGTGACACCTACCACATAGTGGATCTTCAGAAACTCCCATCTTAAAAGAGCCTTAAAGGGGTATAATGAGTATGTAAGAAGATAAATAGTTGTGAAAGTTGTTGGGTAACATTGAGGGACCTAGTCTGGACAATTATTTCCAACTGGTCCTCCACAAAAGGTCACACATCGTGTTCCCATTTCTATGCCACTTTAAAAGAAAAGTCCTCAATAAATGCAACTGATAGCAAGAAGATATGAAACCTTTAGAGGTTTCAGTTGCTTGCAATAAATTAAATAAAGGAATGGGAGACAAACACCAATCACAGGAAATACCATGTGCTCTCATGGCATATTGAAGCTATAAATAATAAAAGTTCATATACTGAGGGAGGTTAGATCTAGATCGCAACTCAGAAAAGGATAAAAAAAAACATCAGTGAATACCTGGAAGCTAGAACCTTTAGGGTCCATTCACACTAGCTTGGTCGCCTTGGTCGCCTGACAAGTCGCGGTCGGTCGCCTGCCATTGATTAGCACAGGACCCGTTCTAATAGGAGTGACACAAGTCGCTCCGACTTAGAAAAAGGGTCCTGTACTACTTTGGGGCGACCTGGAGGCGACTTGCATTCACTTCAATTATATGAAGTCCATGCATGTCGCGCGTGCACCGCGACTTCAAAGGTCGCCCCAGCAAGTCGTGTCGCCCCTGTCTGAATGGGCTCTTACTAAGATTTTAGCGTCCCTTTGAAAAACGTGATATGAGTCTGTTAGATCCAGGGTGGGTACATATCCAGGTTTTAACAAAATAATGATATTGGCCTTTGTCATTGAAGGGGGTAAACATTGTCTTTCAAATGAGGTATTGAATTCCTTAGGAGCTATGGTAAATACAATCAGCATAGTGTTTATGATGGTGCACCTCTATTGGTATACCATTGTTACCAGGGGCTTACAGTTGGGAACTGTTTGCCAGCTGTATGTCTTCCAGGGTAATTTGGGGTGGCATAAGAATTTTATATTTTATTATGAATTAAATTACACAGGGGTTGCAATTTGTTAAAGAAAACTGTGAATCTATATACATTTAAACAATTTGTAGGTGTATAGTTTATGTAAACATGATTATTATGATGTAAGTACTTTTATCAATGTGTTTTAATATTATTACGTTTCAGTTTACCATTTTGGGTAGCTATACTGGCTCAATAAACTATATGCTCCATGGTTAGTAATACACAAATTGCAGCTTTGCTGTCCTGCCATATAGCTTCACTCACCAATATTTTTGCATTTGCTCATTGTACCGACATGTAATTTTCACTGAAGGTAATCCCAAATTAGGTTTTATTTGGGGTTTGAATTATCAAAGTTTAAAACAGGTTTACTCTAAGTGCTGAAACTTTTTTGATCGGTCACTGTGGGTTGCTGAACACAACTGTATTGCACACGGTAATAAAGCCTGTGGTCCTTTAATAAAACCTATAACCTAATACATCTGCTGTGGACAGACATTTCACAATACAACTGTTCTAAAAGTAAGGCAAATGAAATAATACATTTCTCATTATCATTCTGGACCAAGCTGCAGTCATGCATTTATTCAGCGTTGGCAGTATTTATCATTCAGCATAATAAATTATACTTTTATGTTTATTTCTGTCCTAGAATTTTAGAAATGAGAAAATCAATCTTCAGCTGAATTATAACTGAATAATTAACAATTACAGAATTGAGCAAAAGGCATAATAAACAGGGAGACACATAAATAACTGAATGTGGTTACTCAGTTGAGTGATGACTATTGTTATTTATTGTTTTGGCATAAGGACTGTCAGATATGATAATTAAAATGCTATTTCCCTTGCTTCCCCTGAAGGTTGAGGAGCCATGAAATAAGCAACAATGCAAATTAATGATAAATTCTTCAAATCTTATATTTTTTTTATTCAGTAAGGAATACAAAGTTTTTTGGGCTAATTGTAGCCTCAGTTTCCTGTTCTTAGCTGACAGGAGTGGCACTGGTGTGGTCTTCTGCTGCTGTAGCCCATCTGCTTCAAGGTTCGATGCGTTGTGCATTCGGAGATGGTATTCTGCATGCCTTGGTTGTAACAAGTGTTTATTTGAGTTACTGAGTTATTTGAGCAACAGCCTTTTGATCATCTCGAACAAGTCTGCCCATGTGTTGTGCATTCAGAGAGGATTTGAGCTTTGTGACATGGTGCATTATCCTTCTGGAAGGAGCCATCAGAAGATGGGTACACTGTGGTCATAAAGACATGGACATGGTCAGCAACAATACTCAGGTAAACTGTGATGTTTAAATGATGCTCAATTGGTACCAAGGGGCCCAAAGTGTGCCAAGAAAATATCCCCCACACCATTACACTACAACCAGCCTGAACCATTGATACATGGCAGGATGGATCCATGCTTTCATGTGGTTTATGCCAAATTCTCACCCTACCATCTGAATGTTGTAGCTGGAATCGAAACTCTTCAGACCAGACAACGTTTTTCCAATCTCCTATTGCCTCAGTTTCCTGTTCCTAGCTGACAGGAGTGGCACCTGGGGTGGTCTTCTGCTACTGTAGCCAATCTGCTTCAAGGTTTGATGTGTTGTGTATTCAGAGATGGTATTTGCATACCTTGGTTGTAACGAATGATTATTTGAGTTACTGTTGCCTTTCTATCATCTCAAACCATTCTCCTCTGACCTCTGACATCAACAAGGCATTTTCCTCCACACAACTGCCGCTCACTGGATATTTTCTATTTTTTGGACCATTCTCTGTAAACCCTAGAGATAGTTGGGCGGGAAAATCCCAGTGGATCAGGAGTTTTTGAAATACTCAGACCAGCCTATCTGGCAACAACAACCATGTTATGTTCAAAGTCACTTAGATCCCCTTTCTTCCCCATTCTGATCCTATTCTAATCCTAAGTTTGAACTTCAGTAAGTCATCTTCACCAAGCCTAGATGTCTAAATGTATTGAGTTGCTGTCATGTGATTGGCTGATTAGCAATTTGGTTACCAAGCAATTGAGCAGGTGTACCTAATAAAGTGGCCGGTGAGTGTGTGTGAGTGTGTGTATGTGTATGTATATATATATATATATATATATATATATATATATATATATATATATATGTACTGTATATTTTTATTTTAGACACGTATTTCTTCTGTCTCTTTACCACTTGTTGGTTTAAATACACAACGTAAGGCAGTACTAACCCCAAGACTAAAACTATAAAATATTGCAGTTTAACAATCCTTAGATTAGATATGTTGGCTGTGCTCTTTCATCCAGAGCTATACATATGCACTGTTACTGTGATTGGATGTGGCTTGTTGTGTAAGAACAGAGATCAACGGTCCTACATAGCAGAACCATTTGATCTCCATTCTTACACAGGGAAGAATGACAGGCGGCTTTGTTTACATTAGCCGCCTGCCTTTCTCCCTGTGTAACGGACGATCGCGAGTGACCGGCGGACATCGGGTCCGCCGGGCACACGCGCGGGGGGGTCCGTGACCGAGCGAGAACGCGCCTTCGGGGGCGCGCGCTCGCTCCCTAGAGCCTTACAGGCTAGCGACGTAGTCCTACGTCGCTTTGCCTGTGAGGGGCTGACCGCCGCAGTAAATAGTCCTAGTTAAATATTTAAAAATTTAAAATAGTTAAAAATGTAAATAGTTAAATTTTACACACACAAGTTCAACAGTATCACCGCAAAACTAAAAATGTAATATATTGCAGTTTACCAATCATTAGATTAGATACTGTATGGTGGCTGCATTCGTTTTCGTTTCCTAGGCTTTTTTTTCTCTTTTTAGCTGGTGAGCAGACCACTAAAACATCTACTGTATTAGAGTGCCTCTGCTCTGGATTAAGGAGCACAGGGGCACCCTTGGACAGCAGCATAATTCATTTGGTGGAAGGGGAGCGTTAGCTGGAGTAGCATATTTACATGTTGTAGATATACTAACAAATTCAATCTGAACTCCAGCTAACACTTTATAAGCAGTTATAGCAAACAGTTTTTGTTCCTTTTGGGATATAGGTTTTACATAAATAAATGAAAGCTGCACATTGTAAGCACCTCTGTCAGTAGTAAATGGTTTGTCTCGACCCTGTAATTGGTACATCTGCAGGACAGCTTGTTCTTTTGAAAAGCAACAGACTTAATGGCTGGATCATCAGCTTAAAATTAAAGAAAAAAAAACTTAAATAGAAAAGAAATGCAGCCACCACATCTAAGACATGGGAGCAATATAATAAATGTTTGTTTTTGGGTTTAATACCACTGTACTGAATCAGTGGAGTGATTCATCCCTTACTGGGCGGTACTATCCAGAGTTCGGTCAGACAAAGCAAGCCATAGGGCTGGCTGAATAAATAAATGTTAAAAAATAAATAAATAATTTATATTGCACTATTTTTTTTTTTTTTTGTATTAAGTATTTATTTGTAAAACAAATATTATATACATAAAGTTAAAAACAGGTATAAAATATCAGTTTTAAAAAATTATCAACTGAAAGATAATTTTTAAAAAAATGACCTACAATTATAATAGTTTTCCTTTCAATAGGAGAAGGAAATGAACTGCTTAACAATCCCTCATTTGTGAGACAGTTGGGTGATTATTGGAATTACAATATACCTCTGTGAGATTAATCCCATGAGACATAATGCGAATGCGCTAAAAAGCCATTTTGTCGGCAGGATAATTTCTTCCTCCTCTGACAGATAAAAATCATGGGCAGTCCGAGGTTCACTTTTACAGAACTGATCCCTTCAGTGTTGTATGCCTTTTCTGCTTTTGAAATTGACATTGAAATAAACAATAAAACAAAGCAAAATCTGCAAAATTGTGTTTGATTTGTACCAAATATTTCATTTTTTTATGTTCAGTGCATACATGCTAATTACTCTTTAAGTGTAATACCTACCAGTATGTATTACCTCTCAATGAGATTGCAGTAATCCTTTCAACACCGATAATAAGGAGCTTGAAGCGTCCCTTCAAGCAGAGGCTGCAATGTTTCTGTACCGGTATCCATGATATGGGAGCAGGCATCCATTCACTATTCCAGGAGTGCTTGAATATAAGGTGTAAGACACCGCTCAAGACCGAACCCGGTGTTCCGTGAGAATTACCTACCCGTGAGAATTACCTACCCCTCGTCACTTCCGGTGCTCGGCACTGTATGTAATGCGGCGGTTACATTAAAACAGCTGGGCTGCAATACGAATCATCTCCGCTCCTGTCCCGGTCACTTCCCTGATCTCGGATAGTAAATATAAAAGCGGCAGCGGCTGTATGAAAACATAAATCACGGAGCCGAAAGCCGCTTTTATATTTACTTGCCGAGAGCAGGGAAGTGACCGGGACAGGAGCGGAGATGATTCGTATTGCCGCACAGCTGTTTTATGTAAGCGCCGCGTCGGTAGGTTTTTCTCACGGTACACCGTGAACGTTTCATACTAGTGCGCATGCGCACTAGTAAGCTTCTCTGTTCTTCCATCACGTATCCGGGGCTCTGAGCATGCGCAGTGCTGCGCTGCTCAGCTCTTTCTGGCCGGAAGTGACGAGGGGTAGGTAATTCTCACGGGGTAGGTAATTCTCACGGAACACCGGTACTCATGTAAGATTTTGTCGCCTCAGTGTCAGGGTGCCAGGAAACCAGACCACACAAAGATGCAAGTAAATGAAAGCAGTTTATTAGAGCAACAACAATAAACACACAGCAAGAGTGAGGAGCGAAATCAGGAACAGCCAGGGTCAAGTACAGAGTCATCCAAGCCAGGATGGAGTCTAGAAGTGGGTAGTCATCCAAGTCGGTATGGAGTCTAGAAGTGGGTAGTCATCCAAGCCGGGATGGAGTCTAGAAGTGGGTAGTCATCCAAGCCGGGATGGAGTCTAGAAGTGGGTAGTCATCCAAGTCGGTATGGAGTCTAGAAGTGGGTAGTCATCCAAGCCGGGATGGAGTCTAGAAGTGGGTAGTCATCCAAGTCGGTATGGAGTCTAGAAGTGGGTAGTCATCCAAGCCGAGGTCGAGTCCAGAGGCGGGTAGTCTGCCAATGCCGGGTCATCTGCCGATGCGGAATCGAGAGCCAGGAAAGTTGTAGCCAAGCCAGGTCATGCACGGAGGAACATGGAGAACAGAAGACTGCTAGGAGTGATGCACTTTGGAGCACAACCACATTGGCAAAGGACTGCAAGCCAACAGATGATATCTATAGTCAGGTGTGCAACATCATCACTGAGCGACGCCCAGGCAGCAGGCAAGTGATGATGCAAACAGAGTTTATAAAAGACAGCAGTCTGCACATGTCCAAGATGGCTGCCAACAGGAAGGCAAGGTAAGACCTTGACACTCAGCCAGTGGTGAACAGGCCGCATTTTGCATTCCAGGGTGAAATGTGTCAGTGGCGTGACAGGAGTGGCACTGACGGAAGTCACAAAATCTAACATATTCTATGAGCACCAAGTTCGGTCTTGAGTGGCGTTTTACACCTTATATTCAAACAATCCTTCCAAGAGTGCTTATGTTTTTTCTTTTCTTCCCTGAAGGCCAATGCATCTTTGTGCAGGCATCATCCAGGGTCAGCATGCAACTCTAGCCCATATGCAACACAGTAATGTAAACCCTGTTCATTTTTTTTTCTAGCACATATTTCAAGCTATTCCATGTTCCAAACAACTTAGCTTTCCTACTGCTGCCTCTCAGAAAGTTATAATGTTATAATATTCCAAGTGAACAGGGGGGAGCTGACTGTGGAAATGCTTCCTGATCACAACACATAGACAGGCACAATCACTGAAATAGAATTAGGGATTTGTTTATAATTACATACGGTACGGTTTTCTTTTTTTTTTTCAATTATAGATTTTATTAAGGGTAAAGAAGGATATGTACATATACAAAAATGATATACATTATAATCATGCAAAGAGACTTTATACATCAACAAAACTCTTGTATTATCTAGCTAAGAAGAGGTATCTCTACTTATTCCCCCCTCTCGCTTAAATTATACTTTTCTCATCTTCTTGCAATTATTCCCTAGTACAGCCCTTTCCCACCCTATCATTATAACTTTTATTTATTCTAAAGCAACCCCAGAATAAACAAATCACCCCAAAAATAGAAAAAAAAAGGGGGGGGAAGGGAAAAAAGAAGGAAAGGGTAAGGTTCTTTTTCTGAAATAGATATACTATGGCTGTATTTTGAGTTACAGCAGGCACGTATGTGTCTACGTCGTAATGTATACAGTGAGAATGCTGAATTGCCAAATTGATTATATCACGTTGTTATTTTTTTACCGTGGTAAGAATTAGGGAAGGGTTTCAGTCTCTCTGCACATAACAGTATCATTGTAATATTTTGGTATTTAGGATATAGGTACGTATGAATGGTGCCTACTGGGTTAAGGAACATTAGTTTAACTAATTTTTGAAAATAGCGTTCATTCTCAAGAATAGTACCCGACAAACTTCATCCAGCGCAAACCAAAGCAAAACCAACTACATAAAGCTGACTGACATTTTGTGCCATTCTCTATGACTTATCCTATGTTTTTTGCCTGTCATTGCAGAATGAATCTGAGTAATAATGATATTTTGACCATTTATGATGGAGATGAAATTACATCAAAGATTTTGGGACAGTTTGTGGGAAGCAGTGGCCCTCAGAAACTCTACTCCTCCTCGCCCGACCTCTCAATTCAGTTTCATTCTGATCCAGCAGGGATGATCTTTGGGAAAGGACAAGGATTTATTTTGAATTATATAGGTGAGTGGCTATTTTATGAATGAAACAGCAGACTAGAAGTCTGCACAGTGAATGCGTTTTGCTTTGTATCTTCTATGGTCACCTTGCGGTAAAGCAAGGAAGCATTGAAAACCAGTGTAATAAACTATGTGCTTTTAATAAACAGAATCTGTACATACTAACTACTCACAATTGTAGGAAAACAATATAAGTCATACAAAGTATTAGAGATATACATACAACACATGTACAGGCTACCTAAACTTCCTGAGCATGAACAACAGTCTTCACAATCTCTGTGGGCAACCAAGGTTTCAGGCTCTACTCAAGTGGTTGCGGGAAATTGGGGCTGCCATCATCCCCAAGTGAATTTTCTTCTGACACAGACTTTCTATCTTAGTTCGCATGTTATAATGGAGTCCTCTGGCACAGACCTTCCTTGTTGTGATGGAGCCCTCCTGGCACAGACCTTGCTTGTTGTTACAGAGCCCTCCTTTCAGCTTATGCTGCCAACCTGTATTTTAAAACTTTGGGTGGCCGTTTCCACATGGGTGTATTTCTTTCTGCATCACTTCTATCAGTAAAATAGAATTTGATTATAAATGTTGATATCTATCCACAAAACCCCACTCCTGGTTTGAGTATAGGGATCTTTAACCTCCCTGGCGGTATGATTGTTTCCGATTTTAGATGCTGAAAGTGGTACCATTATTTTGCTAGTAATTCTAGCCCAAACCAACTATTTACATATGATTTTTTTTTTTTTTACTGTGCGTTCTTCTTTATAACATCTCGGGTATGATAAAGTTTGCAACACAAAATCATAAATTATAATATAATAAATAACTATAAATAAGTTAAAGTATATATATATATATATATATATATATATATATATATATATATACCGTATTTATCGGCGTATAACACGCACCGGCATATAACACGCACCTCATTTTAAGAATGAAATTTAGGGTTACGCTCTGACGGCCACGAGAATTTGTCTGCTGTGACCTATTCCCCGTAGCAGAGGAAGGCTGCCGGAGGCCTGGAATGCGAGCCTTTACCGTACATCCACTCACCTTAGAATGTGTAACATGTTCTCCTGCAGCAGAGGAAGGCTGCCAGAGGACTGCGCCGTTAAAGATGACATCCACTCGCTTACATTGCGCTGCTATGGGGTATGTACTATGGGTTCTTAACACTATATCGGCGTATAACACGCACACATCATTTGCCCCCTATTTTCAGGGGGAAAAAAGTGCGTGTTATACGCCGATAAATACGATATATATATATATATATATATATATATATATATATATAAATATATATATATAAATATAAAATACAGTAAAACTGGAGGAAAGGGCACTGGGGGGCAAACTAATGTCAATTTATTTTATTTTGTAATGTAATCCAATAGGATTACAATATATCAGTGTGTTTTTGTGTTTTACTTTTCAAATTTGCCGCCGGTTCCACCCCCCTGCGAGCGTCACGTCGCAGGAGACGGAAGCCGGGGCACACAGCATCAGGCATAAGATCCGGCCGCCGTATGCTGCAGGGGACAAGGTAAGTAACCTCTACCAGGATCCAGCTATGCTCCCTGGCGGTACCCCGAGTGTGGCTCGGGGGTTACCGCTAATGGCACTAACATTTCACCCCAAGCCACACTCGGGAATACCGCTAAGGAGGTTCATGAATGATGCTACTATAAACAAATGTTCTAAGCCAACGTTTTCATACTGAATTCAAAAAAGGATATTGGATTTTCTCTATCAGGCTTAGATTTCTTCTTTTCAATGATTTTTATTGAAAGTTTTCAGCATACAAACGTGTGTTATAACAAAACAGCAATAATTGAAAAACGGTACGAAACCGTATAACAGTCCCAGTGGTCAGGTAGTACAGTCCGGGATAGACAAGCATAAAAATACAGTAGGAAACTTATTTCCCAGGAGGGAGACCTTGCGAAGTGAGGGCTCAAGGACTCCCACACACGTGGAGATATAGAGACGTCCCCCCGCAATGCGTCAGAACTCCAACAAACAATATCAGCCTTCGCTAATTGATAAACATATAGGCTACTGCTAGATAGCTGGGCTGAAACCAACCTAGAAGATTAAACCACAGCCGATGACCACCGAGAAATCCTCAGCAAAAAAAATAAAATAAAAGAAAAAGGCTGCTGAGAGACAAATATAGCGGATAAAGGAAATGGAGAAGAAAGAAGAAATGGAAAGAAAAGGCGAGAGAAAGAGGAAGAAATGGACCCAACCCCGCCCACCGGACCCCCACCTCCAGACCCAAGCGGACTACTTATTCGTTCCCAGTAAGATAATTGAGCCAGGGTTCCCACACTTTGTCGAATATGTGCATCTTATCATCCAGTTGAGCCGACAGCCTCTCATTCAGCATTATCCAGGATAGTTTGTGTCTAAGTTGCTCAAACCGCAGGACAGGAGACCTCCAAGATCTAGCAATCGTAATTTTGGCCGCTGTAAAAATAAATGTTATAAGTTTCCTTTGCGCCTTGGTTGCCGTGTCCACCTTTCTGCCCAGTAGGGCCTGCTGCGGTGACTTAGTCAGGTTTATCTGTGTAAGAGAGTATATACAGTTATACACTCTGATCCAGAAACGTCTCACTTTGGGGCATTGCCACCAAATGTGGAACATAGAACCAACCTGGCCACAGCCTCGGAAACACTGAGGAGACGCCCCGGGCACAAAGGATGCTATCCTGGTCGGCACCATGTACTAACGCAGCAGTACCTTATAATTAGCTTCTATGATTGAGGTGTTAATTAGGGATCTGGAGGCCTCCTGAGCCATGGCATGCCAGTCTGCCAAATCAATGGATTCCTGGACGTCTGCCTCCCAACGCTCCATGTATGGGAGTTTCAGAGGAGAGTCCGTCAACATATTGTAAATCATTGAGATATAGCCCCGCAATTTGTCGTGTTTGCGACACAAAAATTCCATAGAAGTCATGGTGGTCAGGTCAGAGAGGTTAGAGAGAGAACGCAGAAAATGATCAATTTGAGTGAACCTAAAATATTCCGAGGCAGGCAACGTATATTTATCAATCAACTGTTGTTTCTTAAGAATACCTCTATGGTCACAAAAGTCTGCAATACGGAGTAGTCCCTTGTTTGTCCACCACTGGAACGATTTGGGTGAGAGACCCGGGGGGAACCCGCTATTATTGAGGATCGGGGCCAGGGGAGCATGCGGGGAGCGAAAGCCATGCAATTTAGACAATCGGTCCCAGAGGGCTAGGGAGTGAGACAAGGCCGGGCAAAGAATAGGGGGGCGATCTCTGGGTGGCAACCACATAATGTTGGAGATCTCTCGGAGGCTTAGATTTCTTGTGACCACATCTTTATTATTCTATTCCATTAGTGACCTTGAAGTGACATATTTTAACTTTATTTGCATATCTGCAACATATGGAGAAACATCTAGTTGTTATTTTCGCTCTCTAGCATGGATAATCAAAGTAAACATAAGAAATTTAAATGGTAAATCTGAAAGCCATTGTATTTCTGCTCAGCTTGCAGCTCTTTTTTTGGGGTGAGTCAAACAGTAGGAAGAAGAAAAAACATTACATTAACAAAAACATGACCAAAATATACCTTACTTGTTCCAGTAGAGAATAATCTGATAAATACAGTCAAACTTGAAAAGTTTACCCTCCTTTGCATATCAAACGTGGATTTATGAACAACTTTGTTAAAACAAGGAATAAAACAAGAATCTTATTCATGTGCTTGAGAAATAAATCTCCCAGGATTAGTGATGCTAAGATTAAGGAATGTAATTTTCTAGGTCCCCACATAACAAAATTGATAAAAGATTACAAAGTTGAAGTAGAGGTAAATGAAGACAAAAAAAGCTGCATAACAATTATTCAAAAGCATTTGCTAAAAAAAAAAAAAAAAAAAAATGGGAAATTATCCGTGAGTGACCTGCTGAAGTTGTACAAATGTATAGGATGTAATATTGAAAGTTCATTTTCAATGGTCTTAAATAGACTTTTTGGCATAGTCAATATTTCCCTAGGACATTTTAAACATGAAAAAGCAGCACCAAAACAAGTCCCAGTTTGCTGACTTATTGATTAATTAACAATTCCATAGTACTTTTCTCTTAGGGAGGGGCAATCATCGTGGACCCACACATTAGACTTATTATCCTAGGGATAATTCTAGACAGGATAGGAGTCAATTATGCTACCAGCATGTCTTTGCAGCATGGAAGGAAACCCACGTAATCACATGAAGAACATGCATCCTCTATGCAGAGTTTCCTTGCCAGAATCTGAACCAAGGACACCAGTGCTGCAAAGCGGAAGTGCAAACTATTAACAACTAACTGTGCTGCCATTGATATGTTCCTGACGTGAAATGCATTTGAAAATCAAATCGTGCTGTGCTTTTAATTAATTTATAAATATGGAATATTATCAAAGCAAAGGTGTGTGTTACTCAAGAAGCCTGTCTTATAGAAAAACTCCCAAAAAATATTCAAATACACAACAAAAATTACTGCGGCGTATTTCTAAAGCAATGAATGCAACTTTCTCTAGACACTCACTGGTAGTGAATCAATAACTGTTCTCTAAAATGCATCTACCTTGAAGATTCACATGTGGTGGATGTTTAGTGAATGCCAGATTCAGTGCTTTAACCACTTAAGCCCTGGAAGATTTTACTCCCTTCCTGACCAGGGCCTTTTTTGCGATTCGGCACTGCGTGACTTTAACGGACAATTGCGCGGTCGTGCAACGCGGTACCTAAACGAATTTGACGTCCTTTTTTTTCCACAAACAGAGCTTTCTTTTGGTGGTATTTGATCACCTGTGCGATTTTTTGATCATGCGCTATAAAAAAAAAAAGAGCGTCAATTTTGCAAAAATAACAATATTTTTCACATGAAATTCCCCCCCCAAAAAATGTAAAAATCAAAATGTTTTAACATTTTCGGCCAATTTGTTTTATGCTATATATGTTTGGTAAAAAAAAATCGCAAAAAGCGTATTTTGATTGGTTTGCGCAAAAGTTATCGCGTTTACTAACAAAGGGAAAGATTTTTGTCATTTTTGTTGTTTCTTTTTTTAAGGAGTAATGGCGGCGATCTGCGATTTTTTTTGCAGGACTGCGACATTGCGGCGGACAGATCGGACCCTTGACTGACATTTTTGACACTTTTGGGGTTACCAGTGACATTACTGCAGTAATCAGTGCTATACATATGCACTGTTACTGTAAAAATGACACTGGCAGGGAAGGGGTTAACTGTATTGGAGAGGGAGGGGTTAAGTGTGTCCTAGGGGCATTTTTCTAACCGTGATTGGACATGGCTACTTGTGTAAGAACAGAGATCAACGGTTCTACATAGTAGAACCGTGTGATCTCCATTTTTACACAGAGGAGAATGACAAGCGGCTTGTTTACTTTAGCCGCCTGCCTTTCTCCCTTCACGGCGGACGATCGCGAGTGACCGGCGGACATCGGGTCCGGCGGTCACACGCACTGACATGTTAGGGAACGAGCCGGGGCGGGACGCGCCTCAGCGGACGCGCGCTCGCCCGCTATTGGCTCACAAGCGAGTGACAGGCTAGTGACGTACCGGTACATCACTTTGCCTGGCCGGGGCTGACCGCCGCAAGTACATATACTTCGGTCGGCAAGTGGTTAAGAAACATGCCCCTATGTGTTTCACGTTATTTGTATGTGTGACATGATTTTTTTTTTCTTCGTTCACTAGTTATAGTCATCTCACATAGCCCTTAATGTCCTGATTCTTGAGATGTAAGTCTAAGAGTCTTTTGAAAGCCACCATACTTCCCGCAGAAACCACCTCTTGTGGTAGAGAATTCCACAAACTTGTAGCCCTAACAGTAAAGAACCCTCCTCGTTGCCTGAGGTTAAAACGCTTCTCCTCTAATCGCATTGTATGTCCTCGAGTCCTCATGCAATTCCTTCGAATGAACAGTTTTTTTTCTAAGCTGAGATCCCCATTAAGATATTTAAAAATTGCTATCATGTCCCCCCTCAGACGTCTCTTCTCCAGAGAGTTATGCATGGATTGATTTGCCTAATTTGCTACTCTCTTAACCAGCCTAATATGTTGATTTCTAAAAAGTGCTAGCTGAAAAGTGGGAATCCAGTCTACTCTTCCAATAACTTGCTTTGTGATATGATTCACATCATGATTATCTAATACAGTTTGGTAATTTTAAGGTAGATTTTTTTTTTTTTTGGGGGGGGTAGCACAGGGTAAAATGCTGCCTGTTGTCTTTGAATGATTTGTGGTACCAGTGACTGGTGGTGGTTGATCCATTTATAGTGTTGGAGAAAGGTAATTTCTATGTTTGTGCCACCACCTACACTGACCTTTCTATCAGTTAGGGAACTTCATGCTGGGTAATGAAGCACTTGTAGATGGCAAACTGGGCCAGTTCAGGTGACCTCTTTAGTTTGCACACCGCAGCATCTATTACACAATCTTCTTTCTTGCTTTTCCATATAAATATAAGTATTTTCTTTAATATAAACGAATGTTTGTAATGATTTTGTTCATAGCACAGTTGTGTTTATTAATGAATCTGGACCCCTCTCCAAAGGACATTCAGTAGGTCATCACTGAGTGCTATAAAATAAATGTATATGCTACTGCTGTGATGCATAATGTAGTTACTGACCCTGTTTTACTGATAATAGAGAAAGTATAGTATATGCAGAATGGAGGTTCTTTCTAGTAGCTGTGTTGCAGATGAAAGCTGAACTCCGGGAAAATATAAAGACACAAATGTTTGCAGATCTCTAATTATTACATCATTATTTGTATTTTTTAATACAAGCAATTTAAGTACCAGAATTTGACTTGCAGTCATGTAAGGAATAGAATGTATTGGCTCCCAGAAATGTGCCACATCCCTAACATAACAATTAAAAAAGAAATGTAAAATATATGGCGGGCTTTTTGAGGCACAACCTACTTAAAATTCCAGTATGAAACTAAAAAAAGTTTGGAAATCAAACGTAGTTCTAACCACCAAATTGTTAAAAGAATTTATTTGTGATGGATGACAAAATAAGGCCATTTTAATTAAATAACTGGAAATGCTTTAATGCTTGAAATTATGTAAAAAAGAACAATTATGTAAGTTGTGCCTGAAAAATCATGCCATATATATTACATTTTATTTCAATCTCTTGCAGTCCCCTATGCAGCTGTGATTAGACTTGGAGAGAAAGAAATATTACAAGGAACCAGTATATTAATGCAAGGAGTACGCCAATTGGAGGAGAGAGCAGAGTGACAGATTGGTCAGTTCATCAGTCTGCTGCTTCTCATGCCAGTCACAGGCTGGGGAAGGGATAAGTGTTACGTAACTATACTAGAGAAAATCAGGTCTCCTGGCTGCCAGGCACAGCTGTGTTGTGTGGTAGAGGACTAGATAAACAGATATTATATAGGCGGCACAGTGGTGTAGTGGTTAGCACTTTCACCTAGCAGCAAGAGGGTCGCTGGTTCGAATCCCAACCATGACACTACCTGCCTGGAGTTTGCATGTTCTCCCTGTGCCTGCCTGGGTTTCCTCCGGGCACTCTGGTTTCCTCCCACACTCCAAAGACATGCTGGTAGGTTAATTGGATCCTGTATAAAAAAATTGGCCCTACTGTGTATGTATGTGAGTTAGGGACCTTAGTTTGTAAGTTCTTTGAGGGCAGGGACTGATGTGAATGTGCAATATAAATGTAAGTGCTGTGTAAATTGACAGCGCTATATAAGTACTTGAAATAATAATAATTATAGTTTACCTGGAGTTTAGCTTTAAGGCCTAAGTACAGTAAATAAAAAAAATAAAAAGAAATCAGTATAAGGGACACTACTTACTATCAATAGACAGAAAAAAGATATATCCAGAGGTTAATTGACCTGCACCACATCCCTGTATGAAGATATAGGACACAGGAAGAGATGCTCCCGTAGGAGCTAGGATTTTTTAGGTGCAAATGAAGTGTTGAGAGAAAGAGTAAAATTACATTTTTTTGACAAAACAAAAAACAATCTTAAAATTATCCTAACATGGAAGTTAACAACAAGTTCAAGATTAGTAACAGTTCGGGGGTGATAATACCAACATGTTTCACCGGTAGATTTAGCTTCTTCAGGAGATAATGTAATATCACAGAATAATCATCCAGATTTTCACTGTTTGTAGAGAAAAATCGATTAGGAACCAATTATTTTCTCTACATACAGTGGAAATCTAGATGATTATCCTGTGCTTTAATGCACAGTGACATGATATTACATTATCCCCTGAAGAAGCTAAATCTACCGGCAAAAAAACATGTTGGGATTATCACCCCCGAAGTGTTACTAATCTTGAACTATGTTAATCAGTCTCCAGACTACTATGTTAGAATAATTTTATCATTGTTTGTTTTGTCTTTACATTTTAAATGAATTAAAATAAAATATGTAATTTTACTCTTTCTGTCAACACTTTATTTGCACCTAAAAATTCCCAGCTCCCACGGGAGCATCTCTTTCTGTGTCCTATTACTCACTATCAGTTCAAGGTGTCCCTTGTGCTGCTGGCTCCTGCAGTAATTGAAGTCTTCCTCCTCAGATTTTGATTAATGTCCCTTGTGCTGTTTTTCTTTTTTTTTTTTTTGTTTTGTTTTGTTTTGTTTTTTAACCAAACATAGCCTTTACCTTGTGAGAGCAAAAGCCAATCTAATTTTATCAATGACAGCTCATCACGGCCATGCTAAAATAGACTTAACACAGTGATTGGCATGTTATACAGCAACATGGACATTCATTTCTAGACTGGAGGTCTATGTAACAGTAGGCTCTTAAAACTAGATTGACACATTGGGGGAGATTCACTAAAACTGGTGCAAACAGAATCAGGTTTGATTGTCAAAGCTTGTTTGAACAAGGTGAATTTAGACACAGATTCTGTGTGCACCCGTTTTAATAAATCCACCCTAATTTGTCTGCAGACCCTGAAAAAACGAGAGGAATAAGCAGCATCATAATAGATGCTAGCTGTCCATTTCAGAAGCAGCACATGTTCTATTCAGTACTTCATCATTAGGATTTTAAAATGCCCAGCTACAAAACATCTCCAGTGTGTAGACTCAGCAAGCTCAGAAACCATTATTAATCAACCACGAGGAAAAATAATGTACATTGTAACCAGGTGCTTTTTTTAACAAAATATATGGATGCTAGTTTCTTAACAGGACAACTGCTGACTATAGCTGAATCCTCCAACTCTGTTACAATAAATGCAAGCTTCACTTTGACTCGAGCCTAGTACACAAAGCCTGAATATCATGCGGCATCAGCCAGTTCAATAAAAACCATCCGACATTCAGCGCGTGTGTATGGCAGCCGGTTCAAAATAAGATGGCAGTTTGGGTGGCTTCCGTCAGATGAGCATGCTGGAAAACCAGCAACTGACCTGCTCCCGACCAGAGTGTTCTAGTTAGGGGGGGGGCATCCCATCATAGCTCAATAGGACAGCAGGGGAGATTGCTGTACTAACATCAGATTGGGGTGTGAGATAGTGGTGTGTACTAGGCTTAAAGCGGAGTTCCACCCTGGGAAAGTTTTTTTTAATAAAAATACCCCCAGGACAGTCAGGGCTAGTGCATTCCACAATGGCTAGCCTCTGATCTGTCCCGGGTTGCACTTACCTTTTAGAAGAAATACTTACCTTGAAAATGTATTGTCCAGCGCTGCCATCTCAGGTGTGGGCAGCTTGAAGCCAGCACGATCCTCTTCTGTGTCCTCTTCCGTCTTCTTCGGTCCCACAATGCACTGCACCAGCCCTGCCGTCACTTCCGGGTCTGCAGCGTCATCCCTGCACAGCTTCTGGGCATGCCCAGAAGCTGTTTAGCAAGGTATGATGGTGCCTGCACCGGAAACTGACTTCGGGGCCGGTGCAGGTGCATTGATTCCTGGGAGCGATGATGTTAGAAGCTGATTGGCCACCATGCACAGCTGCCCTGCATTTTGCAGGCTTAATTTTTATTAAATCAATCCCTGTGTGCCTTCATCAGCAGTGTAATATAACAAAAATGGAAACTAAAGAGCCACCCTGCTAATAGGTCCAGATACAACTTTATTCCAATAAAAGTCAGGGGGACAATCCAAAGAGTCTCTAATGAAATTTGGGGGCCCAAAAACTGCCTCCTTCATTAGGGCTGCCAAACCAGCTGCTGACAGGGCCTGTGCTTGTAATCACACTGGAATAAATAACATTAAAGGTTGAGTTCACTTCTGGTTTATTCACATAATGAAGGGGCTTTCTTCTGCAGTGTGTCTCCGTATTGCAGCCATCTTAGTAGTAGTATGGCTTCCATACCTAATGCCAGAGCTGCCTGACTAGTAGTTTAATGATTATGGGGGATTTTTAGGAAGCATAAGGAGAGATGCAGAAATCACAAGTTCACTTATTGAATGAAGCAGAGGCATGGAGATCTTTACACTGCAGATCAGCAGGCACAGTTCCCTCTTCAGTGCAAAAAAATACCTGTTGATCCTGCCAGAAACCTTCTCAGCAGGTAACTTTCTGTGCTCTCTGTTTGTGTTGTATTCCTATCTTACCATTTTCAACTGTCTCTGAGAACTACAGAACCCCTTCCCATTGTGTTATTGAGAAGCAGAGGGGAGTGTAGTCCTCTCCCGATTCTCTTGTTCTGATCAGGGATGAGCTTAATGTGCCCAGGTCCCAATTGAGGGACATTTGTCAAACAGTTAAAAAAAATGTAATTGCAAAGTTCTCCACACCCTACCAAAGTCTATGGGGGACACATTCTGTAATTTAATATTGCCTATTTTTAAGAATAATAAGAAAGGACCTATCGAACAAGAGTATAGGGAGCTGAGCACTGCCAGGAGGAACATGTACCAAAGCAAAAACATTTTTAAAAATACAGTACTGTGGGGAGCAGAACTTTTTAAAAAAAAGTCTTAAAGGGCAGCATAAAAAATCACAATTCCTTAAATAATATATTTGGGAAATTTTCTAAACTTGCTTGTGAACCAGGAACACCTGTATGATGTACTAAAGCAAAAGTGACATTTATAAAAAAAATAAATACATTTTACATGTAAATGACAGCTCCTGGCCTTGTGTTCTGTTTGTAAACAAGCAGCTAGGGATTCCCTTTACCACCAATACTGGACCCTTATCCAAGATAAAGGTCTGGTATGGACTGTAAAAGAAACCCCATGCAAAAAAAAAAAAGGGAGTATGGTCCTCCAAAATGTATGCCCTATAAAACTTGCAAAAAATCTCCACAACCCCCCCTCCCAAATCCACAAATGCCCTCCTGCACAGTCTGAGGTCTGTATGTAGGAGGGTGAACAGGCCATTGAGTTTGTCCATTTAATGAAGAGCGCACAATTTTAGTTGAGGTTGAAACCTGCATCCCCCAAAACTCAAACCTTATCCCTAGTCCTGATACATTACAGTTAGTGAGCGTTGTCCCCATAGGACAGGAAGTGTGTTATTAGCAAAATGTGCAGGTAAAAATAAAAATTTATAAATGGCTGAAAAAATAAAACAAATGCAGCCACCACACCTAAGGACTGGCAAGCTGCAAATTATAACATTTTTAAAGTTTTTGACTTAGATACACTTTTTTAAGCCCTGTGTGTTTGCCCCAGCTGTGATAACAATCTGTTTGTTTTTTAGTTCAAAAAGGAGTGAGTCAGTGTCACGCTCCTTGGACTGGAATTAAATTGAAGGGTTGTTTTAGAAGCCTCTGCCGTGATAGCCAGATTTTAGTTGTTCTATATAGTTGCTTAAACTTGTTTTATTATAAATATATATATTTTTTTTTTTTTTGCTCAACAGCTAATCTCCAATTATCATTGAGCAATTCTAGATGTGTTTAGGGTCTACAATGTAAGGATTTGTTAACTATAAGTTACCATATATCTTTACCTTCCTTTATTATCTACAGAAGAAGCTATTCACTGCATTGTATAGATTTGAAAGAGTTAAGAAACTTTATTTCCACTCATTTCAACCAGAGCTCCTGTGGTTACTTTCATAGCTATCATTTCTTGCTGCTCTGTGAGATAAGATACCACTGTTTGTAAGACAACCCCATTATTTGTATAGATTGGACCCATTCAGCACCTGCTGGGATACAAAACTGTGCTATAAAAAAAAAACTGAAAAAATAAGAACAAAAGGTTTACTCCTACTGTTTCATAAAAGTGCTCAAACAGCCAATGCAAATCTCAAGGTACATCCGAGTAAAGCAAATACATGAATATTATACAGAACATGTTGGTTAATTATGAGTGCGTTTAGAGAAAGCCTGTAGAAAAGATCTATTATAAATGAATGCATTTACAATCCAAACACAAATATACTAAAAAAGTAGCATCTGTGCAGAAAATATATTTAAAGGCGGATAGCTGGCATTGGCCACTACAGAATGGTAGCTATGTGCTTTTAATAGAGCACAAAACCAAACTGAATGTAAAAGTATACAGTCGTGGCAAAAGTTTTGAGACAGACACAAATAATAATTTTCACAAATTTTTCTTCAGTGTTTTTAGATATTTTTGTCAGATGTTACTACGGTATACTGAAGTATGACAAGTATTTCATAAATTTCAAAGGCTTTTATTGGCAAATATATTACTTTTAATCAAAGAGTCAATATTTGCAGTGTTGACCATTCTTTTCCAAGACCTCTGCAATTTACCCTGGCATGCTGTCAATCAACTTCTGGGCCACATCCTGACTGATGGCATCCCATTCTTGCATAATCAATGCTTGGAGTTTGTCAGCATTTGAGGGTTTTTTGTTCAACCGCCTCTTGAGGATTGACCACAAGTTCTCAATGGGATTAAGATCTGAGGAGTTTGCTGGCCATGGACCCAACATTTCAATGTTATGTTCCTCAAGCTACTTAGTTATCCCTTTTGCCTTATGGCAAGGTGCTCCATCATGCTGGAAAACACCTTGTTCATCACCAAACTGTTCTTGAAAGGGTTTGGAGAAGTTGCTCCCGGAGGATGTTTTTGTACCATTCTTTATTCATGGCTGTGTTCTTAGGTAAAATTGCATGTGAGCCCACTCCCTTGGCTGGGAAGTAACCCCACACATGAATGGTCTTAGGATACCTTACTGTTGGCATGACACAGGACTGATGGTAGTGTTTACCTTTACTTTTCCAGACAAGGTTTTTTCCAGATGCCCCAAACAATTAAAAGGGAAATCATCAGAGAAAAGGACGTTACCCCAGTCCTCAGCAGTCCAATCCCTGTACCCTTTGCAGAATATCAGTCTGTCCCTGATGTTTTTCATGGAGAGAAGTGGCTTCTTTGCTGTCCTTCTTGACACCAGGCCATCCTCAAAGGAGTCTTCTCTTCACCTCACTGTCCATGCACTCACACCTGCCTGCTGCCATTCCGGAGCAAGCTCTGCACTGGTGGTGCCTTAATCCCGCAGTTGAATCAACTGTAGGAGACGGCCCTGGCGCTTGCTGGACTTTCTTGGGCGCCCTAAAACCTTCTTCACAAATACAGTGGAAATGTTTTTTATGTGGTCAAGTTAATTTTCATGGCAAAGAGGGACTTTGCAATAGTTTTCAATTCATCTGATAACTCTTCACAACATTCTGGAGTATATACAAATTGCGTTCATAACAATTGAGGCAGCGAACTTTGTGAAAATTAATATTTGTGTAATTCTCAAAACTTGTGGCAATGGCCGTATTTAAACCCAGTCACTAAATTAATTAACTTTAACAAATTATTATTACCAAGTGATTGTCAATGTTTTTGCATTTTCAGTTTTTATAAAAATAGTACCTGGTGATTCTGCTATGAAGGGCCTTGTTCTTTTACTCCCTCTGTAAGAGGTGACAACGCTCTGTCTCTCAGCTTTGTTCCTCCCTTGTCCCCCTATTACACACGCTTCTGATGGCTGCTTTAACACACAATACCCATGCATAGTCCACCATTTTCAGCATCTGGTGCAGCTTTGCATAGAAAGCCAATCAGCTTCTAGGTATTTTTTAAAAGGTTAATTGAACAAGCTCAAGTTAGAAGCTGATTGGCCGCAATGCAGAGCTGCACCAGATTTTTCACTCTCCAGTTTTAGTAAATCAACCCCTGTACCACAGCCATCTTGGTAGAGGCATTACCTTGCTACTTTAAAACAGAGCTGCCTGACTGATGATCACACGGCTATGGAGTCCGTTCTGGTAAGAGGATATTCATGAAGCAGCAGATAAAGTGCAGAAAGCACAAATCTAGAAAATAAATGAAGCAAAAGCAGGGAGATTCTTGCATTGCAGATTCTTGAGCATAGCTTCCTCTCCAGGAAGGAAAACAGTGAGGGGTAACAGCATCACCAAATCTTCCTCAAAATCTTGTGAGACTCGCAGTTACAAGAAGCAGTGCCTTAAAGTGTGTATCCACTTTTGAAGACAAATTGGGAAAACACCTACTTTATATTTGTCACATGACCTCATTCATTTAGTATAATTCAAAAATAAATACAAAATTTAGCTTACCTTTTTTTAAGATGCTCTATTCTGGACCCTCCAGCAAGGAAAACTCTCTTTGCTTGTGAGGGTGTTGGGCAGCTGTGTTTGCGATAATTAACCCTGTCTGTACAGTACTGTGCAGGCAGATCTTAACTATCAGTTATGCTAGATACAAATACTGTCTTTCCTAATAAAAGGTTTAGGGACTGGGCTTCTTGCTTTGTATATTAATTAGGACAGGCTTGGGACAGGCTCATTCTTACATTGTTCAAAAATCCTTGCAGTCAGCCATGATAGGCCCCTTTCACACGGCGACGGAGTCCATTCTGCTCAGCAGGGGATCGACACGCTGATCCCCGCTGAGCAGGCGGATGACAGCTCCGTCTCCGCTCTGTGTGCAGAGACGGAGCTGTCAGATCCCTGATGTCCTCTATTGGGAGATTGGATGAGAACGGACTGCCTCTCCGTTCTGATCCGATCCCATCCAATCCGATCCTCCAGACGGATGGAAAATAGGGCTTCCATCCATTCGGATTTCACGGACAGGATCAGAATCGGATAGCAGCGGGTGTCAGAGGAGATGTCTAAGCTGACATTCGCTGCCCCATAGGGATGCATGGAGCATCCGATCTGGTCCGCCTGAAAAACTGACAGGCCCATCGGATCGGATCGCCCGTGTGAAAGGGGCCTTACTCTGTCCTGAGAAACATCTAAAAGGTAAGAAATATTTTTAAAAAATCTGAATGCTGTGTGAATGGAAGCACATAACAAACATGTAATGGGGTTCTCTCAAATTTGACTGCAAAAGTGGAAATTCGCTTTAAGCTTGCCATAAACTGAATCTCCTGCAGTTGCTTGTACATTTTGACTGTCAGCCTGCCAGCTGTCAAAATATTTGATCAGCAGCTGCATCTGATTAGATTCAGCCACTTTCCAGCAGATCGAACAATCGTCTTTTGGAAAGCAAAGAGAGGCCAGCAAGGCCAACCACTGATGGCTTTTTAGGAACGGATCAAAATTCTCACAGTGTATGGCTAACTTCAAATGATATCCTACTTCAGATACGCAGCTATGAGGTTTTAGGCAGACACAGAAAGCGTACTTCTATTTTTCAGGGAATTTTCAAGACAAAAGTTAAATCTTTCAGGGTACTGCTTAGACACAGTTAACATTTCTCATTATTCCCTAAAAAAAAGTTCTTCATTTTTCAGTTTAGATCCACTTTTTAAAATAGTCCAGGCTGTCTTCCAGCTGGGCAATTCAAACTGAGATTATAATAGAAATGTGTATAAGCAGCAGTTACCTTGAGTGAAAGCTGCTTGTCAAATCCATCAGTAGATTCAGAGATATAGCAGCTGAGTTTATATGCACATCTCAATGTTTCCAAAAAAAAAAAAAAGTCAAACTTGCCATCTCTCTTCTTTCCCTCATTTGCCATTTCTACTTATTGGTCTTTAAAGCCTCATTGATCCACTAATATTGATATTTATTTTTCACTCTATGCTGTTTTAATTGTCCAGTTTTTTTGGGAGGATTACTTGAATGAGGAGTCATAAATTTTTACTTAAAGTAAAAAAATCAGATATATATACAAAAAAAAAAAAATTGTTAATAAACACAGAGCTGCAATAATTTGCGCCTTTTATATTTGCCTGGAGTTCAGCTTTAAGGAAACCTTGGCCTTTTCCAATACAGGATAAAGCTAAATGCTTGCTGTAATGCCCCCTCCCCTGTGGCACATAGTCACCTTCAATTCCAGGTATGCAGAAGCATGCTATTGGCTCCCATTCCTATAACACGACAGTGCTCATGCTTAAAGAAAAAGTCCACGTTTTGGACCATGTTACATGTTCTACCCATTTCTAGGGTGGAACATGCAACATGTTCCCACTCCTGCAACCTCTCCCTGATCCGCTGCATCTAGTGACAGCAAGTGGGGGATTTTCTCCCCCCTGCTCGCTGTCACTATTTTTTAATAAGTGGCTTTGCCCACTGGGCCGCATCATTCATTCACAGAGTTCAGTGAATGGGAAACTACAAGTACATACAGCCTTTGCGGCTGTCGGCTTGTAGTTCCCCATGAACTACCAGGGCGCTGCTGAGTGCTCTGGTAGTCCCTTGATTCTTCCTGTCAGTGTGTATCTGACTGCAAGTACAAGGTACAAGCAGACAGATACACTGACTGAAAGTCTGCAGAAGTCCCACATGGCACTGGCGATCTGCTGAACGTGGGTGCAATGCTTTCCAGGCAAACAAATAAATGCACATTTTTGTACCTACAAATAGATGTGCATTTATTATTTTTTTTATATGTGAACTTATCCTTTAACCTCCATAGCGGTATTCCCGAGTGTGGTTCGGGGTGAAATTTCAGAGCCATTAGCGGTAACCCCGAGCCACACTCGGTGTACCACTAGGGAGATCGCTGGATCCTGTAAGAGAGGGTACTTACCTTGTCCCCGGGATCCAGCAATGTATCCCGGCAGTGTGCGGCGGCCGTATCTTCCGCCCAATGCTCTGAGCCCCGGCTTCCGTCTCCTGCGACGTGACGCTCGCAGGGGGTGCAACAGGCGGCAAATTCAAATAGTAAAACACACAAACACACTGATATATTACAAAACAAAAATAAATTCACATTAGTTTGCCCCCCAGTGCCCTTTCCTGCAGTTTTACTGTACTTTTTATGTATATATATATATATATATATATATATATATATATATATATATATATATGTGTATACATACTGTATATATATATATACACAGTATATGTATATATATAATATATGTATACATATATATATATATATATACAGTATATATATACATATATACATACTTTAACTTATTTATAGTTATTTATTATATTATGATTTTGTGTTACAAACTTTATCTTATCATGCCCTAGATGTTATAAAGAAGAACGCACAGTAAATAAAAAATCATATGTAAATAGTTGGTTTGGGCTGCTCGTTCTTAAGAATTACATGCAAAATAATGGTACCGCTTTCAGCACCTAAAATCCGAAACAATCATACCGCCAGCGAGGTTAATGACTAGCCCAACACTGGCACAGGGGGTGGGGAAGCGAATAGAGATCAAAGCCCTGCGTAAAGTCCTGTTAGAGTCACCTGAAGCCTACATGGGTTCACTTTCTTAAGTTCTGGTGGCTGAACAGAGAATTGAAGAGAAGTGGCATATGGCAAAGTGCTTTGCCATATATAAGCAAAACTACATTTTGCTTTAAAGAGTTTTAAAGCTCAAGAACAAATATTTAACCATGTACTGACCGCCTTCCGCAGGTTTACTGCGGCAGGCAGCCGCTCCTGGGCAAAGCGACGTAGGTCTACGTCGCTCACTCTCAGGAGGCTAGGGGGTGAGCGCGCGCTGCCGGCGGCACGCTCCCGCCCCCGCTCGTCAGCGGGGAAGCCGATGTGTATGGCAGGTGGCTCCGATTGCCGTCTGACACTCTCGATCGTTCCCCGCTGAAAGAGAAGGACGGTTGGCTATTGTAAACACAGCCGACCGTCCTTCTCCCTGAAATGATCATAGAGATCATGTGATCCTTCTATATAGGATCACATGTCTCTATGGTCATTTCAGAAGCCATGCTCCCCCACAGTTAGAATCACTCCCCTAGGCTCACATGTAACCCCTTGATCACCCAAAGTGTTAACCCCTTCCCTGCCAGTGTCATTATTACAGTAACAGTGCATAATTTTAGCACTGATTACTGTAGTAATGTCACTGGTCCCCCCAAAAGTGTCAAAAATGTCAGTCAGGTGTCCGATCTGTCCGCCGCAATGTCGCAGTCCCGCAAAAAAATGCAGATTGCCGCCATTACTAGTAAAAAAAAAAAAAAAAACAATAAAAATTACATAAATCTTCCCGGGAGTTAGTAGAGGTGATAACTTTTGTGCAAACCAATCAAAATAGGCTTATTGCGATTTTTTTATCAAAAATATGTAGCAGAAAACAAATTAGCCTAAAATGTTAAAATATTTTGATTTTTATTTTTTTTTTTTTTGAGAATGTCATATAGCAGAATGTGAAAAATATTGTTTTTGTTTTCAAAATTAGCGCAAAAATAAAAATTGCACAGGTGATCAAATACCACCAAAAGAAAACCCTATTTGTGGGAAAAAAAGGACGTTAATTTTGCTTGGGTACATTATCGCATGACCGCGCAATTGTTAGTTAAAATAACGCAGTGCGGAATCGCAAAATAATGCCTGGTCATTTAAGGGGCAAATCCTTCCGGTCTTAAAGTGGTTAATATATTGCAGCTTCCCAGTTCTTGGATGTTGTGACTGTATTTGTTTTCTTATCGCATGACCGCGCAATTGTTAGTTAAAATAACCCAGTGCGGAATCGCAAAATAGGGCCTGGTCATTTAAGGGGCAAATCCTTCCAGTCTTAAAGTGGTTAATATATTGCAGATTCCCAGTTCTTGGATGTTGTGACTGTATTTGTTTTCTTAGTCCCTTGGTTTTCAGCTGGCAATCCCACCAGTAACACATATCCTGTTTTAGGATGACAACACTCACACTGAATCTTTGGAGGATCAATGTTGTCACCCTAGGATAGGACTGCAGAACACCTCTCCTTCTTCCCGTCTCCATTACATAAAAGTTGGTGTTTTGTAGTCCACAAAAATAACTGATCAGAGTGCACAGGTGGGCATCAGCTTATAAGATTTTTGGCACAAACAACAGGTATTTTTGCACTTCTCAAACAGACATCAAAGAACATTCTACAGATTCAAAGAAAGAAAAAAAAGGATATCTTTCAAAGCAATTTTAAAATAAAAAAACTTCCCCAAAAGCTGATTTTTTTTTTTTTTAGATGGATAGAGTCTATGGTAAAATAATCACTCTGTTAGCAAATTAGCATCATGATGATTCCTTTTTCAACCAGCTTTTATTTGTTTTATATTTTAGAAGTGTCCAGGAATGACTCTTGCTCAGAACTACCTGAAATCCAAAATGGATGGAAGACTACATCTCACACGGATCTCGTCAGAGGAGCCAAAATTACATATCAGTGCGACCCTGGATATGATATTGTGGGCAGTGAAACCCTGACCTGTCAGTGGGACCTCAGCTGGAGTAGCGACCCTCCATTTTGTGAGAAAAGTAAGACACGTGCAGTTTTATTACTCCACTCTAGATCATTCCATGGCCTTCCTGAATCTTCAGCAATTGGTATTCATCTTCAGAAATCAACTTTTGTTTATTTGAATCCTTGCCTTGAATACATTATTTCTGTTGTGTGTTTTCTGAGCATGCATACACACTTCTAAAGATCTTTTAGATGGAAAATATGTGCTAATCAGTGTTCGGGAGCAATGTGTTGTTTTTCTAGAAATATTATTATGCAGATTTGCAGACTAAAGCTTGTTGCTATAAAACAATGTACATTTAATAGAAATGTTTCCATTTCAGCTCTAAGATTTTTTTTTTTCATTTTGGATATAGGAAGGATTATGATCCCTGCCAATTTTAATGCTGTTTTTGTCCCCATGGTGGAGATTCAATCATGTAGATAAAATGGAGTTGATCTACTAAATGCAAACAGGCTGTTCACTTTGCAAGGGAAGTTGGATTTTGCTAGGGAACTTCCCCCGAGCTTAATGAACGCGGTGAAATTTTACTTTGCAAAGAAAATCATATTACGTACATGGATAATAAGGAAACAACATTTTTTGTTTGCTTGTGATTGGATGATGAAAGTCAGCAGAGATTCACCTCATTCGCTAAGCTCTGGGTAATATTCACTTGCAAAGTGCAACTACCCTTGCAAATTGAATAATATATCTGCCATTAGTAAATCAACCCCTGTGTTAAAGTGAGAACAGAAAGCAAGGGGAAATCTCCAAACAGGGACACTGTTCGGTGGCAAGTGCTGATGGTGTGGTTCCACCAAGGAGATTTTTTTTTTCACTTCCCATTGTCACTTGACGCGACAGAAAGTGAGGAAACACAGACATCAATAAAGCTGGCAGGTATTTTAATCCTTCCCACTCTACCCAAAAAACTTTAAAAAAATGTTGGGGAAACTTTGGAGTGTAATTTATTTTTACATCAACGTAGACCATCTATGCTGATCTTAAAAACACTGGCGAAAAAAGGTTTACCAGACCAGGGGGCCCAACGTCATATTTTTGCAGATTTTTATAGGGATGTACGCAACAAGTGCTTACCGTAAAAGATGGCTGCTAGGTCAGTGGCTAAATTTTTACATGTGTAGAGCAGAATATAAAAAGACCTATTCTTACCTGCAGATTGCCCAGGGGCAATAGAAATTCATTTTCAATAGGTGCATGCATTGGCAGATGCAGCCATCAAACCATTGGACTATTTCCATCTAAGCTATTAACGTATTTCTACAAAGATCCTGGGAAATTATGAATAGGTTACCTCCAAATCATCCTGAGCATATGAGCATATATGTTTACAAGTTATTGTGGGTGTCTGTTTCTACTATAGCTGCATTTTTGTGTGTAAATCTTTTATGCAAATATGTGGCAGTGCTGTAATTCTTTTATAATCATTTTGCCTTTACCCTGCTCAGAGTAACACTCCCAATAGCCATCAGAGGATATCTTGCATGGCTTTGGGTGTCTTGGGCCAACATGCTGAATAAACACTGATGTGCACCTCAGTCAAATGTATTTAGTTCATCAAAGGGGTTAGTGGAGGCCCAAACAGACACTGTATATTGCTGGCTCATCTGGGAGGCAACAGTGAACAATGATTTTAACCTTTGAGACTATAATTTCTCCCTTGGATCCTTGGATGGTAGTGTCGAAAGCCTAGTACACACTGTGAGTTTTTTTTTTTTTTTTTCATTTAACCTAGCGGGCTGAACAACAAAAAACTGAAGAGCTCGGGAGGAGATCCTGTACTAACTATTCGATATTAGTACAGCGACCCCCCCCCCCGCCCCCCCCTGAACTATTGTATTCTGAAAGGGAGACTTCCCCCCAGAACACACCGGTCATCGATCTCAGCCCCATTGGCTGAGAGCACTGATCAGATGTTGATTGGCAAACCTTTTTCGGTCCCATGCCCCTGGAATACACAGGGCTGGCATACACACAGGCCGAATATCGCCCCATATTCGGCCCCTGTGCACAGTCCTTAAAGATACTGAAAACAGGAGATCATGTCCTGAAAAAGTTGAGTCACTCACATCTCATGCTTATGGGTACTTTAGGACACATGGGCTGGAATGTTTCACAACCCAGCTACATTAAACTCAAGAGCTTGTATGAAAATAAAAAAAAGTAATGGTATGCTATACGTAATAGCAGCCAATTATATTTATTTACACTACACAGCATTGTTCTTTGCAGCATTGTTTTAATAAATAAGGGCTATAGTTATGTTTGCCTCTTTGCCTTTAACCAGTGCAATAAACTTCATGTATACATAGACTATCAATAAACATAATTCCTGAATGCTAATAATATGACCAGAAGATTTTCATGCTGTTAGAAGCATTCACAATAACACCCCACCATACGTTGTAACAGCCAATAGTTCAGACATTTATAATATTAAAATGTAATATATAGCGGTTTACCAATCCTCACCACTTGCCGACCAGCCACCTTACTTATATGGTGGCAGGTCGGCTCTGTCTTGTGAAACGACATACCTGTACGCTGTTTCGCTGGACTGCTAGTGGGGGCACACGTGCGCTGCCAGAGGTGAGCGCATGTGCCGATTGGCTACAGGGGAAGCCAACCTGTTGGTCCGGCAGCTGCGATGTCTACCAGGCACCCGCGATCACTCCCCGTGGAGACAGAACGGCGGTCTGCCGTTGTGAACACGGCAGACTGCTGTTCTGTCAGTAATGAACACATGGATTCTGTGTTCCTCCTATTTAGGAACACAGGTCTCTGTGTTCATCCAGTAAGTCGATCCCCCATACAGTTAGAAAGCATCCCCTAGGGACACATTTAACCCTTTGATCGGCCCTGATGTTAACACCATCCCTGCCAGTGTCATTAGTACAGTAACAGTGAATATTTTTAGCACTGATTACTGTAGTAATGTCACTGGTCCCCCCAAAAGTGTCAAAAATTTCAGTTAGGTGTCCGATCCGTCCGCTGCAATGTCGCAGTCCTGTTAAAAATTGCTGCAATTACTACTAAAAAAAAATTACTTAAATTTTTCCCTAGTTTGTAGACGTGATAACTTTTCAAGGTTCGGGGCTTTTTAAATCAAAAATATGTAGCAGAATACATATTGGCCTAAAATTATGAAAAAAAAATAGATTTTTAAATTTTTTGTTTTTATTCGGAATGTTTTATAGCAGAAATTAAAAAATATTGGGTTTTTTTTTCACAGCTCTTTTTTTATTTATAGCGCAAAAAATAAAAAAAATGCAGAGGTGATCAAATACCACCAAAAGAAAGCTCTATTTGTAGGAAAAAAAGACATCAATTTTATTTGGGTACAGCGTCGCACGACAGCGCAATTGTCAGTTAAAGTAACGCAGTGCCGTATTGAAAAAAATGGCCTGGTCATTAAGGGGGTAAAACCGTCCGGTCCAGAAGTGGTTAAATTTGTCTTTTTTTTTGCCTTTTTTTTCTTTATTTTCATTTGGTGATCTGGCAAGTGACACACTTCCTGTCCTAGGGTGTCCCTACTTTGGATGGAGGAGCAACAGAGCCACCCCTAGACAGCAGCATTGTAAGCCTGTGTACTAGCACATTTAGATGGACTTACTTAACTAGAAAATTAAAGTAGATTCCAGCTAACACATTTTATGCAGTTACAGCAACAGTTTTTTACATAGATGAATGAAAGCTGACCATTATAAGCATACCTGTCAGTGTTCAATCGCGTATCTCAACCTTCTAACTGACACATTTGTTGGACAGCTTGGTCTGGACTTACTGGCCAGACCAACAGGTAAAAATAAGGGGGGGGGAACTAAAAGAAAACTGCAGCCACCACATTTAAGAATTGGCAAGCTGCAATATAATAAACTTTTGTTTTGAGCTTAATATCAATTGAATCAATAATTACATCCCTCCAACTTTACATACACCCTGATCAAGGAACCCCTATCATTTAGAATAGTTGCCCAAAAAAGGGCAAGTGTCAATGTGCATCTGTAGAAATATCATTGCATCAGCTTTTACTAACTAGCCAGAAGGACTCCAAACGTCTGTAAGTTCCAAAAAGCACTGAAATGTAGAAGGTTTTTGTAAGTAATATTACTTTGCAGTTTTGTTTTATGTATTAAGGTGGTTTTAGGTTTTATACATCAAGGGGGCACCATTGCCATATTAAAAAAAAACTGTGTATATGTTTAGGGATATTTCACTTTTAAAGGAATTTGTGTTAAAATACATTTTCAAACCTATCCTTGCATTAATAGTTAATACCCAGCTGTGCGGGTGGTAAACATTTGTGTATTCAGCCATTCATACAGAATAAAGTAGTTGCAGACGAACTTTGACAATTTTGGCAAGATCAGGCATTGATGGATAAGCAAACGCCTAATAGGATATGGTGACAAAGGGAAAGCCACCTGGCAAAACTGCATCAAAACAGAAACATTTTAGATGGTTGTCGCTATTAGACATGCATGTCAATATTCATACTGGCCATACAGACATCTCATCCACTGTGGAGAATTGACTTGCATGTATTGTAGGCAAACATTTTCTGCCTACAATATTCAGTATCACTGCCATTTTCTGCCTACAGTATACAGTATTCTTGGCAATGCATCAAAATGTACCGCATGCCGCAGATGTTATAAAAGTGACCTAATTGGGTTATGCAAGTGTAATAGGTGGTTTTTGGCTTTGGCAAGCACAACTGAAAATTATGTTCATAGCCAAAACAAAACCATGCCTTCCAAACAGCTTTGGATACAATACTGTACTCTATTCTGTAATGTATGTTCTTCTCTGCATCTGCTGAGTGCAGAAAAAATGAATAATTAAAAGGGAACACCAAATGGGGAAGGTAGGGTTGGAGCAAAGGTTTAAATGAGACTCCTGATGAAGAGAAATGGTTGATGACAGAGAAACTGATATTAATATAATGTATAGGAGAAAAATCCTCATTCATGCTTTTGTTTGTTTATCAGTGTGCTCATTTATCTATTTAAGATCCAATACATGACTGATAACTTACTCTGCTTGAAAGAGCTCTGACTAACAGATATGTCTTTGTAAATGTTTCCAGAATCACAACTGAGAATATTGGATAATGCCTTTTTATTGTGACTAGTTAAATGTTCTGTTGAACATTGCCAGGTGCAAGTCTGCATTAAGTTGATAAAGTCAAAGGAAAATGTTATAATTCTGCCAGACAGTAGTGGTTCTAGGAGAAGAACTTCTTTATGAACTGAATTGTAGGCGCGGAAAGCTCTCATTTGACCATAGCCATGAACCTACCCCTGTGCAGCCAGTTTGGGCTGTAACACCTCTCCATCTCAACGATGTCCATCTACAAGGATAGTCACAATTGATAGATATTGACTTTTGGTCTGGATATTGGGCATGATTGCGTCTTCCATCGCAGCTATTGAATAGCCCAGAAGATATATGTGAGTCTTAAAGGTCAGCAGTAAATTAGATGGCTGCCTTGGCAAATAATAAGTTGTATTGTGGGCAATAGTTTTCTTGTTTTTTTTTTAGTTTTGGATAGAGTGACAAGGGTCTAGAAGCTCTGTCAGTTTATATTTCTGTTTGTGTCCCTGCTGGGGAGATTCGCTCTTTTTCGGTTTGTCCTGGGACAGTCACCTGGACAAAAAGTAAAGGAAAATCCAAAATTTTGAGTTGGTACCAGAACAGGAATGTGGGGTAAAATCTTCCAACAGGGATAGCTGTCTAAGAGGGGGCTTTTTCCATTTTTGGGAGATTTACAACTGTCTGTTGTGCCTAAAAAACTGGAAGTCAAGGGAAATCTTCCCAATGCACCACAGATGGCAAAAGATCCTGACAGGGGCTTTAGCTCTTCCCTTCTCTAACCAAAATGAAAAATACGGCTTTAGATATACTTTAAGCTTTCTTTGGTCTAAAATGGCTGATAACAACAAATAAACTGCATGGAAAAAGTAACAACAGTGTTAAATACTTGACATTGTTAACAGATATAGAAGTGTTTACATTCATATTAGTCTGTATTATAGGGTTATAGTTTGTTTTTATGTTATTATTCAGTGTAATTCTAGCTGCTTTCTGTTCCACATGAAATAAGGTGCATGTTAAAGTGTTGTGATGGCATATTACCTAGATGTAAATGTTTCATTTTCTTGCATCTTGCATGCACACCTACTTAATAATGCATAACATAATAACAGCATGTTTAATTTCCTAAGTGCATTAGCTGTATCTCATATCCATATTGTAGGCACATACTATCTGCATAGAATCTGGCTCTGCATAATTGTTACATAATCAGAAAAAAAATTATTAAAAAATTGCTTTAGAAACATTTGTTGTTTAAATATTGTTAGTGCCTTTGGAGGTATGATAATTTATCACATCTCCCAACTGATAAACAGGGTGGTCTGTCAAGGTCTTTATCCTAAGTGTCAATACATAGTGGTATAAGAAGCTACTGTGGTGATTTTTTATTTAAAAAATTCTCACTATTTTGAATATTTCATACATGATTATGGATTTATGTCAATTAATATCATTCAAAGTCTTAAAAATAAAAAAACAATAATAATTAACCTACGTTTAACATATGTACATGTATTCAGACCATGTTGCAGTAATTTATAGCAGATTATTTTATCTAGTGTTCCAACAGTCACCTGAGAAGCAGTCATGTATTTCCCATCATAGATATTGGAAGCTACTTCTTTGCGTTATACTCCATTTTAGTAACTCAGATTCTTTCATACAAAAAATTTCCACAAACCTTTCAAATCATAATGAGCTTTATTAAATAAGGAATTTTTAGTATTCAATAATACATCTTTAGAAACCTAAAGCAACTCACTTTCCAGACCAGTAAAAGATAGCTTATAACTATTATTATTATTATTCTTATACAGGCTTCATATAGCACCAACGGTTAGCGCAGCATTTACAATATAAAGGGAGACAGTACAGCAACAATACAATTCAGTACAAGAGTGTAAGGTTGCTATGAGTTTCTTCTCTTAAGAATAATCCCTTAAAAAATGTTTTTGTTTTATTTTGGACAGCATGGGTAATTGCAAAGACAATTGTTGGATTTTATTGCATTCCTTTTGGGGAAATTCACCCTCACCTTTTTTCCTGGTGACTATTATCAAAGGAATATAAAGTAGGGATAAATCGAAAATGTTACTGTTGTCACCAAGTCACAATATCTTTCCAAGGTACACCTGTTCAGGTTACACTTAAAGAATAATAACCCTTTGTGTAAGGCTGTATTTGTTTTATCATTGTTTTCATTTGAATAACCGCAGAGGTCATTAATCAGAATCCATTAGCACCAAATTTATTCCACAGTTCATATGTTCATCTTCATTTATATATTCTATGTTGCACTTAGTCAAAGTTGACCCTATTTAATAGAGTGCTTGTGTGTGAGTTCTTTTTCTTCAACACAAATAAAATAAAACAACTGATCAGAATCCACTCTGCTGGAGTCAGACCTGTAGAAGATGGATTCTGCTTGATTGCTTTGGGTTACTGCATTCATGAAAGCTTTGGGTTACTGCACTCCAGAATGACTATGTAAAATGTAAACCCTCTTTATTACATAGGAACACATATGAACAATTCAATTAATTGCATTGATTTTTGGTCTTTAAAGTATGCCATGCCATTATTTCACTATTCTGTTACCCAAATTGCTTTATTGTACTAATTTAGCCCATGATTTAATTCACCAGGACCAACATCTCACCATCAGCTCTGGGTGCCATAGGTTTGCCCATACATTTCCTCTACAACCTTCAGCCCTACAAAGTGATAATTTAATACCATCTCTGTTGTGGATGTAAACTGGACTTGAAATCATTTAAGTGAAGTTTTGTATGCACATATTTTTTTAAAAAATATTTTCATCTTCTATGGATTTTTATGAAGATATGAAGTTCAACTGATAGTGGTTATCTTGGCAAGATCTGCTTTATTTGTCTCCATTTTATCTTTAGATGAATTGTTCCTTATTGTAAAACTTTGAAACTTTTGTGAATGCCTTTTTGTTTGGTATTTGACTCTTTTTGTAATTGTACTGCAGAGACCTTCCTTCTCTTTTACCTAGTTGGTGGTGTTTGTACTTGCTAAATGGTATATAAGATTACTATTAGTATTATTATTATGAATATTATCTGATGTGCTCATGTAACTTCCATCAAAAATAATAAAATATTTGAAACATAATGCTGAGTTATCCTTGACTCCTATTTCAAAGAATGAGTAATCATTTCAAAATAAGTAATCTTAACACTTTAAAAAGATATTGGATTCGCTACAAATGACGACTTTTTTTTTATCTGTTTACAACATGTTTTTCCCAAAGCTTTTTGGTGTCTTAAACATCTTTAACCCCTGTGCTATTACCTAATTGTCATCCTACAATATAAGTGTCAATCTGTATATTCTGCCTATATGTATTGTGGTCATCCTGTAATGACATAGAATTCCAAATCATTAAATAGTTGAACAGGCAGGATGGGCAAGCAGGCAAATGTCTTCCGGATTTTATCAGTAACAATGAAATTGTGAAAAGCTATCTCTCAGTACTGCATATGCTTGGTCAAAAAAACTATATGCAGTCACCAAGCACACAGGATGTACTAGACCCATATAAATGTTAATTTCAAAGATTTTTCTACTATCACAGTCATATGATAATCCCAGGAAATACATATATGTAAGCAATAGCTTTTTATTGATAAACTGCATATAATTTAGTGTAAGCTTTTGATAATACAACAGGACGATAAATTTGCTGAAGCATAATGACAAGCAACCTCGCTAGTCTTTCCTCTAATCCTCAGATATATACTATAGACCTCGCACATCTGATCTACAGGGAAAACGACAAGTTTCCACTGCTTCAGTGGTCCAATTTTATTGTTAATGTTTTATGCTTTGCTTTTTTAGACCCTGGACATAATGTCATGTCTTTCCCTTGTATACATTCACAGGAATGCTATTAGCAAGTGTTAACCAGCAATTAAATGTGGGCACTGTCTACCTCCAGTAAAATCTTTTTGTTGCAGGTATTCTCTATGGAGAAATGTGTTCTTGTATCATGTCTGAAAATGTGTAGTTCATCATGTATAAGAAAATGGAAGGGACCATAGATTACCGGTTGGATTATTGGAGTGATTTTTCACACATTTTATTGTGTGAACATTCTCAAATCCATTAGTAAACCAGCAGCAAAAACTCTATTTTCGTTACACAAAAATATATGTTTTTACTTCTCATATTTGGGGCATAGTATTAAAAAAGTATGAATGTAATTTAAAACACGTGCAACTGTAGGGTTACCCGCAGTGAAAGTTTGGTGAATTTTACATTCAATACTTTAAAAATGTATCTTTTTTTACCCTTGAAGTCTAACTTGCCTGGCCATTTGCTATATGCATGTACATAAAATACAAAAACTACCGACACATTTTTGCATTAGACTGGTTTTGTATTTTATCCTTATTTATACTTTTACATATATTAAGCTGTTTTCATCCTGTACATTAATAGTAGCATACCTAATACGATAATTTAGTTTACAATTGTTACTCACATACACTTAGTGCGGACATTCATGTGCTGAAACCAGATACAATGTTTTTTTTCCCAAAGCTTGGATACTCATTAAAAATGGATTTCAAAATAGTTTATTTTACTGTTGAAAAAAACTTCCACAAAATGTTTTTATGTTTGTCTGTATAGTATTTCTGTTTGACAATAGGAAATGTAACATAATTTAGTTGTGAGAACGTTGTTTCAGTGTGAGTCATTTCACGTTTTATTTGTGCAGTTTATGGTAATATTAATTGCTATATCTGTCTTTGTTTTGCAGTCATGTACTGTACAGACCCCGGAGAGGTAGAGCATTCTTCTCGTCTTATCTCAGACCCAGTCCTTCTCGTGGGCACTACCATCCAGTACACTTGTGACACAGGCTTTGTGCTTGAAGGAAGCTCTCTTCTGACCTGCTACAGCAGGGAGACAGGAACCCCAATTTGGACATCCAAAATCCCCCACTGTGTTTGTAAGCAAATCATATATTGTCTTGGGAATGGCTCTCAGTGACTGTACATCCTGGGGTTAGTGCTCTTGTCAGGATTCCTAGGTCATATTATAGAATTCCTTGTTTTCAATCTGACTATAAGAAAGGAACAGCCTGACCCAGCCTAGCTACGTCCATATGCTGTTCCTTAGCCAAAAACTGCTACCAGGCACTGTAATGTGCATAATCCTTTTTTTTCTTGCCTAATTTAAATCCAAACAAGGTAGTCACATTTCTCTGTTTGGTATCTTAATCAGAAAATACAAAAATCCAATAGAATCATAAAAATAGTACATTGTTTTTCCAGTGAGCAACTACCTTTTCCAGCCTAAATGGTGCTGTAGAGCAGGTATTTTATACTGGTGGGTTTTTTTGGACCTTCTCTCTTCTTCATTGGAGTCTTCAGTGAATTAGTATTTAAAATTAATGAATATACAAGGTTCTAACTTATCTCCAACTGATAAAAAGCATTATTCCTTATGTAATTTTGCAGATAAATACATCAAGGTACAATTCAGCTATTCAAAACTGCCAAGAGCAAGGCATACCTGTAAAAGAAGACTGTGAATATTTACCTTTTCTGCTGCAGTGTTGTGTATTACAGCTCCATTTATGAGAAATGCCCCCCCCCCCTCCTCGCATATCCATAGGGAAGACAAAAAGTTAAGAAGGGTGATCTCCCGGGTCTCCCATAGCTCTCACTGGATCCTCCTGTTTACCTCCATATCACCATGGGAGCTTCCTTGCAGACTTCTGAGGACTCTTTTTACAGAACCAAATGGCATTCTGCAGCCCAGACAGCTGGAAAGACAAGTATTTACAGTCTTCTTTTACAAGTATGCCTTGGGGAGTTTTTTATAGTGACAGGGTTGCTTTTAGGACTTGTTATAAGACTCCCTTTTTTGGGAAAAAACATTGTAAGTTGCAAAAATTTCTATATTATTAATGACACTAACATATTATTATTATTATACAGGATTTATATAGCGCCAACAGTTTGCGCAGTGCTTTACAATGTGAGGGAAGACAATACAGTTACAATACAGTTAAAAACAGCAGGAACTAGAGGGCCCTGCTCATTAGAGCTTACAATCTAGAAGATACAGTTGTATATATTATTTGTAGCTGCTGACTTGAAGCGCTAAATTGTAACGACTATTTGCCTATTTTGTTTCCCTCCTTTTGCCCCTTTTTTTGCCAGGAACTGTAGGGAGAAGGGGATGCAGAAGAGATTGAGAGTAGTCAAAAGACTCAATGTATAGTTGGAAAGAAGTTTTGAGTGTAAATCAGACAACCTGCTTCCTACTATAGCTCATTCTACAGCTATTAGAGAAAGCCGATTATACACAAAATTGTCACTATTTAAGTGCACCTAGGGCAGTTTGATGCCCAAATATAGTCCTGAAGGTTTGTAAGCATTTTAGAACAAATATTCTCATTGACTGGCTGAAGGACATTTTCAAAAACAAGGAGACATGTCTATCTAGAGGTAGTTGGTCACACTCAACTGGAGTTGTTCTGTAATGTGGAAGATTTTTTCGTAGCTTGTTCAAAACTCTTCTTAAAAAAGGGGCTTAGACAAGCTACAATACATCTTCAACATTATAGAAGAAGACCAGTTGAATGCTACTAACTACTATTAGATACATTATAACCTGGATAAATTAGAAATTTCACAGAAACAAGGAGACACATCACTAGTCCCATTTTATCCTGTGCCCTGAAAATGAACTGCTACTACTGTAGTCCTTGTTGTTGTCCCATGCACCATGTATTATAAGAATTTACAGGATTCTATGACTGGTTTTAAAATAGTGCTAAATTCACTAACCTAGTATGCATTGATCTTAACTGCTTAGAACGTTCCCTGTGATTTTTTTCATGATAATAGTGAATGATAAAACAGGTGTAACTAAATATCCACCACGTCATTGTTTTTTACTGTTATAGTCTGAAGTGAGCAGTGTTGTTCATCATGATGGACAAATTCAAAATGTGCGCTCTCTTTGAGCCTGAAATAATGAACAGAAAGTGAGTTGTTTGTTTGGAGGTGACTTGCCAACATTCAGCCTCCATCATATCAACAGATCTATTGAATGCATTGATTACAGCTGTCACAATATGTTTACTGCATCAAAGAGATAGCCAAAAAATCAATACAAGGAAACACCCATATAATTATATACTGAATCTGTGTCAAAATGTCAACAAATTTGACTCTTCCTTTTGTCCTTGTAATTTACTGTCTCACTTATTATGTCTGTTTTGGGAGCGAAATAGTTTTGCAATTGTCCTGTCCGAATGGTAGACAGTAATTCAAGCAAGACTGAATGTCTCCATCTACAGATTAAAAGTGGTATTCCCTGTTTATGGTAGCAGTGAAATAAAACAACTTTTCAATGAGGTTAGATTATGGGAACAAACTACTGGTAATGTACAAGGGTACATTCCAGATGACGATATGAAAATATAATATATTACTTGTTTACAACTAAATATATTTATACACAAAAGAACCCAGCAAAAGTAAAAGCAGCAGTAAAAATATTAAGCTATGCATACTAAGTTTGTCTTTAAATATGTACCCATAAATACTATGCGATAAAATTGCAGTGCCTCGGTCACCCTACATTTCATGCAACCACAGTGGGAGTGCCAGTGGGACCCTTAAGATGTAAAAGCTTTAAAAGTGGAGCTTTTTGTGGGTCACAGCCAAATTCCATACCTAAAAGAGGTAAATAACTATATACAGTGCATAATTATTATTACTATCATTATTATTATTAAATACTACTGTAGTGCAGAGCATGCGTGCCTATTACAACAGTTATGATCTGGCATTTGATATATATAAAGATAGGTACAGAAATGGTGCACTATGTCTGCATCTTTTAATCTCCTTAACCATTTATTTCAATTAAGTTTATTAAATACAGTATGTGTGTGTGTGTATATATATATATACAGTGGGTATGGAAAGTATTCAGACCCCCTTAAATTTTTCACTCTTTGTTATATTGCAGCCATTTGCTAAAATCATTTAAGTTCATTCTTCTTCCTCATGAATGTACACATAGCACCCCATACTGACAGAAAAACACAGAATTGTTGACATTGTTGCAGATTTATTAAAAAAGAAAAACTGAAATATCACATGGTCCTAAGTATTCAGACCCTTTGCTGTGACACTCATATATTTAACTCAGGTGCTTTCCATTTCTTCTGATCATCCTTGAGATGGTTCTACACCTTCATTTGAGTCCAGCTGTGTTTGATTATACTGATTGGACTTGATTAGGAAAGCCACACACCTGTCTATATAAGACCTTCCAGATCACAATGCATGTCAGAGCAAATGAGAATCATGAGGTCAAAGGAACTGCCTGAAGAGCTCAGAGACAGAATTGTGGCAAGGCACAGATCTGGCCAAGGTTACAAAAAGATTTCTGCTGCACTTAAGGTTCCTAAGAGCACAGTGGCCTCCATAATCCTCAAATGGAAGACGTTTGGGATGACCAGAACCCTTCCTAGAGCTGGCCGTCCGGCCAAACTGAGCTATCGGGGGAGAAGAGCCTTGGTGAGAGAGGTAAAGAAGAACCCAAAGATCACTGTGGCTGAGCTCCAGAGATGCAGTCAGGAGATGGGAGAAAGTTGTAGAAAGTCAACCATCACTGCAGCCCTCCACCAGTCGGGGCTTTATGGCAGAGTGGCCCGACGGAAGCCTCTCCTCAGTGTAAGACACATGAAAGCCCGCATGGAGTTTGCTAAAAAACACCTGAAGGACTCCAAGATGGTGAGAAATAAGATTCTCTGGTCTGATGAGACCAAAATAGAACTTTTTGGCCTTAATTCTAAGCGGTATGTGTGGAGAAAACCAGGCACTGCTCATCACCTGTCCAATACAGTCCCAACAGTGAAGCATGGTGGTGGCAGCATCATGCTGTGGGGGTGTTTTTCAGCTGCAGGGACAGGACGACTGGTTGCAATCGAGGGAAAGATGAATGCGGCCAAGTACAGGGATATCCTGGACAAAAACCTTCTCCAGAGTGCTCTGGACCTCAGACTGGGCCGAAGGTTTACCTTCCAACAAGACAATGACCCTAAGCACACAGCTAAAATAACGAAGGAGTGGCTTCACAACAACTCCGTGACTGTTCTTGAATGGCCCAGCCAGAGCCCTGACTTAAACCCAATTGAGCATCTCTGGAGAGACCTAAAAATGGCTGTCCACCAACGTTTACCATCCAACCTGACAGAACTGGAGAGGATCTGCAAGGAGGAATGGCAGAGGATCCCCAAATGCAGGTGTGAAAGACTTGTTGCATCTTTCCCAAAAAGACTCCTGGCTGTATTAGATCAAAAGGGGGCTTCTACTAAATACTGAGCAAAGGGTCTAAATACTTAGGACCATGTGATATTTCAGTTTTTCTTTTTTAATAAATCTGCAACAATGTCAACAATTCTGTGTTTTTCTGTCAGTATGGGGTGCTATGTGTACATTCATGAGGAAGAAGAATGAACTTAAATGATTTTAGCAAATGGCTGCAATATAACAAAGAGTGAAAAATTTAAGGGGGTCTGAATACTTTCCGTACCCACTGTATATATATATATATATATATATATATATATATACAGTACCTCACAAAAGTGAGTACACCCCTCACATCATTTTGGTAAATATTTATTATATCTTTTCATGTGACAACACTGAGGAAATTACACTTTGCTACAATGTAAAGCAGTGAGTGCACAGCTTGTATAACAGTGTAAATTTGCTGCCCCCTCAAAATAACTTACCACACAGCCATTCATGTCTAAACTGCTGGCAACAAAAGTGAGTACACCTCTAAGTGAAAATGTCCAAATTGGGCCCAAAGTGTGAACATTTTGTGTGGCCACCATTATTTTCCAGCAGTGCCTTAACCTTCTTGGGCATGGAGTTTACCAGAGCTTCATAGGTTGCCACTGGAGTCCTCTTCCACCCCTGGTCTCATCAGACCAAAGGACATGGTTCCAGTAATCCATGTCCTTAGTCTGCTTGTCTTCAGCAAATTGTTTGCGAGCTTTCTTGTGCACCATCTTTAGAAGATGCTTCCTTCTGGGATGACAGCCATATAGACCAATTTGATACAGTGTGTGGCATATGGTCTGAGCACTGTCAGGCTGACCCCCCACCCCTTCAACCTCTGCAGAAATGCTGGCAGCACTCATACGTCTATTTCCCAAAGACAACCACTGGATATGATGCTGAGCACATACACTCAACTTCTTTGGTCAACAATGGCAAGGCCTGTTCTGAGTGGAAGCTGTCCTGTTAAACCACTGTCTGGTCGTGGTCACTGTACTGCGGCTCAGTTTCAGGGTCTTAGCAATCTTATTATTGCCTAGGGCATCTTTATGTAGAGCAACAATTCTTTTTTTCAAATCCTCAGAGACTTCATGAGGTGCCATGATGAACTTCCAGTGATCAGTATGAGAGAGTGAAAGCAATAACACCAAATTTTGCACACCTTCTGCCCATTCACATCTGAGACCTTGTAACACTAACGAGTCACATGACTCCGGTCAGGGAAAATGGCTAATTGAGCCCAATTTGGACATGGTCACTTAGGGGTGTACTCACTTTTGTTGCCAGTGGTTTAGACATTATTGGCTGTGTGTTGAGGTATTTTGAGGGGACAGCAAATTTACACTGTTATTCAAGCTGTACACTCACTACTTTACATTGTAGCAATGTGTAATTTCTTCAGTGTCGTCAAATGAAAAGATACAATAAAATATTTACAAAAATGAGAGGGGTGTACTCACTTTTGTGAGATACTGTATATACATATATATATATATATATATACAGTAAATCCAGTGGATTGCGAACATAATTTGTTCTGGAAACCTGCTTGTAATCCAAAGCACTCTTATATGAAAGCAAATTTCCCCATAAGAAATAATGGAACCATTTACTCATAATTCCTTCAGTTTAGAGTCCATATAAAAAGATTATAGCAGTGTGATAGGTTGTGTAACCATAAAATGTCCATCCACAAATGGCAGCCTCCACAAGGATATTAGAAGCAAAGACCAGCAGGAGCTACAGAGTATAAAAGAGAAGAGAGGCACCTCTAAGTGTGGCAATATGGTTAGATTTAATGAAAGTTCAACATTTAGCATCTGATTGATGATTAAAAGAGGCACATCTAAGAATGCAGGCATCCGGGGTAAAGCTGTCAACATAGACCATCCTCCTCACCGCCGACTCTCAACACTGTCAGTCTGCAATCGTGACCGGGAAGTCTACACTGCAGTAGAGCAATCTGAAAACGAGGCTTGAAGTGCTTGTGGAGTGCAGCGTGGAAGTAATGACGTTAATGGAGGTGCAGAGGATGGTCTATGTAGACAGCTTTACCCCGGATGCCTGCATACTTAGATGTGCCTCTTTTAATCATCAAGCATGTGAGTTGCTAAATGTTGTACCTTCATTAAATGTAACCATATTGCTACACTTAGAGGCGCCTCTCTTCTCATTTATACTCCGTTGTGACGTGACTCTACTTGTATATCAAGATGTCGCTTGTTAATCAAGTCAAAATTTATTTTTAAAAAATTTGCTTGTCTTGCAAAACGCTCTCAAACCAAGTTAGTTACTCTCAATCCAAGGTCTTACTATATATATATATATATATATATATATATATATATATATATATATATTAGTGGATATAATTTTTTTACATAAAAGTGAAGGAAAAGTATTCTCATACAAGTTTACACAAATATAGTTATAGAAGCATGCTAATCTTCAATATCATTGTTTTCCCTATATGAAATCAGTTATAAAAATACAAATTAGGGACTGTGTTGACAGGCTTTGGACTCATGTTTTTGACATCAATTGGACATCAGTTTGAAATGCTTCTGTGATCATTTAGAATGCTTCGAAAGGTGCATTTATTCTGCAGTTGACCTTCTTCTGACCTGCATTTCACCATTTTCAAGTGGGTTTTGTATTCACATAGACCGGTATGGGTATGCCAAACCCATCTGAAATTAGCAAAGCTCCGTCATCTAGCCTTATACAGAGTGCATCTTTGACACAAAGATTGTAAAGCATGCTTTTCAAAAAAAAATAAAAAGTCAAGCACTGCCTGCATGACTGTTGGCATCTTCTGCCTTACCCACCAATCTACTGTGAGGGATGAGTACACATCCCCCGACCAAGTCATTCAGCTGTGTGCATAATCTGATCTCTGCTATTACAGTCTATTCCAACATAGGCAATTTAGTCTATTCACAATGTTTCAATTAGGCATTGTTTTGAAAATGAGCTCTACCCTCAAGTTTGCCATATTCATATTAATCTACCTTGTACATAATTAAATATTAAAATAAAGAAAGTATATGAAAAATCACTATATATTTCCTTTCATATGTCCTATGAATCCCTGTGTATTTACCTAGCTTTTGGTTGTTCTATATTTTACAGCTGAAGAATCCCTTGCGTGTGACAATCCTGGTCTACCAGAAAATGGTTACCAAATTCTCTACAAAAGACTCTATCTACCTGGAGAATCACTCACGTTTATGTGCTATGAAGGCTTTGAATTGATGGGAGAAGTCACTATTAAGTGTATCCTGGGCCAGCCTTCTCAGTGGAGTGGACCTCTTCCAATCTGTAAAGGTACTGAGCAACTGCATGTTTTATAGTTTCCCTATTTCCAATCCATTATGCTGACCATTCACACAATAAGTTCGATTTTTATACAGGAATAGTGACTGTTCACTTTGTAATGTCAATGTTTACTGAGCTCAGGTAAAATCTGGGCTTGCGTTTTTGCACCTGATTGAATTACTGAAGGTAACACAGCTTTGCCTTTATCTAGCTCAGTGAACATTTCAGAAATTCAGCAATTTAACGACTATAAATCATTTAAACCAGCTTTTGAATGCACCAACTGAATGGGTCAATGAAACTTAACATCAAAACTGTCTATTGAAACTGAAAATGATTGCAATTGTTGATCTTAGGTTGTCCTGACCCATTTATTCACTTTTGCTATCAAAAGTGTTGAAAATGGTTGAAACTGCCTGACAATGGTTATGTGTGTGGTTAACATTAGTTTCCTCTGTCCTCTGTCTGTAAGAGTGCAAGGCCATAAAATACAGAAATGTCGCTAAAAATGCTTTCTCTGCTAAAGGATGTTATTTTATGCCCTTCTAGCATCAAAGGGGTTTTATTAGATTTAGCTTACATTTACCCAGCAGTAAAAGGAAGCATTTTAGGAATAATCCTATAAATCATGTTATGTCACAGAACTGTGAAATAAAAAGTCATACTGAAAAGTCCTTCTAGACCTTAACTCTTAACGTTTTTGTCAGAAAACTTACCGGTTGATATCCTTACAAGTAAATGTTCTTACAATCAAATTATTCTTTATCCTGAGTTGGCCCTTGTAAGCAGATGGTCTTTTCAACCTTCAATGCGTTCCATGTCACCCAGTAGAGACATTAAAAGTGAGAGAATCTCGACTAGGTTACACTAAACAAATGCTTCCACAGTTAAAAGAGTTGTTTGACTTGTTATCCAACAGTGTCTGCCTTAAACAATATAGTATAAAGCAGCTGACATAATATGAGCTTTGATTGTAGGAGATGTAATTTTTCTGAATCAATTTGTCAATATTTTTTATGACTCACTTTAAAGGTTAAAGCATATCTATGGCTAAAATCTAAACCTAATAATTCGGTAAAAGAACCATGAACATAATATCAAAACTTCTGGCACCCACAAGCCCTGTAAGATCATAAGATTAGCAAAACTACTCTACTCTAGAACAAGAATTTTTCAATGTTTCCAAAAACATCAAAAACGTCCATAAAACCTTATTTTTTTATTGTGCAAAATATAATATTAAAAATGTTTTAGACAAATCAATAAAACAAATATATAAATACAAACACCCCCTAGACCAGTGATGGCAAACCTTGGCACCCCAGATGTTTTGGAACTACATATCCCATGATTCTCATGCACTCTGCAGTGTAGTGACACATCATGGGAAATGTAGTTCCAAAACATCTGGGGTGCCATGGTTAGCCCTCACTGCCCTAGGCTCATCACCCTGTCCGTTGTCATGTAATACCACCTAGTAAACTGTTTATACTGTATGTCTAAAAACACTACAAGATGGGATGGTCCTTGAGCCTTAAATCTCAAAGTGTTTCATTGAACTAATGAAAAAGGAAAAGGGACCCACAAATCCACTCACCCCCTGTGCTGATTCCCTATGGAATATAATAGGTATGAACAACATTTAAACCCTACTCCAAAAATGACAATCCTCAAAAAAAGCTAAATCAAAATCATGGGAATCATTAATTTGTAGAGACTGTAACCCCAAAAGTCAGATACATTTACTTGATATACTAGACAGCACAAACATTTATGGCTAGTTTTGAATGATTTCTGTATTTATTGAGGAGGGACCTAAAGGGTGGCTGTTTGGAAACCGAAGAAATCGTATTTTGAAGAGCCAAACATATTTGAGGTAAGGTAATGAAGAGCCTATATTTTATTAATAAACAAACTAGATCATATTATGTGACAGTTGACGTGGAGATGACGAGCCCAGGGGGTGTTCATATTATGTATTAATTTTATTGATTTGTCTGAGACATTTTTATTTTAATATTTTGCACAAAAAAACTAAGGTTTTATGAAAGTTTTTGATGTATTATTGGTACCATTTAAAATCCCAGTTCTATAACATAAATAGTGAAAAATCTAAAATCATATATTAATTTCCACATTGTATTTCAATTATTTTTCAGCCTACTCATAATCTAAATGATCTTGAATTTTGTAAACATACTGTATGTTGTGAGGACACACATTTACTTCCTTGAATTCTGTGACACTTATTCACTATTAGAGATGGCCTTGCGGTTTGCCCGGCGGTCGGTTCGCAGAAAATTTTGCTTGTTCGCAACCCGCCAATTTTGCAAACACATGGCGTTGTTCACGGTGGCCATGTTAGTTTACATTAGGGAGAGCTTTGACCCGTGACACAGCCGTCAGATGGAATGGGACAGCCAATTGAAACATTTCAGCACATGGACATGCCCCCTACCTTATAAATAGACCAGAGCTGTCGGCCATTTAACATTCTGCTTTTTGTCAGCGTAGGGAGAGGTCTGATGTGTTCATCAGGGACAGATTGGCAGTGACACAAATCGCTCTGTTAAGATCCACAAAAGTCCTTTTAAGGGCTGGTATTTGGTCTGCAGTCTCTTTTCAGTTTAGGGACAGGTATGCTGTGTTCATCAGGGACAGATTGGCTGCAGTCTCTTTTCAGTGTAGGGACAGGTATGCTGTGTTCATCAGGGACAGAGATTGCCAGTGACACAAATCATTCTGTTAAGGTCCACAAATGTCATTTTAAGGGCTGCTATTTGGTATAGGTGTGCAGTGCACTATATAGGGGTGTAATCCACATATAATATACTTTGTAATATAGAAAGCATATTATAATGGATTTGCAGTGTGCACTGTGCAGCATTGTGACTGGTATGTTGAGCGTTGCTGCAGCAATACTACAAACAGTGACAAAAGCACTTTTAATGTATTATAACTAGTGTGATAGACCAGCGGCCCCCCAATACCACATATTGAAGTGGCGTGTTATTTAAAAGTATACTTTTCTAAGAGTGTATTGTAGTCCTGCAAAACTGTGGCCTCTTTTGTTGCGTTAACCGTGCTACACACAGTGACAACAGTTACTGGCCAATTATTTGTAGAACTGGTGTGATAAACCTGTGGCCCCAGAATACCACAGATTGAAGCGGGGTGTTATCTGAGTATACTTTCATAAGTGTATTTGTGTCCTGCAACAATATTGCCTCTTTTGCTGTGTTACCTCTGCCACACATAGTGCCAAACTCACTGGCCAATTTTTTGAACTACTGGTGTGATAAACCAGTGGCCCCCACATACCACATATTGAAGTGGGGTGTTATTTAACAGTATACTTTTCTAAGAGTGTGTTTTAGTCCTGCAAAAATTTGGCCTATTTTGCTGTGTTAACTGTGCTACACACAGTGACAACAGTTACTGGCCAATTATTTGTAGAACTGGTGTGATAAATCTGTGGCCCCCCAATACCACAGATTGAAGCGGGGTGTTATCTGAGTATACTTTTATAAGTGTATTTGTGTCCTGTAACAATATTGCCTCTTTTGCTGTGTTAACTCTGATATACACAGTGCCAAACTCACTGGATAATTTTTTGAACAACTGGTGTGATAAACCAGTGGCCCCCAATACCACATATTGAAGTGGGGTGTTATTTAACAGTATACTTTTCTAAGAGTGTGTTTTAGTCCTGCCAATTATTTGTAGAACTGGTGTGATAAAACTGTGGCCCCCCCAATACCACAGATTGAAGCGGGTGTTATATACCTTTTTCCAGATATACTGCGATTCTCTAGAGACTTTTGTCACAGGGTAATTTAAAAAATGACAGGCAGAGGAAGAGGCAAGCCCTTCCGCAGGGGTGGTAGGGGTAGAGCAGGAGCAGTAGGCCGGAGCCAAAGTGTGAAGTTTCAGAAGGTGCGTTCGATTACGTCAAAGGACGCACCAGACTTGGTTTAGTGGCTCACTCAGCCTTCCTCTTCTGCACCCTCCTCATCCTCTCTATCTGTACCCTCTTCACTCTCTGCTGTTTGCACCCCCAAAGACACCACCACAAACACCACCACCACCACCTACCCTGCGCTTGAGTCACTGGAATTATTTTCCGATCCATCACAAGACATTTGCAATGCGTAGCCATTGTTGGCATCGGATCAGGAAGAGGAGGTAGCAACAGCCGCCACTCAGCAGTCTGACGACAGTACCCAGATCAGCCCAAGATGTGACTGTACATCAACCATGTACAGTCACATCTGGCGCTCCCAGGATGCCGGCACATGGCTCCGCAGTGTGTCCTTTTTTAATGTGTCCGTTGCTGACAACAGTGTTGCCACCTGCAGCCTTTGCAGTCAACGCATAAGTCACGGTAAGGCCAACGCTCACCTAGGGACGACCGCCTTAAGAAGGCACCTGAACTCCCATCACCATGCCCAGTGGGAGCAACACCGTCAGAACCCACAAAGCCACTCTCTGGGCTCTCACCGTCCAGCCTCTTTTCCTTCTCCTCTCTCCTCACATTTGTCCTCCACTCCACCTTCCATGATGCCGTCCTCACGTTGTTCTGGAATAGGCAGGCTTCTGTGGCCAAAATGTTGGAGCGTAAACAAATGATGACGCCGGATAACCCTCTTGCCCATCGTTTGACTGCTGGCTTGTCGGAACTGATAGCCCGCCAACTACTGCCATATCAACTGGTGGACTCGGAGGCCTTTCGTAAATTTGTGGCCATTGGAACACCACTATGGAAGGTCCCAGGCAGGAAATATTTCTCACAGAAGGGCATTCCAGAGCTGTATGGCCATGTTCAGTGGCAAGTGAATATATCTCTGGCACACAGTGTCGGTGCCAAGATACATCTGACCACAGACACATGGTCTAGCAAACACGGGCAGGGAAGGTATATCACTTTTACTGCCCACTGGGTGAACCTTCTGACGGCCGTCAAGCATGTAACCCGTGGCACCCATGTAGATTTGGTTGTACCGCCACGGATTGCATGCAGGCCTGCCTCTTCTTCTCCTCCTCCTCCATCCTCCCTCTCCTCCTCGGCTGACTCCTCCTTTTCCGCTGCTACCGTCTCTTCCGCTGCCCCGCCCAAGATCCCCAGAACCTATTCCACATGCCAGGTGAGACTTTGCCATGCTGTGCTGCGTCTGTTGTGCCTGGAAGCCAAGAGCCACACTGGTCCTGCACTCCTTTCAGCCTTGCCTTCACAGGCAGATCAGTGGCTGACACCGCTCAATTTGACAGTTGGTAAAGTGGTGTGTGACAACGGTGCCAATCTGCTGAGCGCGCCTAAACAAAATAACACACGTGCCATGCATGGCACACGTCCTGAATTGGTCGTGCAGCGATTCGTTGCCAAATACCCTGAGGTCCACGACGTCTTGCAGCAGGCCAGGAAAAACTCGGGCCATTTCAGAAGATCTTACACAGCCATGGCTCGCCTTGCTGACACAACCTGCCCATCAGATGTCTTATTTGTGACTGCCCAATGCGATGGAACTCTACGTTGCATATGCTTGATAGGCTGCTCCAGCAGAAACATGCAGTTAACGACTACCTGTACGAACTCTGCGGCAGGACAGGTTCTGGAGAGCTTGGGTTTTTTTTACCTCGCCAGTGGCTGCTCATGCGGGACGCATGCAGACTTCTGCGGCCATTCGATGAGATCACCAAACTGGTCAGTCACGGCCAGGGCGCCATCAGTGACATTGTACCTTACGCCTTCTTTCTGGAGTGTGCATTGCGTCGTGTCATTGATCAAGCCGTCGAGGAGCAGGAGCAGGAGGATGAGGAAGTCGCAATGTTGGATGAATTCCCGGTGGGTGCTACTTCATCTGAGACAATTTTTGGGGCCTATACTGGCCGACACTTACTTCTGTATCCTGTGAATGCCTAATGTACCTCCAGCCACCAAATACTACGTTCTTAGCTGTCAGGTAAACCCATGTGGGCTAATTTTTGGGGTCTATACTGGCTGACACTTACTTCTGTATCCTGTGAATGCCTAATGTACCTCCAGTCACCAAGTACTACATTCTTTGCTGACAGGTAAACCCATGTGGGCTAATTTTTTGGGCCTATACTGGCTGACACTTACTTCTGTATCCTGTGAATGCCTAATGTACCTCCAGCCACCAAATACCACGTTCTTAGCTGTCAGGCAAACCCATGTGGGCTAATTTTTGGGGCCTATACTGGCCGACACTTACTTCTGTATCCTGTGAATGCCTAATGTACCTCCAGTCACCAAGTACTACATTCTTTGCTGACAGGTAAACCCATGTGGGCTAATTTTTGGGGCCTATACTGGCGGACACTTACTTCTGTATCCTGTGAATGCCTAATGTACCTTCAGCCACAGAATACAACGTTCTTAGCTGTCAGGTAAACCCATGTGGGCTAATTTTTGGGGCCTTTTATGGCCGACACTCACTAATTTATCCTGTGAATGCCTAATGTACCTCCAGCCACCAATACGTAGTCCTTAAAAATTGTAGGTTAAGAGCAGAGGAGAAGCTGCAAAGCATGAAGGAAATCCAGGAAGTTGTGGAAAGAAATTTTTCAAGTAAGTTTATATTGGCTTTATCAATAGGCCTCTATATTATTATTATTGTGTTGTCCCATAGGAGGGAGCAGTGTGCATATTCTATTTAATGAAACCAGCCAGAGTAAGCCACAATTTCTTTAGAGTCTTAACCGCTTGCCGACCGCCGCACGACTATTTACGTCGGCAGTCAGCCCCTCACGTCGCTAGCCTGTGAGGCTCTAGGGAGCGAGCGCGCGGTCACGGACACCACCCCCCCCCCCCCGTGCGTGTGCCCGGAGGACACGATGTCCGCCGAGCACTCGCGATCGCCCGTTACACCGGAAGAAAGGCAGGCGGCTAATGTAAACAAAGCCGCCTGTCATTCTTCCCTGTGTAAGAATGGAGATCAGACGGTTCTACTATGTAGGACAGTTGATCTCTGTTCTTACACTAGTAGCCACAGCCAATCACAGTTAGAAACACGCCCCTAGGACACACTTAACCCCTCCCTCTCCAATACAGTTAACTCCTTCACTGCCAGTATCATTTTTACAGTAACAGTGCATATGTATAGCACTGATTACTGCAGTAATGTCACTGGTAACCCCAAAAGTGTCAAAAATGTCAGGCAAGGGTCCGATCTGTCCGCCGCAATGTCGCAGTCCCGCAAAAAAAATCGCAGATCGCCGCCATTACTCGTTAAAAAAAAAAAAACACCAAAAATGACAAAAATCTTTCCCTTTGTTAGTAAACGCGATAACTTTTGCGCAAACCAATCAAAATACGCTTTTTGTGATTTTTTTACCAAACATATGTAGAATAAAACAAATTGGCAGAAAATGTTAAAAAATTTAGATTTTTACATTTTTTGGGGGGAATTTCATATAAAAAAAAATGTGAAAAATATTGTTATTTTTGCAAAATTGACGTTCTTTTTTTGTTTATAGCGCATGGTCAAAAAATCGCACAGGTGATCAAATACCACCAAAAGAAAGCTCTGTTTGTGGGGAAAAAAGGATGTCAAATTAGTTTAAGTACAGCGTCGCACGACCACGCAATAAAGTCATGCATTGCCAAATCGCAAAATAGGCCCTGGTCAGGAAGGGGGTAAAATCTTCGGGGCTTAAGTGGTTAAAGGACAACTTCACTTTGGTGAAGTATTTTAAATCTTCCTTCACTATTCTCAGTGGAAGCCACATACTTAAAGCGGTTGTAAAGGCAGAAGGTGTTTTATTTTAATGCATTCTATGCATTAGGATAAAATAAACCTTCTGTGTATGGCAGCCCCCCTAATACTGACCTGAGACCCATTTCAATTCAGCAATGTTGCACAAGAGCCTCAGCTGTCAGGGGTTGGCTAAAAGACAGCAGCAGGTGCCATTGGCTCCCGCTGCTGTCAATTAAGGTCAGTGAACCAATGAGGAGAAAGAGAGGGCAGGGCCAAGCCACGGCTCCGTGTCAGAATGGACACACAGAGCAGCAGCTCGACTCAGGTGCCCTCATAGCCAGCTGCTTGCTGCGAGGGCACTCGACAGGAGGGAGGCGGAAGGAGCAAGGAGCACCGGTCATGAACCAGATAAGAGGACCTGGGCTGCTCTGTCCAAAACCACTGCACAGAGCAGGTAAGTATAACATGTTTGTTACTTAAAAAAAAATATATATATATATATATATATATATATATATTACTTTATTTACATTGCTTCCAAAACCACATAGTCTTTGCACAGAAAAGTCTGTTTACTGCACATGCATGTAAACAGCACCATTCATTCCTATGGCTGGGGCCATAATAAAAATGAAGCTGTTTTTTAAAGATATACACAATTATCGTAAAGTAAGATAGTTAAATTTCTGGTTACAATTCTCTTAACCGCTTGCCGACCGCCGCAAGTAGATATACTGCGGCGGTCAGCCCCAGCCAGGCAGAGTGACGTATATATACCTCACTAGCCTGTGACCGGCTTGTGAGCCAATAGCGGGCGAGCGCGTGCCCGCTGAGGTGCGCGTCCGCCCCGGCTCATTCACTGAGGAGTCCGCGCGTGTGACCGGCGGACCCGATGTCTGCTGGCCACACTACGATCGTCGGTAGACAGGGAGAAAAGCGGGCGGCTTATGTAAACAAAGCCGCCTGTCATTCTCCCCTGTGTAAAAATGGAGATCAGACGGTTCTACTATGTAGAACCGTTGATCTCTGTTTTTACAATAGTAGACATGTCCCATCACAGTTAGAAGCACACCCCTAGGACACACTTAACCCCTCCCTCTCCAATACAGTTAACCCCTTCCCTGCCAGTGTCATTTTTACAGTAACAGTGCATATGTATAGCACTGATTACTGCAGTAATGTCACTGGTAACCCCAAAAGTGTCAAAAATGTCAGTCAAGGGTCCGATCTGTCCGCCGCAATGTTGCAGTCCCGCAAAAAAAATCGCAGATCACCGCCATTACTCGTTAAAAAAAAACACCAAAAATTACAAAAATCTTTCCCTTTGTTAGTAAACGCGATAACTTTTGCGCAAACAAATCAAAATACGCTTTTTGCGATTTTTTTTACCAAACATATGTAGCATAAAACAAATTGGCCGAAAATGTTAAAAAATTTTGATTTTTACGTTTTTTTTTGGGGAATTTCATATAAAAAAATGTGAAAAATATTGTTATTTTTGCAAAATTTACGCTCTTTTTTTGTTTATAGCGCATGATCAAAAAATCGCACAGGTGATCAAATACCACCAAAAGAAAGCTCTGTTTGTGGGAAAAAAAGGACGTGAAATTCGTTTAGGTACAGCATTGCACGACCGCGCAATTGTCCGTTAAAGTCACGCAGTAAAAAATCGCAAAAAACCCCCTGGTCAGGAAGGGGGTAAAATCTTCCGGGGCTTAAGTGGTTAAGTTACTTGGTTACCTGTCTGGAACAGACCAAGCCAAATGATTTTATGTCTATGGGGAAGATTTTTAACACTGTTTTACCTAAAGAGAAACAATAGTGTTTAGACAGAGTTCTCAAACCTTTGCAGTTGATCACAGCTGCTTCCGAAAATGTTAACTGGCCAATTTATCATAGACATGAGATGGCTGCCTCATCCCGATTAAAACAGAAGCACATATCTATGAGTATAACAGTTTATGATCAGTTTTATTACACGTTTGTGAATGTTTATATATTTGTATACTGATCTGATTATTTGCATCCCATTTTTTTTTTTTGCAAATAATTACTGATCTACCAGAAGAAAGAGGATGAGAGGAGTTCCTCTGCTATAACTTATTCAGCTGTGTCTCTATTATAAGATGTTCTTCTATTTAGATCTATTCATAAGAGAAAGGCAATTTGGCAAAGGGCTGCAGAGTGGCCTTGAAAGTACGACCTGCTGGATGCAAGTAGTATATATTAGACATTTAAATGCAGTATTTAATAATTACATAATTTACATAATAAAAAAATTAAAAAATTAAAACTTTTATGAGTAAAACATAATAAAGGTATATATATAAATATGTAAGGGACTGATAACATATCATATAGATAGAGGGTTTTGTCCATATATGAGAACGGTTTGAAATTTTGGATGATAGTGGTGCTATACTGTAGCTCTTTTTTAGGAAATCTTTTCTTTTATCTGAAAACAGGAATCCACTCTACATGAAGTTTCCTTCTTTCAACATAAATGTTTCAGTTATCTCATTACATTTCTTAACATGTTCTGTGGTCAATGGAGGGTTACGGGGGAACAAGAAGTATTTTCAACACATCTTTTAGACTCAATGCTTTAGTGTAATTGACCCAGCTGCGTTCTTTATGGAGTATTTATATAGAGCAATAGGAGGAGTTACAAGTCATCAAACTCCATTATTGCTTAATGTGGCTGTTCTGTCTTCAGCTCACATTCAAATAGACTAAACCTGCAGCCAGAACAACCTCATTAATCAGTAACAGGTTGATAAATGACACCCGCAGTGTTATACGGTCTTCGAAACTCGACAGCCAAGAACATGCACTTACTTCTTTGCATGGAAACCTTATTCTTGATGTATTGATTCTAAGAGAATTGAAGCTGGCAGTGCTTTGATATTCCTCCTATTGAACAACCAGTATTATAGATATACTGCCATTTTAAGCTAAAAAATAGGATAGCTACTAATAAATTGTGTTTGCTGAAATAATGTGATCCTTGTGTATTTGTATAATAGCAGATTAACTTATTCCTGCTGCTGGTGGACACAGAAAAGCATTTGACTATTGTTTTTGTTGCCATTGTTGTTGTTAATACCTGGTAAAATTAAAGTGAACTTGTAGTGAGGCTACCACTAAACAAATACTAATATATTCTTAACAAGCAGTAACTGGGATTAAAAACAAGACCTCATTGACCCCCGCAGCTGCGGACACTGTGAAGTAATTTATTGTTCACAGTTTAGCTCACTACACTCTGCTTTCCCTGAGCCCCTTCTCTTTGTTTACCTTACAGAGATTGAGCCCCCGTTCACATCGGGGCGATTTGACGAAATGTAACATGTCAAATCGCCACCTATATCCGACAATGGCACTGTCCGAATCGGTGCGACGTCGACTTTGCGGCGCTGCACCGAGTTCCTGCACTACTATTGGTGACTTCAGGGGTGATTTCAATAGACATCTGTGCATAAACCCACACGGATGTCTCTCACGATTTCAAACCGCATTCAGTGTGAACCTAGATTGAAGGCTAAAATGCTGCAAAGTCACTGCAGGGATGGGGGAGAAAAGTGTGCTAAGCTGCTTAGGCCTCATTCACATGAACGTTTAGAGGTGCTGGCAGGGGCTGTCGTAAATATTCTAGTGTGTTCCCATGGTGGGGAAGCTGCAGGTGGCAGGTGCAGCGACCGTTTGAGATGCATGGCTGTACGCTCTGTACTTCTGTAAACCTCACCTTTATCGACAGCTATACATGTCCACTGCCTCGGGGGAAAACACCAATAATTTTACCCCAGACCCTGCCTGCACTTCCAAAGGTCCATGTGAATGAGGTCTTAGAGAACAGACTTGAAAAATGTCAGTGCTTTTGTTTTGAGCTTTGAGAATGCATTGCTCCAGAGTGCCTGCAGTTTACTCAGTTCTTGTGGCTGCGGCGAACCAATTTGGCCTGAAGAAGGAGTTGTTGTGAGCATGCTCCGAAACCGGTAACCGCCAATTCCTCGTCTACGGCCGCACGGTCCTTCTGTGAGGTATGTGGTTCACCGCAGCCACACTCTGATTCAGCCCCCAGATTGGTTTAGGCTGCTGGCAGCTTCCACAATGGGTACACATTGAATTAGGAAGAACGCCGGGTCATGACGCTCCACTTTTTGCTTTTATGTAAGTCTTGATATGAGCTTTATAAATTTGTTATTACTGCTTCACTGAGTGGCGCCTTCTCTTTACTCAGCATAAAACATGGTCACAGTCTCCAGTCCCCCACCCCAAACCATCCCCTGACTTATACTGAATTTGGGGCTTCTTCTCCCTGAAGTGCCAAGCACATCTGCGCCAAATTAAAAATTTCGGATCTGTTAATATAGGACTACCTATCTTAGAGGGACTTGAAAATCTCAATGGAGACCAAGTGTGGTGACATCAGTACACCTGTAATCCACTGATGCTTCCTCTTACCTCATAACTGAAGGTCAACACATTTAGTACAGACCTGGGCTAAGCCTGAGCATTGCACCTGGGATCTAATGATTGAGGGCACAATGCTCTGTAGGCTCCAATGCAAAATATAATAAATGCACATTGATAGATGCATTTATTATTTTTTACAAACAATGGAATTTGCCTTTAAGGTTTATTGGTAGTTACAAACAATTCCACTCCAAACACAGTATTCCAGATAAAATTGTATTGTCTTTTGTGTAAACACAAAAGCTATTCTTTTCTATCGTTTTTGAATTGAACATGTTTTATTGCTATAGAATTGCAACTCTAAATTATGCACACCTACCTCTTAGGTTATTTCCTGCATGTGAAAGCTGGAGGAAAACAAGGAATAAAATTGAACATGTAACTCTTCGTCTTTGACTTGTCGTATCAAATGTGAAACGCAAAGTCAAATTGAATACATTTTTTTTACGCAACATTTTAAAGTCAACTTCACTGGTTTATACGTATCAGCTCTGCATAAAAACTGTTATGACTGTTATAAAAAGCCATTTCACAAAACATATTTTAAAAGTCACTGATTTTTCCTTTTATCTTCTCTAGCTACACAGGATAGGTTTGAGCATGCATTACAAGGTAAGTGTCTGAAGTTATGCAACCAAATGGAATATGTGCTCTTTAGCAAATACCATCAGCATGAATGGAAAGGTCATGTTTTCACCTGTACAATTGCTCTGGGAGTTTGACATAAATTACCAATGTTTTTTTTTTTTTTCTGCCAAAAATACATATGTAAATGAGCCTTAAAAATCCACCCATCATTAAAAATGATGTGTTGAATGGGAAATGATAATATTTACATTTTAATGGGGTCATACGTTGGTAAATAATATGAACTATTTCAAAAAATGTGACCCAGCATATCCTTCCCATATTCCCTAATTTTTGTATAGGAATTTTAGTGTGTCAGCAGATTATCTGTTCTGAATTATTAGAGAATAATATCTTATTGATTTGAGAAAAAGACAAAATTCTTCCTGGTCCCCAGTACAATTACCATACACTGTAAGATGTTGGTAAAAGAAAAAAAATGTGTCTTCATGGTGCAGCAATGTCTGCCACATATGACCACCTTCAAGTTCTTATTACATTATGGGGTCAAGCTGCTATCATTACTTCTCCATTAAATTGGCAAGTAGATTTTGGGATCTTTTACATGTGTTATTTGTTGTTACCAATTCTTTGAAGATATTAGACTTGATTCCCTAATAAAATATGTGGTTTTCACACGATTTATCATAGTTCAATGTGCAAATGAATGTGTCTAACAAGCTGTTAAAACTAAATGGGTAGAAGTCTGGGGAGGTAGCCTCTGGGGTTCCATGTTTTCTATAACACTCTATCACGTATAATTGCACAATGTACTGTATATATAGATAATTTTACGTCATTCACCAGGCTAGGAAATGTGCACATAAGGAGCCGAGCCTGGACAGACCCCTCTCTTAGCTGTTCCCAGTGCTGAAGGGTATAAAGGCAGATATCAGGGAGAAATCTGGTAGGATTTATTTTGCAGTTTTATTAATCAGGTCCAGAGCAATGTAGGCCTCCAGATCATATCCACATTTTAGCTGACGCATTAGACATTCTATATTTACAAGTCTCTTAATACATTTTAAACAGTGACATTAGGGGTTTGATATATTAAACTAGAGAGTGCAAAAATCTGGTGCAGCTGTGCATAGTAGCCAATCGGCTTCTAACTTCAGCTTGTTCAATAAAGTGTTTTTCAAATTAAAAAAAAAAAAACCTAGAAGCTGATTGGTTTCTATGCTGAGCTGCACCAGATTTTTCACTCTCCAGTTTTAGTAAACCAACCCTTAAGTATATCTAAAGCCAAGACCTTTTTTTTTTAGTAAGGAGTAGGGGAGGATTAAACCCCTTGCCAGTTTTTCTTCATCTGTGTCCCATTGGGGAGATTACCCTTCACTTCCTGTATGGTTGACTAAAAATGGGGGGACATCTCTCCAAAGAATGCAAAATCTCCTCTTAGATAACTATCACAGTAACAAGTGTCCCCATCAGAAGACTTCCCCTCTATTCCTGTTGTGTTGGCAACTCAAAATGTTGGTCTTTCTCACATTTTTAGAACCAGCAACAATGGAGACTAGAACAAAATAGAAAGAATTCTCAAAAGCCAAAACACAGATAACAACCAGGGTTTCTAATATTTCCCTACTCTATGCCTAGGAACAATTGCAAAAAAAAAGAAAACAGACCAAAATATCACAGCTGTTTTTACTAGAAAAAAATAACAGTTTTTCATCATGGTAACAAAACAATTTAAGAATATATACAATATTAGAGAATGACCTTTAGACCCCATTCAGACTAGCGCGACTTGTCAGGCTGACAAGTCGCGGTCGGTCGCTCGCCATTGAGTAGTACAGGACCCGTTCTAATAGGAGCGACACAAGTCGCTCCGATTTAGAAAAAGGGTCCTGTACTACTTTGGGGCGACCTGGGAGCGACTTGCATAGACTTCCATTATGTGAAGTCCCTTCAAGTCGCGCCGAAGTCACGGTACATGCTGTGCACCGCGACTTCACAGGTCGCCCCTCGAAGTCGGATCGCCTCAGTGTGAACCGGCTCTTACTAAAGTTCCATCGTGTCATCATGCAGAACAATGACAACAAAACAACACCTGTTTTATTCTCTGTAATAACAAGTGCCAAAGTCTGGCCAACAAGTTGTCGCAGCAAAGATTAGAGACGAGCCAGGCAACAAGTGGGTGAATAAGAAGGCAGTTGTCACAGTAAGACTGGGAAGTAGACTGTCGCAAAGGCTAAATATTTCTTTCTAATTTTTTAAATGAGACCCTATAAGCAGACCATTTGTTTCAACAAAAACCCTTACTGAAGATTATCGATCTATTTATTAAAAACATTTCAGAGCTTATGTCTCTTTTTTTAAGAATATAAAACTATTTATTGAACACTGCTCACCAGTATTTACATTGAAGTAGACAATATACAGTCAGGAAACATTCCACATACTACAAAGTTCTCCAGACTGCTTACATCTTTTGAAGGCTACAAAACGATTGCAAGTTTGCATTAGATGCTCAGACTTCAGTTCTACAGAGTTATATAAAGCCTAGAGCAATACATATGTATCAAAAGCTCTATAGACCATATAGATTGTGGGGCCACATTCAGTGGAATTACTAGTCTGGTTTATCAGAAAAATACTAAACGCATAACCATAAGTAAATTCAAGTGCCCAAAAGTCAATTTAAAAAAAAAAGAAAAAAAAAAAAAAACCTACAATGGCAATAGTTCTATTGCACTTCATCCTCTGGACAGGAGTGCCATGTAAACCTCTCTTCATAAAAAACAATTACAACTTGTGGACATTTCACATTTGCTTCTTTTGCTGGAACCAAATCTGATTCACAAGAATCTTTCTATGTAATAAGGTACATCAGCTCTCCATTGCTGTCTGTAGCTCCAATTATGCTCTCCAGTTCCAAGCCTCTAGAAAAGCCTCCGGGTTTATCAACCCCTTTTTCTTTGCTTTCTTCGGACTCACTGTCTGAAATGGACTTTCTTTTTTCATCTGTCACCTTCTCTTTGCCAGCCTTTTGTGAGTTGAGAAATGCTTCAATTAATTCTGAACCTTTTCCACTACAAACTCCTCAGGTTCTGCTTCCTCCACCTTCTTGCCTTTTCCATTCTGCTTCTTCCCCATTTTCGGAGAGCGAATGGTTAGAGCGTACTCCCGCGGTCACCATTATCAAGTACAGAGCTTCTCTGATACTCCAGGTCAGGAAACTTGTGCCCCCGCCTCTACCTGTGCCAATGTAATACTTATTAACATTCAATCCTAGGAGAAAATAGCTTTAAGAACATTTGACCAGAAGAGGTAAAGAGCATTCAACCAATAGAGAAAATAACCTAACACTATAGGTTAAAAACATTTGACCAGAACAGAAAAGGCCACTGTTAGATAGGTGTATGAAGATTCCTGTGCTCACCTCTGACTGTAATGCAGCCATTCTCAACCAGGTTTCAATTGAAAAAAAAAAAATGGGCTTTTAAGGCACCAAAACTATAAGGCCCCGTTCACATCTGAAGGATTTTCTGCTTGAAGCTTAAAGCTCTAAAACCCTCAATAAGCCAAATCCCATTCATTTCATGTTCTCATCTGAGCATTCTGCCACCTGAAGTAAAATGCCTGAAGCTCAAAAAAGTACATGAGCTTCCTTTTGGCAGATTACAATTGTTTTTGGCCCCATTGACTTCAATAGAAATGCCTGACTTGAGCTTTTTACAAGCGTCTTGTCGCACATTTTGTGCTCAAACAGCAACTCTCCACCCTTAATTTCCTCTCCCTCTCCTCTCCCTAGTGCTTCCTATTGGCTTAATAAAAACGCCTGAAGCTGCAAAAACACTTAAAAAATACAACCAAAAAACACCAGTAGATCGATGGCGTCTTAACTATTTAAAATTATCTATCTTTATTCAAAAATGATATATATATAAAAACAAAGTTAAAAGTAGGTCATTCCCAGATGTACAAATTACAAATTCTAAAGGAGTAACATTCTACCCCAAAAGGTTGGCTAAATCCCTGACAAACAGTAGTACTGAGGGTTTACAACTTGAATTATCCTATACAGTATCACTCAGTCGAGAGTTGCTGTAACCTGGGGTGGTTAGATCCAGCTCGACATGTTTCGTGACTATGAGCTTCTTCAGGATAATTTTAAATACTTCATAGTTTTGGTGCCTTAAAAGTCCATTATCTTTCTTCAATTATACCTTGGTCAATTTTAGGACATGGCACAGTTCATCATATTGGTGTACGCAGTACCACCCTGTGATGACATATCTATTTGCCTATTAGCACAACCAGGGTTCCTCCATAGGTTGCTAAGTGTTCCTTGGGCTGTAACTGATTATCCTCCTATTTGATAGTGACAGGACCAACAGCACTTGAAAGAGCCAGCTGCATGATACCTATGATCTTTTTCACTGTCTGTAAGGGTGGCATTCTGACTACCACTGTAAGAGGGCATTGTTCTCACTGTCCACCAATATAAGGGGTCCACTGGCTCGCAATCAATTTGTTTTAGCAGGGATTCCCTTTGGGGGTAAAAATATTGTGAAAGGCTGGTGTAACAAATCGACTACTGCAGAGAGGAAACTGCTTTACAGAATCTATACAATGTTGCAGTTGTTTACCTTAGAGATGATCTGTTGGGTTTCAGTCAGGTAAACCTGTCAAACAATGAAGTTTTGTTTCTGTGACATTATATCAGTTCTCTATAGTAGTTCAGTCTCTGCAGCAGCTGATTTATTACCTTTAAATACTTATTTACTATGATCATCATTTCCTTCTAGCAGTCATAATGCGGCATTTTCCTGATTCACTTTTCCTAATATAAGTGAAAAACATTTGACCTGAAGTAAAAAAAAGCCTATTAACATTTGTTTTTGCCCGCATTCACACAAAACAAATGTACGTGTAGTTTCACAAAACAAATAACTCTGCCATTCTTTTATAAATATACCCCTAACATACACCTTTTCTGGCTGAATGTTCTTAGCCTCTTGTGTTAGCTTATTTTATGTATTGATCAAACGTGCTTTAACAATTCTTAGGCTATTTTCTCTTGGGACTGAATGTTAGAGAACATTACATTTACCCCATGAAAGGCAACAAGTAAAAATTGACATTCTACACATATTACAAACATTATGCCTATTATTTCATGCAAAGGCTGAGACATTCATAAATCATTTTTTTTTCTTTATTTAGAAATAGACTCCTAAGTGTGCATTGATTATATTTTACGCATGTCTTATAGCTGTAAAAGCCTCCCTTGTGTAGACGTCCAAAAAAATCTGAGAATAGTATTCAGCACTGCCATCTTAATAAAGGAAAAGGAATTGGCAGCACTCCAGGTTGAGTCAAAATCCAGATTTATTGACTGGACATCCAAATTATGACAATCGTGACAAGGTAGACGCGTTTCACACACTGACTGTGTTCTTAATCATTACGACATCTTAGTTATGATGTCAGCAAATCCAGCAGGCTCAGAGCCATCACTCAAGCAACACTCTATAGCAGCCATTCTAAACCAGGCTCATGTGAAACACCAGGGTTCCTCCAGAGGTTGCTAGGGGTTCCTTAAACTGTGATTGATTGACCTCCCTTCTGATGTCAGGATAGTTTCTGGATCCACAGCTGAAAACATGATGCCAGTGATCTTTTTAGCTTTCTTTGGTGGCATTCTGACCATAAATATAAGGCAGGAATTCTTCCCTAATCACTCAGTAAGAGGCATTTTTCCACTGACCCCCATGACTTGTTCTTAGCAGGGGTTCCTTAAGACCAGAAAAGTATTTCAAGGGTCCCTCTGAGATAAAAAGTTAAGAACGGCTCCTCTTTAGTATTCCAGTTCACTGCTCCCCTAACTGCTACATAAAAGGTTATGTAGGAAGGTGGAGGGAGTGATGGAGGAGCTGGGCCAGCGCAGAGAGTCATTAGACATTCCCAGAAGAGGAGCGGACTGTGACATGCAATGAGGGAGAGGGCTGTGATAGGGAACTCTCTTAGAGTAGTTACATTTTCAAGCATGTGAAGTGCAAGTGAAGAAAAATAGTTTATGGGAAGAGAAATACTCCAAGTAAGCATGTAATACTTAGCCGTATGTTTACTTTTTTTTTTTTTTTTTTTTTCGATTAGTTTGGTCAGGGTCACAATACAGGTACAGATGTTGTTCTTTAAAACAAGTTATATAAAGAAAAAGTATTTTTGTTCTGCTAAAAAATGTATGTCTATATGTGAGACTGAAACTTTATGCATGTTTTTTCTATATTTTGTACAGTGGCAGAAGCAGCTGCAGAAACATCTTTAGAAGGAGGAAATATGGCGTTAGCAATATTCATCCCCGTTGTCATCATTTCAGCTTTGCTTGGAGGAGCATACATTTATATTACAAGGTAACTCAGTGATGCAGGCTCGGAGTAGGGCAGAGATGCCACCATCCACACAGTATCCTTCAACTGGCAGTCCTACTGTCATATTTAGCTGACAAAAACCATTAACACACATGGTGACAGTTCTTCTGTGCTGCTGGAGGCAACAGTAAACAGTAAGGGGTCCCTATAGACAAACATGTAGAGCAACATAAATTTGCTAATCAGATTCACTGAAGTGTAACTGAAGACATCCCTTTAGGAACTTTTAAAACACTGGCTGTATAGCACTACACTTAAAGCAGAACTACAGCTAAAACATTTTTTTTTTTAATTTTGGATAATGTAAGGAGGGTTATAACCACTGCCAGTTTTGTGCCATTGGGGAGATTTCCCTTCACTTTCTGTATTTTAGCTACAACAGTAAGTAAAAGGAAATCCCTCCAAAGTGAGGAAAAACAAGTCTAATCAGGTTCGCCTGAAAAACTGACAGACAGACCTAATCAGACCCTCCATGTGAAAGGAGCCTTAAGCTCTTTCTATATTCAGATGCTTTGCACTGCATGATGTATTACAGCCAAGCACTAAAGTACACAGAAGCACTGCTGCTTTTAAGGTCCAGTAAGCCTTATACGAGTGGGTAAGGGGCCAATCTGGCTAGCCTGATTGCAACCCAATGCAGGCAGGGCATGGGTAGTCATTTAAACAGCCATCAAGACAAGGCAATCTGGTTTGCCCATCAAGCTGTGTTGGTTCACTCATACCCGGACCTCCAGCCTTCATGGCTCCAGAATACAGTATTTCTAGGCAGGGCCATCTTTATTACTGATTGGGCCCAGGGCAAACATTTTCTTGGGCTCTCACAAATTCACTCAACAACTATTTGTGGGTTGAGCGGACTCAGGGGGCAGCTGCTTTGGGCCCTACAACAATTAATGGGCCTGGGGCAGCTGCCCCTTTTGCCCTGTGTTAAAGATGGTCCTGTTTCAAGGACACAGCTGCTTGCAGTCTGACATACACCTGTGCAAACCTTTCTCCTCCAGCCACTCAAAATCCTAACTTGTAAGGTATAGGGATTAGCTGTGGCTTTACAACAATTGCTGCCCTAATATTTACCCTCAAGGATACTTTATGTGCATGCAATGGTATCAGTTACCCCTTGGAACTTAGGCAGCAGAGACAAGCTGTGGGTAGTCAGTGCACCAGCAATCTAGAGAGTAGTTGGTAAACTAGCAGAGTCAGGAGTGCACAGTGTCAAAGGGCCAGGCAGGAAGTAAGTTAAAAGCATAGTCAAATGTTTGTGGCCAAAATGAACCAGAGTCAAATGTCGACAAAAGCAGTAAATATAAGTTAGGAATTACGGTAGGGTGAGGGCATTGGAGTTCGAGCAAATCAGAATAACAAAAAGAAATGGTTGCACCCAAAGGCTATCAAACTTTAAACCAGCAAATTAAGAATGTCAAATGTTATCCCTAAAAAGGTGTAGGAAGAGTTACTTTCCTTTTACTGTTAGGCAGAGAGAGATTTCCCCTAATTTTAGAAGTGGAGGTCCATACAATAAGGCAAGAGTGAAAGGAGGATGTAGAAGAAGGCTGTGTGTGGGTTCTCCCCTTTAGAGTAGAGGTCCAGCCTGGAGTGATAGGCCTTGGTAACTAGGAAGGAGCTGAGAAAGTGTAATAATATTGTGAGTACCACAATGACTGTTAAAAACTATTTAGTAGGAGTTGTGTGGAGTTATGTGTAGTGTGATGTAATGGAAAAAGAAATAGTGTTTGGGATTGAAGTTTGGTTTAATACACACAGCCAATACCTGGGGAACAGTGTGTCTTTGTTTGACGAGTGCAAACCTGAGTAGCCTAGGAGCTGGTGGTGGGTAACAGAAGAAGTCATCATCCTGAGAAGAGAACTACTCTCACAACAGGACACACGCTAAGCAAGTGTTCAACTGGCCTTTTGAGCCCTATCCTGTAACCACATGTGTAATGCAGAGACCGGCAGAAAGTGTGCCCCATGCATTTAGGAGAGTTAATATAGATTTGGATCAGGGGGTCTCAAACCTTATATTCAAGCACATGTGTGCAAGACATAAAAGTCTGTGTTGACTTTCAGGTGAAACAATATAGAGGAAGTGGCCCCTAAATAGCCCTGCCTACAAATGAGCCTGACTAAACAGAATGTGTAACAGTGCACATTTATGTACAGGTGTGGATAGCCATTCCTTTCTGGCAAGACAGCATGCTTGAAAACACAGGGAACACTGGTGCATGTGTGTGGGGGATTTGGAGGGGCGGAGCACACAGCAGTAAGTTCTAAAGAGCAGAACCAGGGAGAACATGGAGATAAACAACACTACAAAAACAGTGAAGACCTCCCAGGAGATTAAGCCAGAAAGCTCTGCCAACCAGTTCACTGTTTAATGTCAAACCACATCCCAGACAGATCACTACCAATGGCCTGGCTAAATGAAAGCGATGTCCAGACTAATCAGATGTTGACTTTATTATTTATGAGACCACATAAGCATAAATAAATAAACACTTGATATACTTTGGTTCAGAAAAATGTCAAGACTTAAATCATGAAATTGTATGGCAAGGCTGACATCTAGTGGACAGTTTTATGTATGTACACATCATATCGAATACAGTTTCAACATGTGCATAAAAGGTCAGTTGTGACATATAATACAAAAGAATAAATTAGGTATAATAAGGCATTATCTATGGCCTATAAAAAAAACTATAAATATTATGAGCACTGTGTATGCCAAATGCTTGCATCTTAATCACCGTGTTCAATAGTTTCATAATTAGGAGCAGTGATATGTGCCCATACAGCATATCAGCCTATGAATCTAGAGAAGCTGCAAAAATCAATAAACTTATTAGGAAACCCAGCATTTAGGTCAGATAGCTTACAAAGCAATGGTATAAAAATTGATATGCACTGTTGATTAATGTATCACTCAACAGCTGCCCAAAATGAGTGATAGCCAAGATGATATTCATGGCTAACATATTCCATCAACAGAGGTAAATAATGTCAATGTCTTAGCAAAAGTGAGTACACCCCTCACATTTTTGTAAATAATGTATTATATCTTTTCATGTGACAACACTGAAGAAATTACACTTTGCTATAATGTAAAGTAGTGAGTGTACAGTGTACAGCTTGTATAAAAGTATACATTTGCTGTCGCCTGAAAATAACTTAACACACAGCCATTAATGTCTAAACTGCTGGCAAAAAAAGTGAGTACACCCCTAAGTGAAAATGTCCAAATTGGGCCCAGAGTGGCAATATTTTGTGTGGCCATCATCATTTTCCAGCACTCCCTTAACCCTCTTGGGCATGGAGTTTACCAGAGCTTCACAGGCTGCCAATGGAGTCCTCTTCCACTCCTCTATGATGACATCACAGAGCTGGTGGATGTTAGAGACCTTGCGCTCCTCCACCTTTCATTTGAGGATGCCCCAAAGATGCTGAATAGGGTTTAGGTCTGGAGACATGCAGCTTCTTTAACAAGAAAGTGGTCTTCAAGGAGGTGTGTTTGGGGTCGTTATCATGTTGGAATACTGCCCTGCGGCCCAGTCTCCGAAGGGAGGGGATCATGCTCTGCTTCAGTATGTCACAATACATGTTGGCATTCATGGTTCCCTCAATGAACTGTAGATCCCCAGTGCTGGCAGCACTCATGCAGCCCCAGACCATGACACTCCCACCACCATGCTTGACTGTAGACAAGACACACTGTACTTCTCACCTGGTTGCCGCCACACACGTCTGACACCATCTGAACCAATTAAGTTTATCTTGGTCTCATCAGACCATAGGACATGGTTCCAGTAATCCATGTCCTTAGTCTGCTTGTCTTCAGCAAACTGTTTGCGGGCTTTCTTGTGCATCATCTTTAGAAGAGGCTTTCTTCTGGGATGACAGCCATGCAGACCAATTTGATGCAGTGTGCGGCGTATGGCCTGAGCACTGACAGTCTGACCCCCCTTCAACCTCTGCAGCA